>NC_064849.1:7811741-8111741 GCF_024139225.1 Suncus etruscus | reverse complement strand
GATAGCATGGAGGTAAGGCGTTTGCCTTTCATGCAAGAAGTCATCGGTTCGAATCCCAGCGTCCCATATGGTCCCCCGTGCCTGCCAGGAGCCATTTCTGAGCATGGAGCCAGGAGTAACCCCTGAGCACTGCCAGGTGTGACCCAAAAACCACAAAATAAATAAATAAATAAATAAATATAGTATCATGTCATCCAAAAAAAAAAGAAATTTTAGGAAAAAACTAAGTAACACATAATTACTCTTGACACTAGGCTCATTGTGTGTAAAGCCAGACTTTCATATGACCCTGTGACACCAGGAAAGTGTGTGTATACATGTGTTCATCCACATGTCTGCACACGCGTGTGCTCATATGCACATGAACACAGGAAGAAAGTGGAACAACAGAAATGGGCTCCTGCCAGGGCCCAGAGAGAGAAAATTGTTGATTAACCACTCGCAAAATGAGCTTCTTGGATTCGATCTCTTTTGGCAAAATAAGTGTTCTAGATAATATCATTAAAATGAAAAACTTAATCAAGGAGCAGGTATATTCAGTGGGTAAAGCACATTCCTGAATTTCAACCCCTGCCCTCGCCCAAAGGTTGCTGGTTGGGGAGGTGATACCTGTGGTCAAAACTTGCTGAAGTTGCCCCCACCATGTCCACTGGTAGAAGTAGGAATAGAAGGAGGAGGGGAGAAATGGGCAGAGAGGGAGAAGCCAAGAAAAGACCTGAGCAAACATTCCCAACCCCCAAGCAAATCAAATTATCTGCTTGAAATGGGTAAAGGGTCTTCCATGTTGGGGGCTGCTCTTCTGAATTCTACCTGTGTTCTCCCTAGCACAGCAGTTGACAATGGCCCCATTTTTCTTGGCTTGCAAAGGGCATTTGGACTTTGTACTACAGCAGGGAACAGATGCTGGGCATAGGGCTCCAAGAGGGAGACGCCAAGCCCAGCTTTCTCTTCCAAGGGCCGCCAGCCAGGGTGCAGGCGGGAAACATGGCCAAGGTGTGACAGTGGGGATAGGGCCTCCAGGGTGACAAGTCCACAGTCCCATAATCACTCCCTTCCTCCTCTTTCTCATGCATCCTACACGCTGGCACACACAGCCTGAAACTCCACCTCCGTGGGCCCGATTTCATTTAATAAAACATCGCTTTCATTTCCTTGGCCAAAAATATCACAGGATCAGACAGACTTCATTAAAAAGTAACAAGGGGTCCGGTTTTACATGGACACAATTATTATTTCTGTCACTGGGTGTCAGGGAACAGAGCGATTGATTTTATGTGAAATCCATTTCTCCCTTAGCCTCTTAACTTAGACTCAATGTGTTTTGTATTTAATCTTCAGAAACTTAGGGGAAAAGGCTTTTCGTTTCTGATTGGTTGTTTTTGTCTTTGTTGTTGTTGTTGTTGTTGTTGTTATGGTAGTGGTACTTGGCTGATCCATTGGAAATTCTAACCACACTCATTCTTGCCAGAGATAAACTCTGCATGAAATGGGAGGCGTGTAAAACTTAGAAAATTCCAAAAGAACAGATTCTTAAAACAAAGAAATAACCCCATCAAGTATATCTAGGGAAACTCGCTAGCTAGGTCTCTAATCCTTTTGAGTTCTGTCTGTTTGTTTTCAGGCATCATGAGTCAGCTTGCTGATAAGAGATTTACTCGGGTTTTGTGCATATTATGTCTAAATATCTGGAGCTACTTTTCCCTTTGCCTCCTTGTTTATGCCACTGAACCAGCACTTGGAATAAGATCTCATTAAGTTGAACTGCATGTGCCTTGTTCGAGTTTATTACACAACCGACTCCCCCCTCTTCAAAAATCAAGAGTGATTGAAAAATTCCACATTTTCAATAGAAGTGAAACCTGCTTTTGAAGGCAATTGAGCTCTTTCACGAGCCACAGGCCGCTTTGGTTCCCATCTACCAAGGAAGATACTTGTCCTGGTTAAAAAAAAAATTGTTTCAAGTCTCGAGCAGTCATTGCCGACTGAAAAAATACCTGTGCACATAGGCCTGCAGAGATCCGATTATTATGCCAGGGTTCACCTCCAGAAAGGCCATTTCCAAGTGATAGCTGTACTCCCAATCACCTTCCATGGGCCACATGTTCATAATGGGGCAAACAGCATTCAAGACTCAACTCGCTTATTTTGTCTCCATCATCCCCTCCTGCACACCTTGAGTGTCATTCCACAAATTCCAGAACAGGAATCATCAAACAGTGAAGAATCACCACCCAGGAGATGCAAGTTTGACCGGTGAAATTGGTGCCCCTCAAACCCAGCCCCACCTATGGAACATCTTGTTTCCATAGCAGGTCTCACACCCCAGGATGGACCGGAACTGTTGCTTTTTTGGTTCATCCATCCCTGCGCCCACATCCAGTGATGGAGCTAGTCCTTTTGCTCTGCCTCTCCCTTAGCCTGATCGCATTTGCACATTGTAGCAGAAAACGGCTGTAAACCTGATTTCAGACAGCCTGGCACGCGAGTGCGTGGGCTGGTGCCAGGGGATGACATCCAAGCAGGTGGCCGCTTATTGGACAAATTTAGCATCTCGCCTCAATTTCGGAACCCCTGACCGTGTACTCTTTATGTATATTCAATTTTATGGAAATTCCTAGAGCATGTGGGAAGCGGATCTGAGCGTAGCCGCATCTGGGAGCATCTTGCTTTGTGTTACACATCTTCTCCTGACAAATGAGGCAAAAAGGCAGTCGGAGAGAATTGGAGGGGAAGGTGGGGAGGCTCAAAACAGGACAGTCTCCTAAATGGAAAAGATGCAAATTCCTTATGCCAAGGTTTTGTCATTCAGATTTTGCATTTTAGGGAGTAGGGAATGAAAATTTCCTCTCCATATCCCCAAAATGACTGCAATTTGGGGGGGGGTGCTGTGTGCTGCAATTACCCACCCTGGACTCCAGATCTGATTTCCAGGGAATTAAGATGGTTTGAATCAGTGTGTAATAATGTGAATTCCCTGTGATAAGGCTTTATCTGATGCCATCTCAGCTGTAGACCCAGCGCGTGTCCCACAGCCAGCATCACAGTGAATCTTCATAAGTGATTGTTAAATGGGTGGATCAAGAGTAGATAGGTGGGAGTGCCTGTTAAATGAATGGATGGGAATATATAGTGGGTGGATGAATGGGTGGACCGGTGAATTGATGGATATGGATGGATGGATGGATGGATGGATGGATGGATGGATGGATGGATGAATGGATGGGTGGGTGGATAGGTGAATGAATGGGTGAGTAGATGGATAGTTGGGCAGATAGATAAATGGATAGATGAACAGACTGGTGAACAGATGGTAGAAAGATGGGTGGATGGATGGATGGATATATGATGGATGGACAGATAGGTTGGGTTGACAGAACATGAATGGACATAAGAATGGATGGACAGATGAACAGGTGAGTGGAAGTATGGGTAGACCCTGTATCATATTCCTTCTTAATGTTCTTCACCCCAAAGTTCTCGATTCTGTTTTCAAGAAACACCTAAGACTTTTTAAAATTTGGCTGATACCCATGTGCACACCCCAGACACCATAGAGCAGTGGGGGAAGCTCCCAGTCTGGGAGTCTGTGTGTCCCCAGCCTGTGCCACCCCAGCCCCACTGCCTTATTTGGCACTTCAGTGCTTATTTCTAGGACCTGAACAGTCTCCTACCATGTTTCCGTCTGAGCAGTGGGTGTCTGTTGCATTAATTATTAATTAATAAGTCCTAGTATGGTGGATGAATGGTGATGCCTTTCACAGCCTGGCCCAGCGTCTGCAGTCCCTATGGCCTGGCGGGTCTGTAGGTATCAGGATGACAGTGAAGAAATGATCCATAGGCAGTCATATAAAGCTTCAAGAGAAATTCAGCTTTATTACAAGGGCCTAACTGCCATGTGCATATCTCACATGGCTTCTAAGCTAAACTTTTTAAGCAGTCTCCCTCAGCTGCCCTCCATCCATCTTGCTGCCTCTGCATCCATGCTGTCTCTGCTCTTCCTTGCTGCGTCTACCACAGGTCACTCTTAATTACCAACCCCAGGCCCCTCCCAGATGTGGGAGGGTCTCACTATCCAGGTGAGTTAGACAGGAAGTTGGGCAACGGGTATAGGTGCCCAAATTTTTTACACTTCACTTTTTTTTTTTTTTTTTGGTCTTAGGATCACACCCAGCAGCGCTCAAGGGTTATTCCTGGCTTTGCACTCAGAAATCAGGGGACCATATGGAATGCCAGAATTCGAACCACCATCCCTCCACTGTGCAATCTCTCTGGCCCCTACACTTCACTTTTAGTTACAGCCTGAGCCCCATCACTTCTAAACCTACTTCTGTAACTGCAGCAACCGTGTGTGTGTGTGTGTGTGTGTGTGTGTGTGTGTGTGTGTGTGTGTGTGCGTGTGCTGAGATGTAAGCTACAAATGCATCTATCTTTCACTTGGGTATTTCCCCCAAATACGAGGTGAACAATCTGTCTATGAACATGAAAATAATCTCTGGAAATTTGATGAGCTGTTAGCCCCAAGGAATGCAGATGTAATAACATTAGCTATATGGTCAATAAAAATCCAAATTTTCTTAGCTAGGATTTTGGCACATCGGTACCTCTGAAAAGGCAAATCATTAAAGCAGGTGCACAGAGGGAGACATTCTAGTTTTAAAATTACCTAATTTTGTAAAAGCACAAGAAATTGTTTTTCTTCCCATTTCCATTACAGGGTGTTGACTGAAATCCATGTCAGACATTTGCATTGACAAGGAGGACAGAGGCCGGTGGGAAATAGTTTCTAGAACCCCAGAGACAAACTCAACTGACTGCTCCTCCGAGTTAATCATTCTCATAGTCACACGGCATAATGAAAATAAGCAAATGTCCTGTTCCATAATCATCACTTGCTCTAATCTACAATGAAAAGAGTGGCGTGTCTCTGACATCTTGGAGGACACAGATCACACACCATTCATTTGAAGAGTGACTATCCCAAGGGTCACAGCCGGTACTGGCTGAAATTGTAGAATCATATGGATGCAACTCTGTTTTCACCCTTCAAGTATTTGGTACAGGTGGATGCTGGCATGACCATGAGGCCCATTCAATAAGCTATCAAATCCTTGTAGGTTTCTTACATGTTGGGAAGGGATGAGGAACATCAGAGCTGTAAAGCCCAGAAGCTGCCAGCTGCGATGGTTGAGCCAAGGATGGAGACTTTCTAGTCCCAGTGGGTCTCAATGTCATCATTCAGCAACAGAAAAGTAAGAGAACCAAAGGGCTATCAAGAAACTGAAGTCTGGGGGCTGGGAAGGTGGCGCTAGAGGTAAGGTGTCTGCCTTGCAAGCGCTAGCGTAGGACGGACCGCGGTTCGATCCCCCAGCGTCCCATATGGTCACCCCAAGCCAGGGCTGATTTCTGAGCGCATAGCCAGGAGTAACCCCTGAGCATCAAAATGGGTGTGGCCCAAAAACCAAAAAAAAAAAAAAAAAAAAGAAAGAAACTGAAGTCTGATTTGAGGGGGCTGAGACTATCCCCTTGGCTTAAACATTTCAGATGAGCATATTTGGGGGGGTTGGAAAGGCTGCATCATAAATGATTGATCAATTGATGGTGACTTCGAGCCCCAGACTCTGCTCGGGGAGGACAGCACCCCTCCATGGAATGAAGGCTCATGAATGCAGGACCCCCAGCAGGCATACAGGTGATCTGAGATGCTTCTGAGCTTTAGGTTCTGGGTCTCCCTCATGATGAGTTGAAGCCATCATGGTGGTTGAAATGGATCTTCCAGCTGCAGGAGTTGGTGGGTAAAAGAAGCTTCGTCTCCCCTTAGTGCTCAGACAGAGCTGAGACTCTTTGAGGAGGAGGATGCAAGCAAATAGGAAAATGCTGCACTTAGGTTTTTAGAATGCACCTGTGGCCCTCCCCTTCTTAGAAGCATTTTTGGTTCAGTCTGAAATCCTTGAAAAAGAGGCAAAATGACTCAGGGAAAGCAGTACCCCCCAAAACAGGGACGAGGGCCAGCATCCTTCCTCCCCGGCACCCCAGCACCCCCAGGGCTACTAAAATAATCGTGTCACATCCCCTTGAGCACAGGACCCACTGTCCTACTGTCAATCTTGTCTTTTCCTCTTTAGTTCATGATTGACTCTGCCAGTGATGCACACTGTGATTGTGAGCATGAAGGAAATTATATAAAAACAAATTGCTTTGTACTGTACCACGATTAGCTGCAAATACTAAATAGGCAGGCGGGGGGGGGGGGGGGGGGTGGGGCAGTCCGGCACCAGCACGAGCTAATGAGCAGGACTAGGACATTAAGCCATGCCAGCCTGATGAATCTCCTCCTTGCTTCCAAATATCCAATTGCCTCATTTCCAAAAAGAGCCCACAACTTCCCAAAGCAAAGGTCAGGTGGGGCAGCTTTGGTTATCCTTCACACTCAGGTTTCCCTCCCCTCCACTCCCAGCCCTGTTGGCTTTCTGGTCCAAAAGAAAGAAAGGGAGGGAAGGAAATGAGGGAAGGAGGGAAGGGAGGGAGGAAGGGAAGGAGGGAAGGAGGGAAGGGAGGGAAGGAGGGAGGGAAGGAAGGAAGGAAGGAAGGAAGGAAGGAAGGAAGGAAGGAAGGAAGGAAGGAAGGAAGGAAGGAAGGAAGGAAGGAAGGAAAAGAAAGAAAGAAAGAAAGAAAGAAAGAAAGAAAGAAAGAAAGAAAGAAAGAAAGAAAGAAAGAAAGAAAGAAAGAAAGAAAGAAAGAAAGAAAGAAAGAAAGAAAGAAAGAAAGAAAGAAAGAAAGAAAGAAAGAAAGAAAGGAAAGGAGAAGAAGAAGAAAGAAGAAAGAAAGAAAGAAAGAAAGAAGAAAGAAAGAAAGAAAGAAAGAAAGAAAGAAAGAGAAAGAAAGAAAGAAAGAAAGAGAAAGAAAGAAAGAAAGAAAGAAAGAAAGAAAGAAAGAAAGAAAGAAAGAAAGGGAAAGGAAAGGAAGGAAGGAAGGAAGGAAGGAAGGAAGAAAGAAAGAAAGAAAGAAAGAAAGAAAGAAAGAAAGAAAGAAAGAAAGAAAGAAAGAAAGAAAGAAAGAAAGAAAGAAAGAAAGAAAGAAAGAAGGAAGGAAAGAAAAAGAAAGAAAAAGGAGAAAGAAAGAAAGAAAGAAAGAAAGAAAGAAAGAAAGAAAGAAAGAAAGAAAGAAAGAGAGAGAGAGAGAGAGAGAGAGAAAGAAAGAAAGAAAGAAAGAAAGAAAGAAAGAAAGAAAGAAAGAAAGAAAGAAAGAAAGAAAGAAAGAAAGAAAGAAAGAAAGAAAGAAAGAAAGAAAGAAAGAAAGAAAGAAAGAAAGAAAGAAAGAAGAAAAGATATCCAGGAAATTTTCCAACGGAAATGCCATTGTAATCCTGGCCCATGGTCAACTGTTAAATTAATCTACATACATGAAAGACTAGGTCATGTGTCATATGTGTGTGTGATCCCAGATGGGATCATTAACTCCAAAGATCAGTATGGGACATTTTATCCAATATCTGGTATTGATTTAGGTATATGGGACCTGGCAAGGAAGGGCATAAGGCTGCTGCCTAAGTAGAATGTCTGAGCCGCGTGGGAGGAACAAGCTCTTGTGTTAAATACTAATGGGAAGAAACTGAGCAGACGAGGTCAAGCTGGGCTCCCAGGGCTCTTCCCTACTATAGTAAGCAGAAAAGCGCAGAGTTCTCTCTGCATTATCCATTGTTGGCACTTCTAGATCTTACTAACCAATCTTCTTTGACAAGAAGGTAATACAAGAGGGTGGATTTGGGTAGATAAACAGAGTCATGGATTCCCATACCAGCTCTCCCACACTGACCAAATGCAGACAAGTTCCATCCTCTCTCCAGTTCTCCTCCATAGCAGAAAAAGGCTTCTATGTGGGTCTTCTGTGAAACGGGTGAAGTGGTACCACAAACCCACAGCCCTCTGTACATTCCCAGAGAGACTAACCATCTCCTCTTTCCTCCCATTTCTAAATCAAAGGGCAGTTCCTAAAAGTGCCAAATAGAATTCAGAACTGCATATGATACTGAGACCATCCACTGCCTACCCCGTGCACACACCACAGTCTCTTCTGTGAAGACTGTTCTGTGCCCTAGAAAGCGGCCTCCCCCATGTCACAATCTCTTGCTCATACTGCCGCTGAAAGGCAGCAGGGAAAGGTGATCAATAGCCAAACTGCCCTGTGCCTGCCCAATACCCAATGACCAATGCCCAGGGCAGGTGTTCTTTACTTCCTGCATTTCCCCCAGGAGGTCCAAGCCCTCAGAAGCTGCCGAGGAAGGGAGGCAGCCTCGTACAGATGGTGGGTCCCTGTATGCTCTGAGCTCTGGCTCCTGTTCATTTGTCAGAGCAATTTGAGCTCGTTTTGCAGAAACAGGAGCAACGCCACCTTGCTTCCTGGCTCTGCCACTAGGGACCTGAGCCCAGGGACCCAGGAGAGAAGATGCTGGTACCTGGAAAAGGAGCAGAAATGCAGAGGAGGAAGGCAGAGGAGTACAAATAGCGGTCATTGGGAGTGTTGCCCAAAGTCAGGCGAGAAGAGACACAGATATCAGGGTGCTCTTTGGGGCACCCAAGAACCACCTCTGTTATACAAACATGCTCTGCAAATCGCTTCATCAAAGTCAGACAAGGCAGGTGACTCAATTCAAGATGACACGATCCCAGGCAAGTCTCATTTATGTCGCTACTGACTAACCTCAAAACAGTAACAGGGCTCTTTTTGGGAGCTTTGATGAAGAGACTTGGGTATGCGGGTGCTATCAGTGAGATGGTCACCTCTTTCATGCCCTGAAAGTCCCCACCCCTCCCAAGGTAAAGAACTCGGGGCCCAGTAGCAGAAAGTTCCTTTCTCTGCCCCTCCATCAACCTCAGTGCACCCTCACTCGGGGCTTCCTGATCATCACCCTTGGCATTGACCAACCTCTCACCATCCTTCCTCTCTACCTGGAACTGCTGTCCATATGCTGGGCTCCATGTGCTGTGCAGAGAGATCCCATCTCTCTCAGATGTGTCCCCTGAAATCTGAAGCTAAGGACCCAAAGGGAAGGAAGGCTTTGCTGGCCTGTGCAGAGCAGGGATCTGGGCCCCACTGAAGAGGTTCAAAACCAACTTGACTGGTCAGAAGTTCTTCATTATCCCAGTGCTTGGGGGTGCTATCTGGATCTCCCCCATGGCACTTGCTCTCACTACAACTCTCCCATGGCCAACGATTCCCTTGAGCTAAAGACTAACTAGCTCTGTCAACTTGTAGCTGACCCAACTTCCACCAGAAAACACGTCCAGAGCCCTATTGGCCAAGTGAATCCCACACTTCTGTGGCCACTGAGGAAAGGCCAGACCCCACGTCCGAGCAGCACCAATTTCT
Source organism: Suncus etruscus (assembly GCF_024139225.1). Classification (NCBI taxonomy): domain Eukaryota; kingdom Metazoa; phylum Chordata; class Mammalia; order Eulipotyphla; family Soricidae; genus Suncus; species Suncus etruscus. The sequence goes on along the minus strand of NC_064849.1, from coordinate 8,102,375 downwards.
GAAGGGACCTTTCTGCCCCTTCCCAGGGACTCCGTGCCTAGCCAAGATGTGGATGGACAGAAGATCCTGAGGCTCTAGTGCAGAGATGGGTCTGATAGGGAGATAAGGAGATTCCCATGTGAAGCACACACCCTCAAGTCCTGCCGCCTGGTCCTGAGAACACTGGGGCCATGTCTCAAAGCCCAGTCAGTGCTGGAGGGGAGCACCTAGACCTCAACATTCAGTAGGGAGAATGTGGTGAAGATGCTTTCACCAGGATGTGTGTTGATCTCTGGCCGGCAGGCAACCGCTGTGCGCAGAATCCTAGATATACTGCAGGCCCTGGGCTCCAGCTCTTCTGAGCAGTGGCTACACTTGCACAACAGTGGCTGCAATCCTCTCTCACAGATGGAGTCCAGACTGAGCTACAAAGCTCAAACATGGGGGTTTGGAGGGAAGGCTTCTACAGACACTAGTGGAGGTCATACACCCATGCCTCAGCTCTCCATTCAAGGCCAGCACCTCATCCACAGGCCTGGAAGCAAAATCAAGATGGCAGCTCACAAGAGAAGGCCGGATTCCAGAACCAGGTGGGCCTTCTTGAACCACCACTGAGATCCCTGAGACTCCCTAACCTTGGAACCTTGCACCAAATTTTCTGACTCTAACGTTGAACTCTCACATCTTTCTTTCTCTCTCTTGTAGAGGAGTGAAAGGGGGGGGGGAGAGAGAGAGAGAGAGAGAGAGAGAGAGAGAGAGAGATGGAGCTTTGACTCCCATCACAGGCCCTGCTGTCCGCTTTGCATACACAAATGAGCTGCTGGAGGTCACTGGGAAGGGGAAGGGAACGGGCTGATTAATTCCCAGTTGCTCCTCCGCTCCACAAACAAGGCTGTTTAGTTAGTGCCAGCACACGTCCTGAGAGACAGGCCTCACTCTGAAGGTGTAGACCAGCGCGTGGGATTCTGCAGAGCGATGGGGGGATCGCTATGCCCAAGGCTGCATATGCCCTTCTCCTGCTCTGAGGCCCAAACAGGTCTATGCCAACCCCTACTGCCTCCATTACCTGCACTTTCTGCACCTTTGCTCTTTCTCTCCCCCTCCAGAATCTAGGACTCCTGGGGGTGAGGAAATTGCAGACAGACTGACCTGTGCCTGTGGACTGGGGCTGGAAGCACCTCGGACTCAGCCCAGAAGTACTGTAAGAGCACTTTGTTCTGATAAGGACACAGGAATAGAAGGGCCCGCCAGTGGAGACTTAACAGTGGAGGACCTCAGCCTGCATTCATCCTCCTCTTCACCACTACACTGAATCCTCAATGAGGTTCCTCCACCCTTTCCTCTGCATGGAGCTTGACTTCATCCTCTGGTCCTCGACTGAGCATGCTCAGTGGGCTCCTTCATGAATATGCATGAGGCCCCTGAAAACCTACCAGTGGTCCTCAAACTATGGCCCGCAGGCCACATATTGTATTTGATCTGTTTTGTTTCTTCATTGCAAAATGAGATTATGCAGTGTGCATAAGAATTCGTTCATAAGTTTTGTTTTTATTATAGTCAGACCCTCCAATGGTCAGAGGGACAGTGAACTGGCCCCCTGTTTAAAAAGTTTGAGGACCCCTGAAACTGTGACAGTCCTCCACATCTGCTGAGCCTGTCTCCCTCTCCTGGAAGCTGTGGCCCCACCGTGTGGTGGCCATGCTTCCATGCTTCCATCCTTCCATCCTTCTATTGTTCCATCTTTCCATCCTGTCTTTCCAGCCTTCCATTCTCGGTCCTTCCATCCTTCCATTCTCTGTCCTTCAGTCCTTCTATCGTCCTGTCCTTCCACCCTTTTGTTGTTCTGTCCTTCCATCCCCCATCCTTCCATCCTTCTGTCATTCTGTCCTTCCATCCTTCCATCCTTCTCTTTCCATCCTTCCATCCTTCTCTTTCCATCCTTCCATCCTTCCATCCTTCCATCCTCCTATCCTTCCATCCTATCTATCCTTCTGTACTGCCATCCTTCTGTTCTGCTGTCCTTCCATCCTTCTGTTCTGACTTTCCCTGCTGCCTTTCTTTCCAGCTTCCCTGGTGTCATTGCCAATAGGGCTCCCTCTCACCTCCACCCATTTCCACATTGGCAGGAAGCTGTGCCCAACACACAGACCACTGCACTCTGCTCCCACGCAGCCTGTGGGAGAGTCAGCAGGGCAGAGTAGGTATGCAGGCAGCCCAGCTGCAGGCCCCTGTTGCTGGGCACCACAGCTCTGTTAGAAAGGAACCGAGAGAGCCTAGGGCCTGGGGAGGCCCAAGGTCCAGGACAGCCCAAGGAGGAAGCCCAGGGTCTGGGGGTGCCCAAAGTCTGGGAGAGCTCACTGCCTTAAAGACCACAAACCTTAAGCCCAAGCTGTGTTCCAAGCTCCTGTGTGTGTGTGTGGCTAGCTCAGAGGCTCAACAGCAACCCTGGCAGCCCTCAATAAGGCAGCTTCTGAGGGGGGTGACTCTAGACATTCCCAACATCCTCCCTCTCCCTGCCCCCCTCCGCACAGTCTCATTCCAGAAACTACCTCAGGAAGTAAAAGCCCCAGTGAGTTTAGGACTCACCTCATCAATAATCTCCCTTGGCTCATGACCAAGACCAAGGGACTTGTTTGCCCCCCTCCACAGGCCCTCAGAACCTGACCCTCACACTGGACCCCCAATCCCACCCTAGACTGAGCCTCTTCAACTTAGTCAGTCCTCTGGCTCCAGCCCAGTGCTCCACCAGGACATTCTGGAGTTCTGAGCTTGGAAGGACATTTTGCAAAGAAACAAGGAGGGGCTGGTACCCCAAGATGGAGAGCAAATGGAGGCCGAGTCCTGCCCGCTCCAAAGGCACTGGAGGCAGCGAATTGCAGGCATAGCCCCTCCAGGAGCAGAGTCAGGAGAAAGCAGAGCTTCGTGGCGGGGTCCAGCTCTGGAGGGACTAGCTGGAGGCTGACTTATCCAGATAATTGTCTCATCCCCCGGCTACACTCCACCAATGTAGAAAGAGCTTCATCGGGGACCATCTTGCTTTAACAACCGCTGCGCATAATTCAGGGGGAAAAGATCTCCTAATGGCCCTCCATTCAAAGGGTTTAGAAGGAGCAGTGGGGGGTGCATTTAAATGATAATGAAGCCGTGGCAGGCTCTGGGCAGGCCCAGATTCCCTAATGGGAGAGTTCTCGCTGGGCTCCGGCTTTGAGAAGAGAATGTCAGAAAAATGAGACCCAGAATGAAAAGTCATCTTTGGTGACCCGAATCTCTGATGGAGATGCTCCTTTGTGAACCAAATGGAGCGGGAGAAAGGCCCGAAACCTCCACCCTCCGCCAGCCAGGGCTCCCCCACCCCACACCCTGCCTTCTTCCCCCTTGACAAGGCCACTTCTCCCTCTGATTAAAAGCCTCATCTGAGAGACAAACCAGTCTTCTAGGCAGCGCTGCCCTGTGTGGAAGGCCAGTGCTTTCTCCAAGGAAAGACCCCAAGAGGGATGAATTCTCTGCCCTCTCAGTTGGATGCAGGAGTGCAACACCAGGCATTCCCTGCTTCCTCAGAAGAAGGGCCGCTCACGACTGGATAACAGGCAGAGAGGGGGAGGAATAGCAGGACCTTTGCCCAAACCATATGGCATGAGGACTGGCTGTAGGGGAACAGCAGGATGCCAGCCAGTATTGTAAGTCCCAAGGACTAACCACAGTGACACCCCACCCACCCTGATTGCAGAGTTCATAGAAAAGCTTTAGCCTGATTAGGAATTTATTAGCCCATACCCCTTCCTGCCAGATGTAAGCCAGATAATCCCAATGCAGGCTATGGCAGCCTTGGAGGAGACCGATCTGGTTTCACCTGGGAGCACCACCCTCCAATAAAGACCCAGCTGGTCAAATCTTTATTTTAGTTTATTTTATTGTTTTTTGAGGGGGCTACACCTGGCGGCACACAGAATTTACTCTTGGCTCTGTGCTCAGAGATCTCTCCTGGCAGGCTCAGGGGACCATATGGAATGCCTGAGATAGAACCCAGCTCCATTCCAGGTCGGCTGCATGCAAGGCAAACACCCTATCGCTGTGCTATCTCTCAGGTCCCCTGGCTGATCAAATCTGTCTCTGCCTCTTCTGTCTTGCCACCTTTCACTGGGAGGCACAGGCTTAGCCCTCAAAGCCCCCAGCCCAAGTGAAAGCCCTTTGTGAGTTCCTCATTAGGACACAGCATCCCTGCCAAGGCAATCCCCATTGGGCATTCTATGCATGGAGGGATCAAGGAATGTCAGGATGATTAGCATAGGGGGAGTCCAAGGCAGCCCAAAAGGTTCCCACCCCCAAACCAGAAGATGGCAAAGGATATGGGAGGAAAGTATGCAGGGAAAGATGTTCTAGAGGGGGAAAGGACTCTCTGAAACCCACCTCTGGAAGGACAGACCAGAGTACCCCATCTCCACCCCCATACCCCAACTTGCACCCGCCCCTTCTTTCACTAACAAAAGCATAGTGGGGGTGTCAGAGCGATAGATAGCGTGGCGGGAAGGGCATTTTTCTTGCCAGAGGCCAACCCAAGTTCAATCCCTGGTATCCCATGGGGTCCCCTGAATCCCACCAGGAATGATTCCTGAGTCTAGAACCAGGAGTAATCTCTGAGCATCTCTGGGTGTGGCCCCTAAAACAAAAGCACAGAAAGAAAGACAGAAAACTGAGTGTGCTCACAGCACTTCTTCCTGATCAAGAATCCCCAGGCCCATCGGTGACTCCTGGGATATGAGCTGGAAGAGTGGATGAGCCCCGGTCCCTCGGCATCTCTTGCCAAGTGCTCCCCAATAAGGTTCCCTGAGTCAGTGCTCAAACCCAACCACCTCGAGCAGTCTTTTTTTTTTTTTTTTTGATTTTTGGGCCACACCCGGTAACGCTCAGGGGTTACTCCTGGCTATGTGCTCAGAAGTTGCTCCTGGCTTGGGGGACCATATGGGACACCGGGGGATCTAACCGAGGTCCGTCCAAGGCTAGCGCAGGCAAGGCAGGCACCTTACCTTTAGCGCCACCGCCCGGCCCCTCACCTCGAGCAGTCTTGAAGTTGCAAAATGAGCTCCAGAATTTCTCTGCTAAGATTCAGTTGGGATCCTTTCCCCATCTCTATCTGAGACAACCCCTAACCCCATCCCCACCTGCTCTTCTCCACACAGTGGGTGCCACCTCCCAATACCTGCCTGCACCATCTTGCCTGGCCAGTCGAATTACAAGATTCAAAAGACAATTTCCAAGCCCATGGAGAACTCTCCTCTCCTCTCTTCTGGTGACCAAGCTGCACAGCATGCTTCGGTCCCAAAGTTCAACTTTTTCAGAACTAGTTGAATGACTGGCTCCCATTAAACCCTGGTCTTGAAGTATTACTATTCAGGAAATTCAAGCAACAGGCCCCTTGAAAATGCACATTCCTGCTCCACAAAGCCCTGTATTGTTTGCTTCAGGGACTAGGGACTGGTTTCCAGTAAAGTTGCTTCAGGGAGTGCCACAGTTCACGCTCCCAAAACTCATAATCTGCTAAGTGGTCAGAGGGGTTGTTTCCACATGTCTTCAAGAGGGTTCGATTGCAGGAGGCTTGGGCACAGTTACACATGAGGTGGAAACTTAGTTCACCAGGGGGCGCAAGAAGGAGATATCGGTGACCACATAGAGGCCAATGAAGGCGTCTATCTCCTGTGAATCTCACAAATATGTATGGCAAACAGGTATGATCCCACAAACATCCCTAGTGTGTGTCCTGTCATGTCTATATCATGTGGCTAGCTGGGCTTTGTGTTGACTCTGGGACCTTTCTTAAATGAGGAGACAGAATCTAAGAGAAGTTGATTCTTGGCCAAGGTCTCACACACAGTTCATGAAGAAGCCAACTGCAGCTCCCAGGCTGTAAAGCCAGACTTCTGCATTACTCTATGATGCTCTGGCTTCTAGCAGATACATGGAAGGTATGAGCTAGCTAGGACATGCATCATGTGTGGGTCCAGATTTCTCTGAAGCATAGGGTCCTCCCAGCCACATGGCACTCAGGAGTCACTGCTGGTACTGCAGCCTCTGCTCCCAGGTCTGTGTGTGCTCCTATGTTTTCCAAATGGTGAACCCTGAGTTCTCGAAAGAGGCTCCTATGATGCTCAAGGTGGGTGTCCTCTGCCCAGTAGAACCACACATCATGTGGTCCCCAACATCCAGCTTCTTTGCAACTAGAAAACTGGGAGATGTCAGCAGTGAGAAATGGGGCACACTGTGCCCTGAGGGCCATGAATTTGTCTAAAATCTCCTCCAGGAGTTTTTTTTTTTAATTTTCAGGTGCAGGATGCTTTGATGGCAGTGAGACGAGCTACTGGCCCAGTGCTCCTCTCCCCCTTGCATTTCCTGATGCCATGTTGATGCCATATAACACTCTCCAACAGCTCCTTCTCTGCCTGAGAAAGTGTTCTTCAAGGGATGGGTGTCCAGATAGACAGGAACCTTCTAGTGGCCCGCCCAGATACCAAAACACTAGAATGTCCATCCAGTTACTGTCATTTTTTTCCCTCTTCCTTTGTCTTTTCCCTGAAGTGAATGGGACTCAGGAACCAAAACAGAATCTGCAATTGACCCTCACAGAGTCTCGCCTAAACCAGTGCTCAATTAAATGATTGTGTTGGGAAGGAATGAGGTTAGCAAATATAATGGGCCCCGCTACCAAAGTGACACCCCACTCAAGAGACACCCACCTCCCCACCAGCACAACAAGATGAGGGAAGGAAACTATCTTAGTATTTATTCAGCCAATCCATCAGGGTGTGGCTAGCAAGAGCACAAACAGCTTCCAGCTCCCACTGCAGGGAAAAGGCTCTTCTAGAGACACTGGGAGGGCAAAGCTTGACATATGAGCCACCACATCTTCATCCTGGCCCTGGGGAGGCTTTGCCCATCAATCCAGAACTTTCCTGTTCTTCGGATAAATCCTTCCCAACATAAGCTTTGACTCATCAGAATTGCAAGCACAAAGTACTCCCTTTGCAGGTTCTCTGACTTGAGTCTGATTCCACTCAGCTTCAGCAGCCTCATTAGCAACCTCAGCAAGCAGCCAAGTTACCCAGGCCAACATGGTCAGAACCCACTAGTCGTTGCATCTCAGTTCTCACCTCTCTGCTACTCTGGTCTGGTCCATGAACTCTGGAGAAATAACACACCTGAAGTGACCCGTAGATTGGCCTCATTGTGCTCAGCTCTATTTCTTAACCAACTCTGGGCCAACACAAGCAGTAAGTACCTCACTTCTTTCCCATTTACTTCTTGTACCAACCGAGGCAAATTGACGTCATGTTTCAAGCTGATTGTGAAGAAAATTCTTCCTGGGTTAAACTCTCCCCTCTAAAAAGTGACAATGATTGGAGTTTGTTGCCACTGTTCTTTAGTAACCTCCAGCCTATGAAATCATCATGTTCTTCTAACAGTGAGCACAAGGCGGTTTCTCATTCTTACTCCAACAAATGAGGAAGAAAATAATCTATTTCCTGAATAATCTATTTTTCCAGGGCCAGAGCAATAGCACAGCAGATAGGGCATTTGCCTTGCATACGGCCAACCCAGGTTCAATCCCCAACAACCAATATGGTTCCTAGAGCACTGCCAGGAATGACCCCTGAGTGCAGAGCCAGAAGTAACCCTGAGCACCATTAGATGTGAAAAAAAATCAGTTTTCCCTTAATTAATGATTTTTAAATGTCAAGTGACACACAGTATATATATTTTCAAGAAAATGAAGAAAAACTCAATAGATTTCCAAAGCATTCATTTGTAGACGATATCTTAAAAGCCAAATTTTAATACCTCTGAGATATAAATGTAAGCATGTCCCTTAATCTTGGCATGGCAAACCAGAATTGTATCTGACATTTTTTTTAGTTTTAAAATCCTAAGATTTTCAGATGTAGGAAAATGTCCACCTCATTCCATTATGAGAACTTCAAAAAGATCACAAAATGAAGGGTGCATGAAAAAGTTAGATAAATCCTAGAAAAGGCTGTGGGAGAAATGATAAGGATCAGGAGAGGACTCAAAAGGACACAAAAACAATTCAAACTACAAATGGAAAAACAACTGGATCACAAAACTAGAGACACAAAAACAACCAAAACCATGGTCAAACCAGAAACAGAGGCTCAGGGAAAGATGTCCAAAGGCTGGGAACAGTGAGGCTGCCCGATTGTTCTCAACCAATAACTGAAGTCTCAGATGGGCATGCGCTATGCCATTAAAACCCTCAACAGAGGCACAAGAACAACCCAGATGATGCCAAAATAATCCAACCAATTGGGCTGCAAAGATAGCACAGTGGTAGGATGTTTGCCTTGTACACAGCAGATCCAGGACAGATGGTGATTTGAATACCAACATTTCATATGGTCCTCCGAGCCTGCCAGGATCGATTTTTGAGCACAGAGCCAGGAGTGCCACAGGGTGTGACCCAAAAAACAACAACAACAACAACAAATTCAGCCAATCACTTCACCTGCCTACTCAACCTAATCTTGATAGGTAGAGGAAGATTACCTCGCAGAGGTTTTCTCTGACTGTTTCCCAATGCCACCGGTTAATGCGTGCTTCTTCTAGAACATTCTGAAACCAAGAGTGGAAGTCAAGTGGCTGGTGCAAGGTACATTCGCTCCCCGCCTTCATGTGTGGATTTGCGTATGTGTATGCACATGTATGCTCACGTGGACCTGTTACAAACTCTGCACTGGGGTTGGGTAGAGGAGCTACAGTCCAAGTCCCTCCCATCTCACCCAGCTTGTCTGATTCTCACTGGCCTGACAGCTCTGCCAATTAATGCAGCTCCCAATTGCTACTCCACCCCGCTAATATTCGCTCCAGGCATCCCCAGGTCCTGAAATCTGAATACCCACTGAGAGTGCAAAGTTTTATTTATGCCTTAAGATTATTTTTCCCCTTTCATTTGACCAACGTGCCTCCGACAGTGACAGGTACATAATAAGTACTCAGTAAATGCATGCTGATTGAATTTCACTCTGTCTTATGTAGCTGCAAAAAATATAAATAAATAAAAAACCAACAAAGTCTCTTAGTATTGCTTTCATTTCAGAGCTATTGATTCAATTATTCTCCCTCCCATCTTCCATGCAGCAGGCCGCCCCTCCCCTGGGCACGCCTGCATTCGTGGTGTCTGCACTTGTCTTCCATTTGTGTCAAACTGAGCTAATTATTATTCCTGCTACCTCACCCCTCCCACCCCAATAATGTTGCCCATGCTGTGGAGATGGCCCTATCTCCTGCCGACATCGCTTGTAGCTCTTCAGCAGCCTGTTGTACCATGGGTGACAGGACGATTAAGAATGTCAGCCTTCAATGCATGAGGAACTTATGTAAAGCTACTAGGGTCATCTGAGGTAAAACCGGTGGCAGCAGCAAAGGGGAATACCGGCTGAGCCAACAGGATTGCCTCCGAACAAATGTTAATAGGGGAAGAGAAATTACTTATTCATTCTCAGGGCAGAAGGCAGCCAAAGAGGGAGAAAAAAAATGAACCCAAAACAAAGCAAAAAACAGCGACGTGATTTCGACTGAATTTAGAAGGTACTAGAGACATCATTATAGCACCAAAGAATTGAGGCCATAGTTAGACTTCTACAGAGTTGAATTGACATGGGGATGGGTGGGTGGATGGGTGTGTGGATGGGTGGGTGATTGGATAGATAGATGGACAGATGGGTAGGTGCATGGGTGGGTGGATAGTTGGGTGGATAAAGGTTAGATGTCTGCAGTGTTGAGCAGGAACAGTGATGGGTAGATGGACAGATGGATGGGTGGATAGATAGGTGAATGGATAACTGAAGATTGGATTTATGCAGTATTGAACAGAAGTGGTGATAGGTGAAGGAATGGGTGGATGGGCAAGCTATGCTAGCACAGTCAGCTGAAAGCCTCATACCCCCATTCCAGTGAGACCAAGCCCCAACAGAGAAGAAAGTTGACAGCAAGCAACTACCCAATCTAGTACCCAGTGGTATCTCCAAGGAGGTTTGTATCCTCTGGCATTCCTCCAAAGAGGAAAACAATCCAGGTTCACAATGATTCGTTTTGAGCACGTTGGGGCTGTAAGAAAGGCAGAAAGCGGGCCAGAGAAATAGAATGGAGGTAAAGGTGTTTGCCTTCATGCAGAAGGATGGTGGTTCGAATCCCAGTATCCCATATGGTCCCCTGAGCCTGCCAGGAGCGATTTCTGAGTGTAGATCCAGGAGTAACTCCTGAGCACTGCCGGGTCTGATCCAAAAAACAAACAAGCAAACAAACAAACAAAGGCAGAAAGACCCTGGATGTACCACCGCAAAGAGGAAGCTTACTTGGAACAAGCTAACACATCTGTCCCTGTGGATTCTGTGAGCAGGGTCAACTGCTAGCCATGGAATAATATTCTGACTAAACCCTGAGGCCCAGTTCTGGAGCATTGTGCTGGGAAAGGGGATCTTCCCAGTGAAGAGGCATCTCCATGGGCTGCATGGCAGAGGTGGCCTGCGGCCTCCCCATGGAGGAAATCAACACTTTCTTCCATGTCTGGAGAGAGTCAGAGCTGTCCAGTTCCAGGGAAGGTGAGAGGACTTGGGCTTTGAGACAGTAGCCAGGGGAGAAGGGCCAGCCCTACTCACATCACGTGGAGGTTCCCACTTCCTGGAGCCCGATTCGGCCTGGCCAATCTGCTCAGGGGCTGCAAGGATACTCATCACGGGTGTCCTGCTGGAAATCACCTCCCATGATTAGTGCGCAATGACTCAGGAAGGTCATGAGAGACGTTTCTAGGATTAATGCATGAGCAGCTGGAAAAGAGCATTGATTGTGCCTGAGAGCGGGTTTATGGGCCTGCTGTTGAGTCTGCCTGGCCGAGTGTGGACAGGAATGGCTGGGAGGAGCGGCTGCCATGTCTGGGTCCTCTGGGGTAGAAGCCAGGCATCAGGAATGGTAAGGGAGAGACAATCTGCATCTCTGAGACACTTGCTCATGGCCAGATCCTGGCCTCTCTCCCCTCCCAGAACCAGCTTCCACATGTTCCACCCCTCTGAGCCCCATCTTACTGAAGTGTCTCATGAATTCAGGGGCCCGTGTCCACTGCTGCAAATACTTTCAACATTCATATCCTGCCCAACACTTTCCTCCATGTGAGTGAAGTGAAGAAACAAATGATGACAGAATTAGGATACGCAGACTGACATCTGGGTCCCTGCAGGAACTCTGAGTTGGACCACAGGCGCCATGCACACACATCTCCACAGTTCATCCTTCAATCATGAAACCCTGGGCCAGTGAGTGAACCAATCTGCCAGTGCATTCACACTACATGGGTGCGCACACACAGACACACATGCATACATGTGCACACGTGTCTGCCAATGAGAAAAAAATTGCTTCTCAGTTGAGAAGTTGTTCTAGATAATCATTATCATCAGTCTTGCTACATGTGTCAGTGCTGACTATGCAACTATGAGGCACAAAATTGGAGCTGCTGCTCTGGGAGGGAAGAATTCCTAGTTGTGGGAAGTGATTCCCTCAAATGCAAAGGGAAACATGTCCCTTGAGAAAATAGTAGAGGGGTTGGAGCAATAAACAGAATAGAAGTAGAGAGGGGAGGCACTTGCCTTACATGTGGCTGACCTAGGTTCTATTTCCCAGCATCCCATATGGTACCCTGAACACCATCTGGAATAATTCCTAAATGCAGGGTCAGGAATTAGTTCCAAGCTTCTCCGTGTGTGTGTGTGTGTGTGTGTGTGTGTGTGTGTGTGTGTGTGTGTGTGTGTGTGTGTGTGTGAGAGAGAGAGAGAGAGAGAGAGAGAGAGAGAGAGAGAGAGAAATAAAGGACAGAAGAAAGAAAAAGGAAAAAAGGGAAGGGAAAGGAAGGGAAGGGAAGGAAAGGAAAGGAAAGATAGGGAATGGAAAGAAATGAAAGGAAAGGGGAAAGGGGAAAGGGAAAGGGAAGAGGAAATAAAAAGGTAAGAGGAAAAGAGAAGGAAAGGGAAGGGGAAATGAAAAGGAAAGGGAAGGGAAAAGGCAAAGGGAAGGGAGGGAAGGGGAGGGAAGGTAAGGGAAAGGAAAGGGTGGGGAGGGAAGGGAAGGAAAGGGAAGGGAAAGGAAGGGGAGGGGAGGAAAGGGAAGGGAAAGGAAAGGGTGGGGAGGAAAGGGAAGGGAACAGAAGGGAAGGGGTGGGAAGGGAAGGGAAGGGAAGGGAGAAGGAGGAGAGGGAAGGGGTGGAAAGGGAAGTGAAGGGAAGGGAAGGGAATACTAAATACCAGCAACGGGAACAAGTTTGCCTTTCTGCCTGGAAGTGACTCAGTAATTGAAGAAATATGCAGTTCCCACCACAAAGACAAGAAGTTTAAGTCCTTTCTTCCTACTTTATTACCTATCCAGTTCACTATAAATTGTGTTTGTCCTTGGCAATTCCTAACCACAGCCACCATTTGTCAGTGTTTAAACAAACAAACTCTCGGTGCAATGTTGAGTAAAATCAAGAATGTTTTCTGCAGAAACCCAAGTCATTGTTTTCTTTATCCCATTCAGCAGGGATTGAAGAACAGCTAGAAGGAGTAAAAAAATTCTCCCTCACAGGCGCCTCAGTCAATATGAGACTCCTTTGCTTTCTTCTCATTCTCTAAGGGAGGGATCATCAAACTACAGCCCACAGGCCACATGCAGCCTGCCTAGGACATTTATCTGGCCTCCAGGTGTTTCTGTCACTGCTGTCTGTCCTGCTTAGATGCCAACTCCTCCAGGGCTACAGTTTGCCTGAATGGGACTTGCACTGCAGTCTCCAACTCCCCTCCTTCTCTCTGTCTCTTGACTCCTCCTCTTACTCTCGGTGAGGGTCCTCAAACTATGGCTTACAGGCCACTATTGTTCACAGTTATTTTTTAACTCAGCTCATAGCTTTTATGAGTTTTTATGAGCTCATAGTTTTAAACTCAGTTCATAGTTATAATTAAGCTCAGCCCTCCAACGATCTGAAAGACAGTGATTTGGCCCCTGTTTAAAAGTTTGAGGACCCCTGCTCTAAAACAACCCCCTAGTGTGGCAGGAAGAAGGCAGTTGGCACTTAGCCCTAACCCAATGTGGGTATTTTCCTGCCCAGGATCTCATGGGGCCATGTCTACTCACAGGTGAGGGCAGGGAGGACTTTAGCAATTCCAGGTGATTCTATTTGAGTAACAAATTCCAACACAGAAAAGGCTTCAGTGATAGACATTTCTAGTTCACCAACACTGCCATCATCATGACAACTTCTTTGTTTTGGGGGTCATATCCAGCAGTGCTCAGGAGTTATTCCTGGCTCTGCACTCAGGAATCACTCCTAATGGACTTGTGGGACCCCCATGGGATGCTAGGAATCAAACCTGGGTTGGCTAGGTGCAAGGCAAATGCCCTCCCCACTGTGCTATCACTCCAGCCCTCATCACGACAACTTTTATCGTCACCATCAGCATCCCTGCTATTTGCATGAGGAAACCAAAGTTTCATTAGCCAGGTGCATTCTTGGAGCCTGGATCAATTCACAAAATCAGGACCACCAGCCTGGCTGTCTGGGTGTCCTGGAGATGAATCTAGGGGAGTGGGGGTGGGGTTCATAGGGAACAGACTGAGGGTTTCAAGGTACAAAGAGGAGGATCATTTCATGGAACATTGATCTACGTAAATCAATCACGAGCTTGCGATATGCCTCTGATTGCCACTTTTGGGGTGCTCAGGCAGAGCAGCAAGTGGAACTGACACATGCATCTTCATCGGTCTCTCGTGGAAACAGAGGGGGGGGGAGAGAGAGATGATACAGGGCACACAAACTATGCAGGCAGCATGGTAATGGCAGACAGAAGCGATGGCAGTAGAGGGGGCAAGACAACAGAGTTAGGAGGTACCACAAAACGGTCTCTCCTACTTGCCCCGCTGTCCTCTTTACCAACCCCCAGTATCCCTTATGCCCTGTCCTCCTCCCTTTTCACCAGGAGGGAGCAGACAGCCTTGGTGCCTTCTTCATACTTTTCTAAATTTCACAGACTCATGATGTCTAAAGGCCCCTGGGTCAGTCCTGATTCCTGCCTAGTTGGGAATGTAGTTGGGATCACCTGCAGTGCATTAGATCTGAGAGGGAGAGTGGGGTGCAAGGAATGTTTGAACTAGCAGGCATGGGAGGCCTTTCAGACTAATGTCAAAACCAAAGGTGAGGTGGGGGGTGAAAGTGACTGGGCTGTTTACCTGACACTTCCAGCCTCTAGATCTTGGGGCTGCAATTGCCCCAAAATTCCTTTGCTTCTTGCAGCTTTTGATGGCTCCCAGGTCCAGGAACCCTGCTGGCTCCTTTAATTCCTTCAGAGAATCCATCTCCTGGGATGACAATCATGGTCTTTCTCTCTCCAGCCACACATGGTTCTCTATGCTTTTTCTCTTCTCCTGTGCCCCAGATTCTAAAAATAGTGATATGGGGGTCAAACTAGAGGACAAACGGGCTTTGGTTTATCCCAAGAGGGTAAATCCAGGACCTGGGGAGGGCAGGGGGGAGTGGAGAATAGGAGACATCAGCTCTCAGTGCAAATGAAGGGACAAACATTGAAAACAGAGCTCTCTGAGGGAGAGCAAGGATAGGAGAGCTTGGAGTTGGCCAGAAAACCAGGACATGGGTTAAAAGTCAAGAGACCAAATTATGGCCTTGGCATAGATGGAAGGATTCTGAAACATGCAGAGGGGAAGAAAGAGCAAGCGTTCGAGGGACAGGCCTTGTGCACTGAACAGAGAAGTGGTGGATGACCCCCCCTGAGTATAAGGAGAAAGTTCAGACTAGGTCCCATCTCCATTGAGCCACTATCTAGCCCAGAGCATTCCCATTCTCTGCTATAAAATTTAAATTCATGCAAATTTAAATAAATGACAAGTCAATGAGACCAGAAACCTTGTAAGAATCCAATGACCATTCTCTGGACTGGGTTTCTGGCAGTGAACAGTACAGATGAAAATCATTCCCATGGGGCTGAAACTATAGCATAGGGTGAGAGCATTTGACCTGGGTTTGATCCACAGCACCCTATATGGTTCCCCAGGCACAGTCAGAAGAGATCCTCCTGAGTACAGAGCATGTTAGTAACCTGTGAGCACCACTGGATGTGGCCTCTCCCCCTAAAATACATTCCTAATGCCACTGGTAGTTCTAAGATAGGCCAGGCCACAGAAAAACTCAACTATTCTTTCCCACACCTTCAGACAGTTCATGTGAACTACAGCAGCTTCCAACAACATACAACCAGACCAGAGACAGCACAGAGATAATTCAGTGTCTATGAATTTGTTGCAGGAAACTCCCCGAAAGGCCTAACTTTACCCAGAGACTTGAAACTTGGCTTCTCTTCCTACCAATGATCAAGGAGAACCAGAACAAGACTTGGCTGGTATGTGGGTGCTGAATGTCTGAATCACCCCATGCTATTCCACCTGTGTCCTCCAGGAGCCCAAAGTGAATGGAACCTTCTCATGGAGAAATTAAAGTCCGTGAGAGGAGACCTCATCTTTGGGAGCAGGACAGGGCTGCTGAGTCTCTGCCACTTAGCACTCTTTCCTCCTCTTTCACATGCAGTTGTTAGTGTGAAAATACCAGAGACAAATTCCCACAAGTCCTTTACAACACACAACATGGCAGTCAATGATATCAGGGACTAGACACCCCTCCTTGAGGTTAGAACTCCAGCCCCCCACCAGGTTCAGAACATGAACCCTTCCTTAAAAACAGTGACTTGTGGTGTGTTGAAAAGGCAGAGATAAGAGGGTGATCCAGGGTTTGGGAGCCAGAACAATAGCACAGTGGGAAGGTGGGGTTGCCTTGAATGCTGCTGACCTGAGTTCCAGCCCCAGCATCCTATATGGTCCCCTGAGCCCATCAGGAATGATTCCTGAGAACATAGCTAGTAATAATCCCTGAGCATTGCCTGAAAAACAAATAAACCAAAGAAATAGAAAAGAGTGGGAAGGTTGGGTATTATCTGCTGACTCAGCCTTGTCACACACCCCCCATTCTTCCTCCTCTCCCCCCCCAAAACCCACTCCAATAGTGACTCCAAAAGGGACTTGCTAGAAGGATCAAGTCCCTTACATACACAACTTTGCACCATCTATACAGACTATGCCAAGCAGTTCCTCCTCTCTCCCCTCACAAAACCTCTCCAGATTTGCAAAATGTCGGAGCCTGAACTTCAAAGGCATCCAAAGATAGATGCGGCACGTCAGGAATTAGACATAAAATTTCCTTTATTATCAGAAACAAAAGCAGTGGGTGTCATATCTTCCGAGATGCGGGACCTGGCTGAGGAGGGGAGCAAGAAGCCATTTAAGTGCAGGAGCCAGGCCCGATTGCAGCTGTGCTTTCCTTCTCCATGGGCACCCGCCCAGTGCAATAAGGTGCCCCGACAAACTACTAAGAGCAAAAGAATTTCCTTTCATCCCCCTCTTCCAGGTGGCTGCAAGTCTGCCGGCTCCAAATCTACCGGCCCTTAAATGGGAGATGATGGATCCAATTATCTCAACCCCCACACCCGTTCTCAGGAACAGAAATGCTTAGAGCGAGGACGACAGCGAGGGGAGCTGCATGTTATTTCGCAGCATAAATGCCTCTAAGTTCTTGTGGTGAAAGTTGCATGTGAATTGTTCAGATGCGACGTATTTATTCATAAATCAAGCTGTCTGCCAGCGGAACCCCTACTGAGAAAAAGCTGTTCTCGGAGATTTTTCAGGAGGTGTGGTGCACCTCCCCCCCCCCCAAATGAAAAGTGTATATATGCATCATAAATAAATCATAGTTGGGGACTGAACCAGAAACAGGTGATATCGCCTGAAACCAATTTCTTCAGTATTTGAGGGAAACTGTTCCCCACTGAGTAAAATTTCCCACGTGACTGGGGCCAGAGTGATAGAATGGCAGGAACGGCATTTGCCTTGAACGTGGCCCACCCGGGTTCAATCCCCGACATCCCATATAGTCCTCAAAGCCTGCCAGGAATGATTCCTGAGTGCAGAGCCAGGAGTCAAGTACAGAATTGCCCATTTTTCACAGATTGTTCTGGAATCATAAGGGAGAATGGAACCCCCAATGATGTGCGGAGGAAATGAATGAATGTGTTCTCAGAGAGAAGAGAGACAGAGAGAGGGAGGAACTAATGTCTCCCTGAAGGAAAATTGTGGAGAAGCCTAAGAAAATTAAAAAAAAAAATCTTTCCCCACCCCCAACTCCTAAGGGCAAACATATATCTCTGTGATCCTTGGGTGTACTGTGCGGGTGCAGAAGGTGCTCTCCCTTCCGCACATATTGCCCATCTCCAGCCCCAATGCCATAGTTTTAGAAAGAAGAAGGCACGGGCCCGGAGAGATAGCACAGCGGCGTTTGCCTTGCAAGCAGCCGATCCAGGACCAAAGGTGGTTGGTTCGAATCCCGGTGTCCCATATGGTCCCCCGTGCCTGCCAGGAGCTATTTCCGAGCAGACAGCCAGGAGTAACCCCTGAGCACTGCTGGGTGTGGCCCAAAAACCAAAAAAAAAAAAAAAAAAAGAAGAAGAAGAAGAAGAAGGCACAGGCAGGCAATGAGGGATTTGCCAGAAGCTCTCAGGCTCCTCTGCAGCTAGGGCTTTGCCACTGCAGCCAGGAACGAAGACAAGGATGCCCTCTGGAACGCACATGCTGGACGGTCAGAAGCAGTTACACTTACTGAATGCTGAGTTCGAGCCAGGCAGCCGTGGGTTCCCCTTGCATGAGCTCTCGAGGCCGTTTCCTAGGAGAGGAGAGTGGGAGAGAGGTTAGTGTGAAGGCGCACGACAGCACCTCTTTGTCAGTCTTGAAGTCGGCGCTCAACTCAATTGGAATTGAACCACCCGGGAACAGATGATGCAAGAATGACAAACACTGAGTCTTCTGAGGCATGGCCAGAGACATGACTCGCACTCCAACCACAAAGACATCGGTGTTTTCTCAAGGTTTCTTCTGATGGCTCTTGGATCATACCCAATGGTGCTCAGGGAGCTCTCAGGGATCACGCCTGGTGGTGCTCAGGGGACCAAATGGGCTGCTGGGGATTGAGCCTGGGTCAGCTGTTTGCAAGGCAAGCTGTGCTATCTCTCCAGCCTATTTTCTCCATTTTGTAGGTGGAAACAAACTTTGGTAGTTCAAGTAAGTTGTACAAAGGACTGGTAGGGTGTTGTGTATATAAATATTTTAGGGGATTACTATGTTACTCACCCTAAACTGATTGGTGATTGTGCCCTACCCTAGGGTGTGACCTGGCATTCTGCCCCCACCCTAGGGTAGTACCTGATTCTGCTTCCACCATTGGTTGGTATCTGATCCCACCATTGGGTGGGACCTGATTCTGGTGGATAAAAACAAGAGTCTGTGGAAGGCCAGGGCTTTTTGGCTGGAACTGAAGCTGAGTCTTTGAACTTCAGTCTTGTCCACCGAATAAAGCAAATATTTCAACGAGCTGACTATCTGCGAGCTGTTTACCCGCCGTTTCACCTCAGAACCATCGGCTAGACAGGGTGGCAGATGCGTGCTCCGAGCTGGAAGGGAAAGACCTCATCCTCCATCCCTCCATCAGTCAACCTCTTCAGGGGCTGACTTGCTACAGTAGGGGATAGAGGCCAGACAAGAACTTGGGAGGGGCAAGACCCCCAAGTTCTTAGCCCGGGCTCCTACACCATTGTTCACAGTCTCATAACTCTAAAAAGATGATTTCTCAGTCTGTGGTTCTCTGTCCCAAGTGTGATCTCACTTTACTATAGGAAAAAATACTACTTGAACATGGCCCACCCAGGCTCAATCCCCAACATCCCATATAGTCCTCCAAGCCTGTCAGGCATAATTCTTGGATGCAGAATATCCTACTGATATTCACTTACTAAACCTGACTAGTGCTGTCCCCAGAAGAAGGGAGGTTCCTCTTCGTCACTATTTCAATAAAGTGAGCAGCCAGTGTTGCTCCGATGGTCACATACACTTCACAAGAGTTCATCAAAACACTTTCATTGCACCCTAGACCCACTGGGTGGACCCCAATCTGCTTCTCCTCTGAGAGAAGGGTGGACGGCAGAGATGGGATCGGGTTTGGGGGGCTCTAGAATCCTGAGCCAATGCTATCCCAGTTCCTATCAAGTCTGATCTGTCCAGACACACATTCCACGTGATTCACAGCTTCCGCACTTAATTATAAATGGTACTTGAATACACACAGCTAGAAAAGATGCATTCCTTTCTTACTGAAAAGAGAATATTTTATCTTCATATTTGATGAGTGAACTCATGCAGATAAATCATGGCATCCAGAATATGCAAGTTTCCCAAATGAAGACATTTCGTAGGCTACCAGACATTATAACTACCCAGGCCTGCCCAACCCTTCCAATGGCCTAGCATTGCTCAGATGGGACCAACAGTATCTACTCTGACAGATTACAGTGTATATTTATGTATGTAGTTATTTAATTTTGACTTGGGGGTCACACTCAGGCCCCCACTCTAATCAGGGGCCACACAGATGTGCATTTAGGCATTATCACTCTTGGTAGGACTTGGGGGACCAACTGGGGCTCCAAGGATTGAACCTGGTCAGCTGCATGGAAAGCAAGGGCCCTCCCTGCTATCCTATCGTATGTAGACCCTAAAATATATACTTAAAGATGATAGTTGTTAAAGCAAAGATGCTTTTGTGTAAAAGTTGATTGTTATTGATTAGAAGTAATGATAGCTCTAGAGATCAGGGTTCACCCCTTAGCCCCTGGTGCCCCCTATCTCCATGCATTGACTACCTCAATCACTCATCTGCCCATAGGCCCATCATGTATGGTGGTCCCTCTACCTCTGCTATCCTGTGGCCCAACCCACTTGGGACCCAGCCCACAAGGCCCATCTGGATGCATTCTCCATGCTGATACTTTCCTGGGCTCACCCTGCTAGGCTGAATTTACTCCAGGAGCCCAATGGCCTCTGCCCTTATCTTTTCACTCCTACCCCTTTAGACTTGGCCTTTATGACTAAACCTCAGAGGACACAGATGATGCTCCATTCTCCTGTTTAAGGCCAGGTGTCCAGCCAATTAGCAGCTGCCTACTTCCCTAGGTGGCAGCAGAAGTGAGCCTCGTTGAACGAAAGTGTTTCTGCATCCCGAGAGAGGCCTCGCCTTGCCTCACCTCCCAGAGTGGGGTGTTTGCTAAGTACTCCGAACTTCTCGGGCACTCCCCTACCTGGTGTCCAGCTGCTGTCTTGACCATACACATACCCCATACCTTTCTAGCTGTTCCCCATTGTTCCTTGCGGTTTGAGAGGTGTTTCTGATCCCTCCTCCTCTGCATTAATGAGTCTCCGTCACACCCTGTAGGTGGATTGTTTTGTCAAAACAAGCAGCAGCTCAGAACCATTGTTACAAGGTGAGAATGGAAATGATCATTAGGTTGACACCGGGCAGCCAGGAAAAGCTTAGATGTTCTCTGAAGCTGCAAAGGAGAGCGAGACAGACACAGAGAGGCAAAGAGATAGAGAGACAAACAGAGAGAGAGAGAGATAG
The DNA here is from genome assembly GCF_024139225.1 of Suncus etruscus. Taxonomy (NCBI): domain Eukaryota; kingdom Metazoa; phylum Chordata; class Mammalia; order Eulipotyphla; family Soricidae; genus Suncus; species Suncus etruscus. The sequence continues at coordinate 8,081,806 of NC_064849.1, read as the reverse complement.
GGAGATAGACAGGCAGACACTGAGAGTCGCAGACACACAGAGAGAGAAGAAGCAGAAATTGTCCTGGACTTGCTGTCACTCGCGCAAGCTACTGTGAGAGGCAATTTGTGATGAGCAGAATTGAGGGGCCACCCCCTCAGTCCTGAACCAGTGCTGGAGGTGCAGTCTTGACTGAAGTAGAGGACGGCTGGGTGCCTGACACTCGGCACATTAGCAGCCACCATCTCAGCATGCGTGTGCACATCCATGATTGCACGGGACAGTGAAGCAATTATACCCCAGCCTTGAGGATGTGCCGGGCCTGGCAAGCGGCCACACTAAGCAAGTCCCTCACTTGGCACTGAGCAGGTGACAGCTGCTTTTCTCCAGTCCGGCCCAGCCTTTCCTGCTGCCCGAATGTCCAGAAAGTATGAGACATATTGTCCTCTGGCCACACCTGAGGCTCTTCACAGCACCCACCTGGCCCTGTAAGAGCGTGAATCAGATCCCAAGCACTTCCCCTAGGCTTCTCCTGGGAACTAAGCTCAGGTCCAGGCATAGCCTGTGCCCTGAGTTCTGCCCGGGCCAGCTTTGTTCTTCAGGGACTGGACACTCACCCTTTACCTCTGAACCACCACTCTGGCTTGCCGCAGGGTCTCATCCACACAGCCCTTACCCTCCAATTGCCTCCCCTTCCTATGAACCCCCAGGTCCCTCACCTCACTCCATAATGCAGATCACAATTACCCCAGCTCATCAAGGGGAAAATGCAGACAGGCTACAGCTCATCCTGACCTCAGGAGTGCAGAAACCCAATCTGCCCAACTCAGCATTCATCTTGGCATTGGGGCCACATCTGGCAGTGTGCAAACGCTACTCCCAACTCTTTGCTTGGGGTCCAGGTGGAACCAGAGGCCCAACATCCCCTTAGGGGTTCTGCATCTCTGTCAACTCACTCACCACCCACAGACATCTCTAGTCTCTCCTGTCAACCAGATACCAGCATAGAGATGGCCCAGGCTGTGCTTTATGCCATTCGCAAAGCACATGTAAGAGAAGCTCCGAGTTGAGAGAGGCCCAGGGTCATGTCTCTCCCACTGGGCTGGGAGTTGGGGCTATCTGATCCACTGTGCACTTCCCTGGCCTCTCTCTCCATAGAAAAACAACCAGAATCACCTCTAAAGAGGACTTATAACTTCCCCTCCTAGTCCTTGGGAAGTACTTCTTGGGAAGTACTCCTGCAGCAAGGCCATGAGCAGTTCTGTCTCGGCCACCCACGGGCCTTCTTGGAAATCAAGTAGAAAAGTGCTTTGCAAAATTTTGCCCAGGAGAGAAGATGCTGTAGAAATATATGAGAGCCTCAATTTTCCTGGGAAATGATGGTTTAAGATTCTGAGCCTACAGAGGCCCTGGATCTTTCTCTCACTAACAAACTACAAGGGCAGCTACTACTCCAATGCTCCTATTTGACTCGCCCCTCAGTATGGAGCAGCAAACGCCCATCAGTTTGCCTAGTTCATTTAACTTGGCCCTAGTCAGTGCCCTGTCCAGAAAAGGGTTGGATTGAGCACCAGGGGCTGCTCCCTGGGGTATGCCAGCTTCTCTCTGGAGGGGAGTAAACTTGGGTGCCAAATCCCCAGGGACCCCATTATCATTTCCTATCCCCTCCCCAACTTGAAGGCCCTATTGTTGGTGTGTTTAATTTCCTGACTTGGCCTTACAGGAGATTTCTCATGTTTGGGCTGTAGGGTATGTTCTGATTAAAAATAATCCTCCCAATTACTGGCTGGCAGGAGCCTGCTGGCGCGTGTGCTCGGCCACGGCCTCCGCTTCCCTGTCAGCAATAATTGTGTCTGCACAGCCTAACTGTAAATGAAAACCCAAGGGGCAGGTTTGGGGCCCCGGCTCCCAGGCCTCACTGGATCTTTTAATTTGCACTGTCTGTCAAAAGCGCCAGCCAGGGTGGGGTGCCGAATCTAAAGGAACACGGGAAGGAGGAGCCGCCATGTCTGAACCTGCTGGCACCCACTGGCGGAGGTCAAGCCATCAGGCACTTTTCATGCAGCGTCCGAAAGAGGCCAGGCCTGGTATGAAAAGAGAAGTTGCACTCCAGGGAAATTTCCAGGTGTGTTGATATTATTTCACCGCCGCCACCACCAAATACATAAGACAGGACATTGCATTTCAAAGCATGCACTGGAGACTGCCAGGGAATCCACCCTGGAGAACTGGGGTGTTCGAGCTTGGGAAAACCAAAACTTTCTGGGTAGAGAACCACAGTAGATAGTGAGTCAATGGGGAAAGGGTCTGGCCTCTGAGCCCAGCCTGGGGGTCAGAACTGGGCCACATTTGTGTTGAGCACGAGCCTGAGCAGAGCAAACAGTGAACCCAGAGGAGCAGAGAGGCAGAGCTAAGCAGGAAGCCTACAGGAGGGGACCCCAGAGCCATGGTATGAGCAAACAGGTCTGGGTTGACAGGTGTGATCTGACAGGTACGATGTGAAAGGTGTAACATGAAAGGTGTGATTTGACAGGTGTGATCTAAGAGATGTGATATGAAAGGTGTGATCTGACAGGTGTGATTTGACAGGTGTGATTTGAAAGGTATGATCTGACAGGTGTGATGTGAACAGTGTGATCTGACAGGTATGATCTAACAGGTGACACCTGACAGGTATAACTTGATAAGTATGATCTGACTGGTGTGATCTGACAGGTATGACCCCACAGACACTCTGGGTGCTTTATAAGAGAAACTCAGCTCCACCCAGGCAGCCCATCTCTCCCCAACAATCCCCATCAGCAACCACAAATTCTGCTGGGCCTTGTCACCAGCTTCTAGGGCCCCTCTCAGACACAGTGAGCCATACAGGTCAACACCTGCTTTCCCAAGAAGCCAGCATTGCTTCCCAGTCTGTAGGATCCCTGTGGACAGATAGAGCCCCAAATAAAATCTCCCATGAGTCTCATCAGCCTTTCTCTGGGCCACCCAATCCACCTACCCAGTTCCATCCACAAGACACAGAGCAGAGTGAGGGGGCCAGACACTCTAGGGCGGCTGAGAGCGAGACAAATTCATCACGCTGGGATAGAAAGCACATCATGAGGAATGCAGGGCACTTTTGTTCATTAATCATCTCTTCCTTGGAATCCATTTCTCAATGAAAAGTGGTTTTCCATTTCTATTACCAAGATGAATGTGTCAACGATACACAACACCCAGTTAGACCATAGTAGAGAAGGAGACAGGAGGGGAGAAAGGTCCTAACAAGGCAAAAACAACAAAAGGGAAATGGGGGAAAACCCTCAGCATAGAGTATGATGCATTTGCTCAGATTATGGCTTGATTTACACCATAACCAGCATTTTATTTCTGATTTTTAGAAGGCGTTGCTCTAGAAAGACAAGAAAACTGATGGTGCCAACTTGTGATCATAAAAACTCAATCACCAACCCCAACCCTCTAGGTCTTCAATTTTTAAAAAATTCTATTGAATGTGTGTTGGACTCCTGAGCACCTGATTACCTTATTTAATTCAGACTCGAGACGCTGCCTCAGAATGGAAATGGCAGAAAAGTGATAGGAACTAAGCTATGAAATGTGGACATCGTATTTCCTTCTGGGAGATAATCAGCTTATCAGGATTCATTTCCACCTAAGAAAGGTCTCGCAACGACACTGGAAATTCAAACCGGGCTCATCATCTCAGGAATGTGTAATCTCAGGAAAGAGTAAAGCCACCGAGGCAGGCATGACGTGGTTTATCTTTATGTATAAGAGCCATGAGCTCCAGGTCCACCGAGAGCCACACAAGAGGGGTCTGCTCCCAAGAATGGGGGAGACCTTGACATGAAATACAAGAAGTGCCTTTGCCGATAAGATTGTTATTTCTTCCCCACTGAGGGTGCTTTTCAAAGATGCATGGCTTCATCTTTGACATTGAAAAGGAAAAAAAAAGAAAAATAAAAAAACTCCCCCGAAGTTCAGTCTTTTGAAATATAAAAAGGCTTTAAAAAGGGGGGTCCTTGGGGACCAGAGCAATAGCACAGTGGTAAGGCATTTGCCTTGCATGCAGCCAACAGAGGACAGACCCCAGTTCAAATCCCAGCATCCCATATCCTGAGCCTGCCAGGAGCAACTTCTGAGAGCAGACCCAGAAGTAACCCTTAAGCGCCGCCGCTGTGACCTACCCAAAAAAAAAAAAAGGAGGGTCCTACTCTAGTTTTCAGAGTATAGTGAGGAAAAGGAAAAAAACTGAGTGGAAGTGGGGAAAGACAAATGTAAAATAACTGGGGATAAGGGTGAAGGGGACTCAGGTGCATTGGTAGGGCTAAGCAAGGATAGAATTAAATATCCAAGACACAGAGTCAACAACAATAAAATCATGAGGCCCAAACTTGAACAGCTGAACTTAAAAAGGGGCTGCTATGTTGGCAGGTTGGGGCAGAGTGGTGGTGGCATGGGGTGGACTCTGGGGACAATGGTGGAGGGAGGTTGACAATGGTAGTGGAATATTGGTCCTGAAACTTGTATGTCTAAAACCCAATTATGAATAACTTTGCAAACCACAATGGTTTAAATAAAAGATTTTAAATGTGTTCCTAAATTAATAATTGGTGAGTCCATGGGTTGTGTCATTCTTTACATCGTCTACGTGTTTGGCTTTCCTCATCTGCACAGGAAAGGGGTTGCAGTTTCTTGTCCTAAATCATTCTTTTCTGCTATTTTCTCTCACTGGCCTTGGCTTAACCTGAACATAAGTTAAATTAACAAGAACAGCAGCCAAGAAACCCCCCTCAAATAGTCATTTGGCATCATCGAGCCTATGCAGGCATCCCAGAAGGCCCCACCAAGCGAGAATAACCATAGGTAAGGTCCCACTGTGCTCCACCCAAAAAGGAAACACCTCTCCCAACGGAAAAATCTAGACAAAAGAAAGAAAAACACTCGTTAGAAGAGAACATCTAATTTGAAAAGAAACGCAATGGATTTCAGAAGATAAGAGAAAATTCTCTATGAGCCAATTCTTTATGCTCAAGCAAAGAACCACCGAGCCATTTGGTACAATGTTCTAGAAAAACAAAGACAGTGCAATGAAGGGAAAATAGCGAGGCAGGAAGGTGGATCAATATTGTACTCAGTGTCTCTGCGTGGGAGAGAGAAAGTCATAAAACTGCTCTGAAATCAGAAAGTCTGGGGGAGCTTCCATGGGGCCATGTCAGGGAATCGTCAAAGTGCTTAATGCGGAAAGGACCTGGTCCAGGCTCGTTTGGGGAGAGAGATTGTGTCCAGTGTAATGAGGTAACTAGTGCAAATAATGATTACTGCGGCCTCGGCCACACGGCAGAGAGGAAGCTTCAGACAGATGCCGATACTTCTCTGGGTTTGTGACAAAACAGATGCCTCTGTGGGATGAACACAATAAGCAGGCTTGTAGCCAACATCTGAACATTTTGGAACCTCTCTGAACCTCAGTGTCTTCCTCCAGAAGATTTTCAAAGTAGGGTTGCCTGAGAATCAGAGGAAGTCTCGCATGGAGAGTATTCACAAAATACACACAAGGATCTCTTAGAGAAATTCTAGCAACTTCTTAGAACAAGAAAATAACACAGCAGTTAAGGTTCCTTGGTTTGCCTGACCTCCACACTGCATGCCCTGAGCCTTACTGCTGCAGCCCTGGAGGCAAATCCGACACCCCATCCACACACCACACACATACTGCCATGGGTTTTTCTGTCACTGCAAGGCCAAGATGGACACTTGCATTCATCTGCTGACCCTGTTGTCCAAGAATTACCAGTGGGCTCTCCCGATCACTACTTGGGGGCACTTTCATCTTTTCAAAATACATCCCAAGGGTTGTAAATTCTGAGCAGTCATTGGTCCCTGAACCTTCATTGGTATCTGTTAACACTTCTGTGTTTCATTGGTACCTGCAACTCCTGAGCCCTCACTCAAATGGAAAGGGAGGCCAGGCCAAGGGCATCCAGGGCATTCTCAACTGGTACAGTAGAGTTGATAACCAACACAGGCAGCTCATTTCCTAGAGGAGGGAATCCAGATTCAGCTTGTCAACATGCCCATAGTCACCTAATTAATAGTCTGTGGAGGAGTTAAACCTATGACCCCTTGGACCTGGGAACAAACTCTCTTGGTCACCCTCTCTGGGAAGTGGCTTACATGTCCACACTGGACAAGAGACAGAATACAGGTGGAGAACACTTATCTGAAAACACTCCCAAGCCGTCTCAGCTATAACTTCCCCCCCCCAAGAAATGGCATCCACACCCTTTCTGAGAAAAGCAAAAAAACTGCAGCTTCTTAGGATTCTGCTCCCAGAGCTGAATAAGGCTCCTCTGTGCCTAAGAAACAGGCCTGCTGGGCTCAAGGCCTGAGTCCACAACCAGGGCGGCACGCAGCAATGGCTGTTCCTGGAAAACCCTGGAAGGACTGGTACCATCTCCTCCTCCTGAGGCAGACTTGCCAGTGCTGGTGAGAGGGGTGCAGTCTCGGGCTCCATGGGCACCCACAGAATCCCTGAGTTCCATCCCTTTGTAGTGCAGAGGCTGAATGATTGTCTCCTAAATCTTTCCACCTACTCCTGCCCTCTTCCAAGAGAACCATCTAGAAATGTGTGAATACAACAACTGAGTTACATCTGGTCCTGTTGGATCAGGGCAGACTGTGGGGGAAAGGTGGGGGGGTAAATAATCCCCACCAGGAATTGTACCTCCTCCTTCCCTATCTCTTTGCAAATAAAACTGGTAAAATGGTCCCAGGATCCTCCCTACAGTCCCCAGGATGGGCAGCTGACTCTGCAGCTTCCTATGACAGTTCTGTCTCCTCCTTCCACAGAGGAGGCCACAGGGAGGGGACCCAGGCATCCTATGTCCTATCAGTCACTGCCCCCCACAGAGGCTGGCATATGGGAGATATAGACACTTATTAACAGACACCCACTGGTGGCAACCAAGGTCTCCCCAGAGCATAGGAGTTTGACGCTCAATATTCAGGTTCAGTGGTAAGCTGTGTACTCAGAGGATTACTGATAACAGTGCTTGGAGCTATAAGCCACTGGGCCCATCACACAACCATCCAGTGTCAAGACTCATTCCCGAGGGCCGGAGAGATCGCACAGTGGGTGGGCATTTACTTGCCTTGCAAGCAGCCAACCTAGAACAGACCTGGATTCTATTCCCGGCATCCCATATGGTCTCCCAAGCCTGCCAGGAGCATTTTCTGAGCACAGAGATAGGTGTGCCCCCCCCAAAAAAAAAGAGTCACTCCCGCACTTTCTGTGGCAAATGGAACTCGGTGAGGGACAGATGAGAGGGAGGCTCCTTAGGGAGCCTCGGGGAACTTTGGAGACAACATTCCCACCCTTACCCACAATTGGACGTGAGGGCCATGGGAATAAGAAAGGGAGGCCTTGTTTTAGCCCCCTCCCCACTCCATGAAGAATAATTTATAAACCTAGACTGAAATTTCCCACAGACATGTTTCTGATCTCCCATTAGAGCCTCTAAGTCAGAGGAACATTCTGGAATGGCATCCCACAATGGAGAGTTGCCCAAGTCATAATCTTACACTCTGAGCCCTTGGCCAATTCACAACTCTCCCTCCCAAAGTGCATTATTAACCCAGACTCACCCACCAGCACCCAGGAGCTCTGTAGACTGCCAGACGCCATGTAGGGCTGAACATGGAGATGGTCCTCAATGAAGCCCAGTGTCCCCACCAGCCAAAATGTCCAAGTCCTTTCTACATGGGCTACTGGACAGAAATTCTGAACTTGAAAAGCTTAGTCTGAGACACTGAATCAGAGACCTAAGATGGTCTTAATGCCAGGACAGAAACACTGGCATGGAAACTTGACTACCTGAATGTTTCTCTTCTACACTAATGACTGAGTCACTTGAATTTCTTGGCCAGTTCTGCCGGTTGCCTCCTACCTATGAAATACCCACATGCAATTAAATTCCTTTTTTCAAATTTAAGGGTAAAAAAAAATATGGATGCAACTATTTCTTCCAATGGTGGCACTGGAAAAAATATTAGTGGCGTTTCTTCTTTTTCTTTTCTTTGATTTTTGGGTCACACCAGGCTGCGGTGTTCAGGGGTTACTCCTGGCTCTGTGCTCAGAAATTGGTCCTGGCAGGCTCGGGGGACCAAATGGGATGCTGAGGATCAAACATGGGTATCTTCAGGGTCAGCAGCATACAAGGCAAACACCCTACCGCCATGCTATCTCTCTGGTCCCTATTGGTGGCATTTCTGCCAGATGTTGTGGTACATGAGGTGCCATCAGGAAGAAAAAATAATAAATTCCCATTTCTTTTTTGTGTTTAGTTTTGTTTTGGGGACTGCACCCAGCGGCACTCAGGAGTTACTCTTGGCTCTGTATTCAGAAATTACTCCTGGCTGGCTCAGGGGACCATATAGGATTCCCAGAATCGAACCCGGGCTGGCCACATGCAAGGCAAACACCCTCCCCGTGAACCAGGAAGAAACTGAAAGGCCTCAGACATTCCCCTACTTTGATCATTGCATCCTGGCAAGAGAATGCCTGACGCTCCCCCAAGAAGAACTTAGTCTCTCGCAGATTCTAGAAGGGAAGAAGACTGATAATTGCTCTCCTTAAACAGCTACCAAGGTGCCCCCTCACCAGTACAGACACCACTAACCAGGATGAACCAACCCCCAAAGGCCCTGGGATCTTGGTCTGTTCCATTCATCTCACCCCATAAGCAAACTGCGCCTTCCTGACTTCCTTCTCCCTTCGCATTCCTCGCGTTATCCATCCCCAAATTATCACCGTTCATCATTGTGGTTCACGCTGGCGCTTATTACACATATGATTAATTATTCTTTTGCAGAGAAGTGACAGGATTCACACAAAGGTAGTTTCTAAAGGCAATAATCCAACCACATCCCAACCCACCCCCCCACCTTGTTGTGGGAAAATGCTGCGGCTACAATTTTCTGCATTTCTAAGCCTCTTCCCTCATTTTGCTTAAAAGCCCTGGTTATCTCTTCCGATCTTGTTGCTTCTTCCTTCTATCTCCCTCATTAAGCTGTTATAGTTCCATTTCAGAGGTATTCAGACTCGCCTGTTCTCCTTTCTCTTCCCCACACTACTTCGTGAGATCATTATTCTCTTCTTGGGGACTGAATTTTATCCCCCCGTATTCCTCATTCAATGTGTTCTCTCTTACCGATGGCCTTAACTCCTCACTCCATTCAGAAGACATTTGCATTATTTTGTTCTTTCCAATTGCCTGGGAAGGCATTTTCTCCCCCGAGGGGGAAGCGTCTATCTCTACCTTTTCATTCTATAATTCTTATTCATTGCATCATCTTGTACTGCAGCTAAAGATGTTTAGAATCAAAATGAGTAGCATTTGTGGGTGAGGCAAGAGGCTGGACAATAAGAGACAGGTAGGAATACAGCAAAGAGCTCTAGTTAGGGGCTAGGAGAGGGCAGCTTTCTGACTAGTTCCAGGGAACTCCTGTAGTTTAAGAAGAAGCATTAGTAGCACTGACTCTCTCCCTTCCCCTTAGTGCTGGTATTAAACTGGGGGCTAGAGAGATAGCACAAGATCAATGTATACCTTATACTTGACCGCCCCTGGTTTGAGGGCAAAGGTGTACCTTGAATTGTAGCTGGTCATGGTTTGATCCCCCATACTATGCCATTCCATACAGAGCCTAGCCCTCCAGGACTGTGGGTATGTTCCCCAAACAAAACCAAAACAAAACAACCAAGGAAAAAAAACACGATCCTGGCCCGGGCGGTGGCGCTAAAGGTAAGGTGCCTGCCTTGCCTGCGCTAGCCTTGGACGGACCGCGGTTCGATCCCCTGGTGTCCCATATGGTCCCCCAAGCCAGGAGCAACTTCTGAGCACATAGCCAGGAGTAACCCCTGAGCGTTACCGGGTGTGGCCCAAAAACCAAAAAAAAAAAAAAAAAAAAAAAAAACACGATCCTGCCCCCCACCAGGAACCTACAGGATTTTCATGTGCCTTGGGCTCAAGTAAGAGATCCAGGTATTCACATCACTGCACTCAGTGGGGTTTGTGGGGGACCAGAGGATCTCAGGCATCTACTGAGACCCCCCCCCCCGAATTTGCATTAGAATCACAACCTTCATTGGAACTTGTTCATTTCTCCCAGGTAAGCCCATGCACACGGCTGGGGAATCTTCTAAATTAGAACTTCTTTTCCTGCTGACCACACACACATCCTCTCCACACTTCAGTGACTCAGAGACAAAACTCTTTGAGGGAGATGATTTTCTTCCTTGCATACTCACTCTGCCTGCCTGTCTCAGTTGGGTGCTGACCCAAAGAGGCAGAGACACAAGCAGAGAATTTGGGCCGCTTCCTATGAGTCTCGTGAGGCCGCTGGGTGTAGTTGACGTACTGGAAAGCTACGTGCACAATCCCATCTGCACCCCAAACTCTTGTGTCTTGACAAAGAAAACACTTTCTGTATCAATGCTGAAAAGTCCCTGAAGATTTATCAGTACTTTCTGAAGTTGTTTCAAAACCAAAAACAATTGCTGAATCATTTCAGACCCTACACATTTCAGTGAATAATCTGATTTGGGGGGTTGGAGATGCATAAAAAAGGAACCTTCAGTTTCCCCTTGCCGACTGCTGTGAGCAGGCCCATCTTTGACAGGCCCCATCCTACATTTCTAAACATTCCTGTAATTCCCCCAAGACCATAGAATTATAGTTCAGAGTTTAGATTCACTGGAAGACTTAGCCTATAGGTGATGTGCGAGGCAAAGGGACCCCTCAGTGAGTTCCTGGGATTCTCTGTAATATTCTCATCAACTGAAAAGGATGCAAAAAGCCTTTTAAGGCCCGATTCAGTTTTCCTATGAAAACCCCCACAAAAAAATAAAACTAGCCACAGGTAATTAGGTCTTATGCTAAATTCCTCCACACACAAAGGAGAGTTCCTTCCCTTTTACTTTTTTCTCCTCTATTCTCCAATAAACTTTCCTACCTTCTAACTGGGAGTCTGAGCATCTTTATCCCTCAGTATTTTTATTCTTCAAAAAAATTCAGGACCGTAGGAATCAGGGACCCATACAGAGACCCGCTGTCAGTGCTCCTTCATGGGGGTGCTCGCAAGCAGTGCTCAGGAGAACCCGGAGCACCACAGGTGATTCTTGGCAGCTAGGCCAGCCACTCCATACATGGGCTGAGCTATTGCTTCTCTGTGGGTGTTGGATATGGGGCCCCCAACAGTCCTGGGGTGTCTCAGAACTGCACCCAGGGAAGCTTAGGGGGACCCAGTGGTGTAGAAGTCAGTGCCTGGTCAGGATTTCAGGCTCAATCTAACCACTGTACTATCTACAGCCCCTTTAATCCTTTAATCTTTTTTAGGGGATTGGGGGGCCACACCCAGTAGTGCTCAGGGCTTACTCCTGGCTCTGTGCTCAGGGATCATTCCTGGAAGGATTTGGGGGACCTTACAGTGCGCTGAGGATGGAGCAGGTATATTCTCTAGCCACTCAAGTAAACATGCTTAAGTGCATTGGAACAAGAAACAAGGGGCAGGGTTCAAGGGTGACCTCTTGTCACATACCGTGTGCAAGACTGAGTAAGCAGAGATGCACCCAGGATTCCAGACACATCTGCCTTCCTTGCATACTCACTCCTTCAGCAACCATGATCCCTTCCAGGCTCAGGGCTGGGCCAGCTACCGGATGCTGCTGGAGGCTGACTAGGAGGCCCATTCAGGCATGGGGCAGTGCCAGTGTCTTGCTCTGGGCCTGATGTTTGGGAGACCCTCACTGCACATCCCCAGGCTAAATTCCCCTGGTGCTGTGAATATGTTTGTTTTCGCCAAGAATCCAGCCAGCCTGGTTTCCAGTTCTAGCAGATGGTGAGGACAGAGCAAACAGCACCAGGGCTATTTCGGGCGGTGCATGCTGCCCATTCTAAGGACTGATTAGTCACTTTGTTCCCACATGCCTCGAACTCTACTCTTGCCTTAGTTCCACCTGGGAGAAGGAACCAGTGAGTCACCGGAAGTGGGTGCCAGTTGCAAGGAAGGACCCAGCCCCATGCCCAGAGATGGAGGGTCTGGCCAATTGGCCAATACCCAACTGCAAATTGAAGGAGGACTATTGGTCTTTCCCCCCAATCCCTCCAGAACTTAGCTTGTGACCCCTCAGTTCCTAAGATTCATGAAGGGGGTCCCATGACAGACAGCATGAAGGGGGAATCCCTGTATACCAAGGCACGAAGAGTAAAGCAAAAGCTCAGAGAGAGCCAGGGAGAGAGGCAAAGGGAGTGTACTGAGCTCCCCCACTTCGGGCCAACCTTTCTCAGGTCTCACTGCAAAGCCTCTCTCAGAGGGAAGATATGTCACTCAGTCAAGGTCCCCAGGCTGAGAAGCCACTGGTCAGTCCTTTGGGATAGGCTCTTAAACTTGTCCAGCCCAAGGGGTAATGAATGATAAGGCACATCAAAGCCACAGGCGCCATCAGCACCATGGACAGCTCACCTGGGAGCTGAATTTCATAGGCCCAAATCTAATTCTCTGTGATTCCAACACAGGTTTCCTCGTCATGACATAAGCGGCATCAGGGCCCCTCCGGCCCCTCAGAGGGGTGTCTTATGGTCCTCCAGACAGCCAAACAGGGAACACACCGGGCTGTCTCACTGAAAATGAAGGAAAGCAAAATGCAGGGCCTAGGGACCACCGAGACAGCAGGGACAGGAGAAGAGAAATGGGGTTCAGCAGCATACAGACCCCATCAGATTTTCAACTTCCTACATGTCTGCAGCAAGACTTCTGACCTCTGACCTGGTGGCTGACCCTGGCAATGTGTCATGAAAGTTATTTTTTTGATCAACAAAGCTGTTGACAATAGAGTTCAGGTTGGGGCATTCAATGTTCAAATCCAAGCCCTCCCAGGGTCAGAGTTCTTCCACTAAGGACCCAAGGATTCCTTCCTCTACCCACTTCACCTCCCTTATCAACTTCATTTTCAAATTTACTTTCTATACTTTGGGTCACATGCTTATGCTAGCGTTGAATTCTGGAGGTTTTTTGATTAATATATTTATTTAGCATCATGATTATAAACAGGTTTGTACTTGATTTTCAGTTAAAAAAAAAAGAACACCCCCCTTCACCAGTGTAACATTTCCACCCTCAATGCCCTCCCTCTCTCTCCTCCCCCACCCCCTGCCTGTATTTGAGACAGGCATTTTATTTCTCTCACTCACTACTATTGTCATGATAGTTGTCAGAGTAGTCATTTCACTAACTGCACTCATCACTCTTTGTGGTAAGCTTCATATCGTGAGCCAGTCCTTCCAGTCTTCATCTCTATTGTCTCTGGGTATCATTACAATAATTTTTTTTTTTTTTGGTTTTTGGGCCACACCCGGAGACGCCCAGGGTTTACTTTTGGCTATGCGCTCAGAAGTCGCTCCTGGCTTGGGGAATCATATGGGACTCCAGGGGATCGAACCACAGTCCATCCTACGCTAGCGCTGGCAAGGCAGAAACCTTACCTCTAGCGCCACCACGCCGGCCCCAATCTTTTATTTTTCTTAAATCCTTAGATGAGTGTGATTATTCTGTGTCTATCTCTTTTTTATTTTTTGGGGGGTGGTTTTTGGGCCACACCCAGCGGTGCTCAGGGGTTACTCCTGGCTGTCTGCTCAGAAATAGCTCCTGGCAGGCCATGGGGGACCATATGGGACACAGGAATTTGAACCAACCACCTTAGGTCCTGGATCAACTGCTTGCAAGGCAAACGCCGCTGTGCTATCTCTCCGGGCCCATCTATCTCTTTTCTTCTGAGTTATTTCACTCAGCATAATAGTTTCCATGTCCATCCATGTATAGGAACATTTCATGACTTCATTTGGTTGTTTTAGGGGGGCCACACCTGGCGATGCGCAGTGATTACTCTTTGCTCTGCACTCAGGATCATTTCTGGTGGTTCTTGGGGGACCATATGGGATGCTGGGGATCAAACCTGGGTTGGCAGTGGTGCAAGGCAAATGCCTTTCCCACTGTGCTATCTCTCTGGCCCTGACTCTTAGAGTTTGGGCACACGAAGTTCTCTCTCTTCCACCCACCAAAAGACAGGTACATGGGGAGATACAAGAGATTGGGCATCTGGGGTATTTCTGGAGAGAAGTCAGAGGTGGGGACCCCACTGAATCTTTGGGGGATGGGGTAGGAGTCTTATAGAGTGGTGTGAAGTTATGCCCAACCACCCAGAATACTGAGTACCCTGGGCAGACCCCTAAACCTGTTTGAAAGAACAAGTTAGGGCCATTTCTTCAATGGCATCTAGGCTGTCCTCAGGTTGGATGGCTCAGGGGTGGCCTTTCCACTACTCCAGCATTTCCCCAAGAAGCTCTTCACACACAGTCTCCTGGCTGCCAAGCAGGTGTCTACAGAGCATAATGATACCACACATTCCCCTGTCCTGTTGTTTACTCTCGAGGTATTTGCTCTCTCTGGAGTCAATAATGCCAAATGACAACACCATCCCACTTTCTGGCGGTAAAGGCTGCTGGCTTCAGGGTGAGGCTGATGAGTTTGAGCCAAGATCCTCACCCGATTACATGCACTAATGGGCCATCAAGGTAAATAAGAAGCTTTAGGGTGCAGGCAGCGAGAGGTATCAGGGAGAATAACAGGAAAGGGAATCAGGGGCCGGAGAGATAGCACAGCGGCGTTTGCCTTGCAAGCAGCCAATCCAGGACCTAAGGTGGTTGGTTTGAATCCCATTGTCCCATGTGGTCCCCGTGCCTGCCAGGAGCTATTTCTGAGCAGATAGCCAGGAGTAACCCCTAAGCACTGCTGGGTGTGGCCCAAAAAAAATGAGGGGGGATCACCCTTGAATCAAACTAAGGCCCCCAAATCACAGGAAGATGCCAGTTTCCTTTCTTCACTGGGGGTTCAGAACTTCAGGCCAGGATAAGAAGGAAATGGCACCTGGCCCAGGTCACCGTCACATAATCCTGAAATACACACCACTCCCACTGCAAGTAAGAAGAGAATTATGGGATGGTTTAGAAGGCTCGAGACCAGAACAGAGAGAGGCATCTCTCCTTAGCACTCACCCTGGAAGTGGCAGAACTTATATCCCTAGAGAGAAGGAGATGGAACTTTGGGGTACTTGCCCCCACCCCTGTATGGGACTTCCCTGTCACCCTGCAAACTACACTTGCTTGTCCCAGTGTGAGTGGCCCTCCCATATTGGCCATCCAGACTCACGCTTCAATAAATGGTCTTCACTGGCCAGAGTGATAGCATAGCAGGAAGGGAATTTGCCTTGCATGAGACTGACACAGGTTCGATCCCCGGCATCCTGTATGGCCCCTTGAGCCTGCCAGGAGTGATTCCTGAGCACAGAGCCAGGAGTAATCCCTGAGTACCTCCAGGTATAGAACAATGGTACAGTGTACAGGGTACTTGCCTTGCAAATGTGTAACCCAGGTTCTATCCCCAGTATCCCATATAATTCTGCTCAGGAGTGATCCTAAAGCAAAAAGCCAGGAGTAACCCCTGAGCACCACCAGGTGTGGCCCCATGACAAGAAGAAGAAGAAAAGAAGGAGGAGGAGGAGAAGAAGAAGGAGAAGGAGAAGAAGGAGGAGGAGGAGGAGAAGAAGAAGAAGAAGAAGAAGAAGAAGAAGAAGAAGAAGAAGAAGAAGAAGAAAAGAAGAGAAGAAAAGGAGGAGGAGAAGGAGACGAAAAAGAAGAGAAGAAAAGAAGTGAAGAAGAAAAGAAGAGAAGAGAAGAAGAAAAGAAGGAGGAGGAGAAGAAGGAGAAGAAAAAGAAGAAAAGAAGAGAAGAAGAAGAAGAAGAAGAAGAAGAAGAAGAAGAAGAAGAAGAAGAAGAAGAAGAAGAAGAAGAAGAAGAAGAAGAAGAAGAAGAAAAGAAGAAGAAATGCCTTTTTCTCTGGTCTTGCTCTTTGCTTATCTAATAAAAGCCCTTTGCCTGGCCACATTGCACTAATCCCTAGATATTTGTAAGCATTCTGAGAAGGTTTTTCTTTTTTGGGGGGGAGGGAAGTGAGGAACACAAGGAAGATCAAAGCCTTTGCCTGAGCAGTGAGAGGTTTGAGCCGTACCACTGAGCCACATTCCTGGCCCCTTGCTATTATATGTAATTTTCCTTTCTCTTGATCCCTATACTGTGAAATAAAAATAAAACAATGATTAAAGAGTCAAGCTCCTCTGACTTGCCCAGGGAAAAGCATTCAAAAAGGAAATTATTCATCTTACAGGGGCCACAGTTAGCAGTGCTTGGTATGTCAGGGGTAGAACTGGGGATGGGACTCTGGTTAACATATGATCCAGCTCTCTAGCCTAATTCCGAAATTTCCTCTTACCGTCCCTGTTTCTTGGATCCCCCAGCCGTCTGTCCTCGACCCTGAGAGCCCAGCATAGAAATTACCATCACTACATAAAGGTAGTCCAATTGTTTTCAACCCAGCACTGAGATTTTAGTGAGGAGCACTGTATGTTCTTCACGCATCCTCTAGGGGGCGCCGAGTACTCAGACATCTGCCAAGGCCCGGAAGGGCAGAGAACTGAAGGGCAAGGACTGAGCCAGGAAAGTGATGGCACTTCTGCCCCAGCCTTGGAGCGCAGGGTGTTCTGCCCCACTGACTGCATGGTGATGCCAATCTATGGTAGACCAGGAAATAATCCAAGGCCTCCTCACCTTGTCAAATCAGGCCCAGGTCTCTGAGCAAACCCCTAATTAGTCGCTAAGACCACCATGGTGGTGGCTTCCTGGAGCCCCAGGACCAGCAAAGGTGACTGGGTGAAGGAAGACCCTTGTCCACACTATGAGACTGGGGCCAGAGGGAGAGTTCGGCAAGAGGGTCTGGCCTTACACATGGCTGATCCGAATTTGATTCCTGGCACCCCATAAGGTGCCCAAAGCCCTGCCAGGAGTGATCCCTAAGGACCAAGAGGAAACCCTGAGAATCATTTGTGTGCATTCCCAAAGCCAATGTTGAGGCTAGCCCATACCCATCAGCAGTAGCGTCAGCACCAGTTCCAAATGTCCAGTCCGTACAAGCAGGACACACCCTGCAAAGTCTCCTCAGCCTAGTATATTGGAGAGTCCCCAATATGCCTCCCCAAACTTCCTCCAGTTCCAGGCTCCACCACAGGGTTTGGATTTCTGAGTAGCCCAGAGCTTGTCTGAGGGTGAGACAGGCAAAGGGAGTCGGCACACACCTTCATTTCAGTGCCATTAGCAGAGCCCAAGAGTGAAAAGAGATGGAATTGCTAGAGGAATTCTATTTTCTAGCTGCTAAGTAGATAATACAAATAATGGTGTAAGGTGATTACTGTCTGCCTTTGTTGCGTCCTCGGCCTAGATGCCCTTGACAGACAACATTCTCTCACAAGAAGGGGAAATGGGGGGCTGGAGCAATAGCACAGCAGGTAGAGCATTTACCTTGCACGTGGCATACCAGGGTTTGATCCCAAGAATCACATATGGTCCCCTGAGCCTACCAGGAGAGCTTTCTAATGTAAAGTCAGAAAAAAAACCTCTGAGCACCACCAGGTGTGGCCCAAATAACAAAATCAAAAACCAAAACAAAATTGGGGGGTGCTACTGTGAGGACCTTTGAGGCTATAAATGTTTCTCCTCACTGGGCCAGGCCGGACAGTGCTGAAGCCCCCCCACTGGATGCTGCAGCTGGGAGTCCCAGCTCCCAGCCCCCCTCTAGCCTCTGAGTCACCACTCTGCCCTTTCTCAATGCTTCTCTACGGAGAGACTATGGTTGGGGTTCTGAGTTTCTCAGCAGGTCCCTTCCCTCCTAAGAGACCTGACCCTCCAGTGTCCATTAGGGTGATGACAAGCCCTCCCTGAAGTTTGATCTGCGAGAGCCTCTCCCAGCTGCCATCACAGAAGCAATTTCCCCATGATGTTTCCCAAATCCTCTCATCATGAGTCCTCCCTCCCAGAGTGCTCAGGTCAGGTGTGTTCACTACCTGCCTGTCACTTCTGATGCCAAGAGGCTGTGGGCATGTGGCCTGTCCAAGAGTTTTCCCCAAAACAAAGAGAAGCAGCTGCCTAAACCTTAGGCATGTCCAGAGCCTTCCCAGGTCCTCAAAGCTATGGCTATGACTGTGAAATCAGGCTGGGCCAGGAAGTGCTCCTGAGCTTCTCTCCCCCTTCCTGTGCCCCCACATTGTCTACTGGGGAATTTGACTTGCCTCTTTTAGTTGCTTCTGGCCATAGCCCAGTACCTGGGGCTGCACCAGGCCCTGGCACCTTGTTGCTTCCTTCTCTCACCCAAGAAAGAGCTCTGCAACTCTGCTGCAAGATGCAAACCCCATGCCTGGAGTCCCCCGCTCATAAATCAAGCCTCCCCTTGCCTTGCTCATCTCTCCCTCTCCTGCCAAGCTTTCTCCAATCTGTCTCCAGCTTCTCCTCTTGGAAAGAACAGAAAGAAATGCTGTAGGTGAGCCAACAGGGAGCAGGGAAGAGGAAGGAGCTGGGAAAGGCAGAGGGAAGTTCTGTCCCCCAGAAGTTGTGAGCAAGGGGTATTCAGGGATCACCCCACACATGGGGAAACAGGCACCTTTTGCCCAGTACATACATGGGAAGCCCATGTGCCAGGCCTGCCTCTGCTGGCATCTTCTCTCCTGCACTCTTTCATCTGTTCTCAGCCTGCCTTTTCCTTCTTCCCCTCTTCCACTCCCTCCCCAAAAGAATCAGCCTTCCTCTTCCAAGTTCAATCTCCTTTCAATCTTTTCTAGTCCAGGTTCCAAATGGTTGACAGGAGGCTTACGAAATGTCCTCAGCTCAACACCTTCCAATTTAATATTGTCTGCAAATTTCATTAGCATGCAATTTACTTTCTCTTCCAGATCATTAAAAAAAAAAAAAGAAAAGAAAAAGCACCTCACCTAAACCAAGCTATTATAAACCTCTCTTCCTCTCTCCCCAGATCCCAGCCAAGAGGGAACATCACCATTTATCATTATCTTTTGTTTATAATCTTTCAGCCAGGTTTCATCTAAGCCGATTTGAACTAATCTTGACAGCAAAGGGAAATTCACATGAATTGAAGTGAACCCCAACATTTCCAGCCTCAAGCAGGGTTCAAATGTCATTAAATTGCCCCATGGTCAGTCCTGTTTCCTCCTGGTTCTGCACCATAATGATCCCCCCCCCCCATATCTCCCCCAACCATCCCTGCTTCTCTTGCTGCACCACAAAATATGATTCTGCTTAGAAAGAATTTCACAAGGGCATCAAAGGGATTAAGCGGGTTACTAGTGGTGTTGAAAGTGCCCAGGGAGGGGCCGGGCGGTGGCGCTGGAGGTAAGGTGCCTGCCTTACCTGCGCTAGCCTAGGAGATGGACCGCGGTTCGATCCCCCGGCGTCCCATATGGTCCCCCAAGCCAGGAGCGACTTCTGAGCGCATAGCCAGGAGTAACCCCTGAGCGTTACCGGGTGTGGCCCAAAAACCAAAAAAAAAAAAAAAAGAAAGTGCCCAGGGAACCTTCAGCCCAGGGATTCTCTATCTATTTGGCAGCGTTCTCAATGCAACACCCCCTTTTTTGTAGGAAAACACACAACGTGAGAGCAGAGTTTGATGTATTGAAATCTCGCACTCGCTGCCTCACGCCTTCCTCCACCCTCAGAGACGAAGCTTTTGCCACCAGCCTTGGCACCGGGCAGGCTAGTTAATGAAGTTCTATTTATGGCTTTAATGAGGATAAAACAGCCATTTCTTAGCCAGGTGCCAGATACAGAGATTGATACCAAGACTAATTCTCATATAATTCCCCTAATAATGGCTAAAAACCACTCAAGTCCCTTAATGCATCAAGACGTGTGTTCTAAATAGCCATAAACATTCTCGGAACCTAATCGAGCTGAGTCCACCAAGATGGAAGAGGGACAGGGAGGCAGAGAGGGAGTTAAAAATCAATTTGGCTTCTCACTGCCAATGATTTATCACCGCCACCCCCAGGATCAATTAATTTTTCACTAAAAAAAAGTCTAATGAAATTTCAAACCAAAGAAAGGCAATGAACCAACCACCAACACTCAATTCAGACCCAACAGAGTGGGTGAGCGTGACTTGAACCCTCAGGGTGATAGAAGGAAAAAAAAAATCACCTCTACATAAAAATCACCAATAATTTCAAAGTTCACGTCAGGAATAGCTTGAATATTTTTGATCCAAACCCAAAAGAATTCTCCTGGGTGCTTTTCTAGGCGATGTGGAGCCATCAATTCTATTTTTAAATTGCAGATAAAGGATTATGACAGGAGGAGGGAAACTGTATGACTTTAATACATGTTAACCATGAAAGCTAAAAGAAATATATCTGGAAAGACTCAAGACAGGATGGGAAAGAAAAAAGCACCAAAGAAAATTCCTGGATAAGGGACTAGAGCAATAGCACAGTGGGTAGGGTATTTGCCTTGCATGTGGCTGATTCAGGTTTGATCCCGGGCATCTACCAGGAGTAATTGCTGAGTGCAGCACCAGGATTAACACCCAGAGTGCCACCGGATGTGCCCAAAACAAAAATAAAAACAAATTCCTAGATAACCATGGAATTATTCATTTTTAAGGTGCATTCAGACTCACCAACTCCAAAACTCAGTACAATTTTTAAAAATTATTATTTTGCTTTTTGAATCACATATGTGGTACTCAGGAACTTCTCCTGGCGCTGTATGCAAGAATCCATTTTGGCAGTGCTTAGGGGACTATATGAGATGTTGGGGATCGAACCCAGGTCAGCCATGTGAAAGACAAGCACCTTATCCACTGTGCTATTGCTCCGGCCCCTCACCGCAGCAGGGTGTGGTAAAAGTGAAGCACAAATGCCTGTTTCTGTTGGCAAGTCACCTCAGTTTGGGTCCTGTCTCCATTCTTCATTCTGCTGCATTCTACAATGCCCCATATTTGGAAAGGGAAAAAATGAGAGAGCTCAGAGGCAACTTTCAGGTCAGAAGAAGACGTCATTTCCCCCAGCCCTGACAGTTGACTCCATTGCTCCCTGGCATCCTTCGCATCATGGCAAGGTCTGGTGGGCTCGCATGGCCTGATTAGTCGGGAATGGTTGGTAGTGATCTGGGGTTTGAGGGGGGGAGCCCTGAGTCCTGAGTGGGCGCTAAACAAAGGAAGGCTGTGAAGGTGAATCTTTCCGCTCTCGGACTGCGACACCAGATTGCTAGCGACGAATCATCCTTGAAAGGGGGCCTGGGGTGGGGTGTAAGCTGAAAGCGCCTGCCTGCAGATTTACAGGCCGGCCATAAAGTCCCTTCACGCAAAAGAACCCAGGGCGGCCTCATTTAGACAGCATCAAAATTAAGTGTCTAATGGGCTATGTCCAATGGACTCCTGCCCGCTGCCCGAGGAGGGAACTTCCCATTCCGATTCGCCCGGCTCACGGAGGGCACGGAACGCCATCGCCCACCCAATGATTCCTTGAAATTAAATTTCGGGCCGAGTCACAGTGAGCCGTGAAAGGCACAGCCACGGGGGTGGCTGCCGTCTGCTCCTGGGGCTTAATGGCTCCTCGAATGGATTCCTGCAAATCTTCCTTCTCTTAAGTAAGCAAAACCTGGCTCTTCTGTCTTCACTTGGAGCTACTCCCTCTGATACCCCAGCAGAGGGCCCCAGGCCCACAGTGCCCCCAATCCAGAGAGAGCCGATGCCCCACCAGAGGTGAGTGGCAATTGTTCTTCTTGATGATGCCATGGAAAAGTTGCTCCCAAACATGGATTTTGTCCTACTTTGATACAAAGTTCCCTGGAATGGCTTTGCAGAAAGATAGTGCAAGGGTGGGGCTCTGTTGGGGCCTTAAGCTAGACTTAAGAGAGATCTTTGGATAAAGAGAAAGAAGGGGTGGGGGTAAAGGTGGAACCAGCAACATCTGGCTGATGCTTTATCTCAAGCCCCCTGTGGGTCAGAAAATTCTGCTCTTGTCTTTACATTGGGCCCCCAATAACTGCTAGATTCTCCATTTTATACTTAGGCAATTGTCAATTATAGGGGGGCATATTCCAGTCCAGGGAGTAGTGTTCCAGTCCAACTGTCATTGCATGGGGGTTATCGTCATCACCCCTTAAAGTGATGGCTAATTCCCTTAAATACATCAACAGATAAATCTCTTTTATTGTAGGAGACCCACCCAACAGTGCTCAAAGGTTACTCCTGGATTTGCACTCCGAAATCACTCCTGGCAGGCTCGGGGGACTATATGGGATGCCAGGGATCAAACCTGGGTGAGCTGTGTGCAAAGCAAACACCCTCCCAACTGTGCTGTCGCTCTGGCCCCAGAGGTTCATTTTTGCCATAGCAAGATCCACGTCCTCCCCCAGGCAGTAAAGCCAGCGAGAAAAGAATCTATTTCTCACAATTAAAGAAAAGTGGATGGAGGAACCAGAGGTAAGACAGGGGCTAAAGCACTTGACTTGCATCCCAAAGGCCCGGAGTTCAATCCCCAGCACCCTGGAGGGCCCTCCTCACCCCCACCCCACCCTGACCCACAGCACTACCAGGGGTCACTCCTGAGCAGAGTCAGGAAGAACCCTTGAGCACTGCCAGGTGTGGCTCCTCCAAATGAAATCAACACACCGGAGGGGGCCGAAATAAAATTTGCTCCCCTAAGCTTATGAGAGTCATGCTTGTCTGCACCAGACTCCAAGAGCTGAGGATAAGGGGTAAGGAGAAAATGCACATGGCCTACATCTCAGGGGTCTCCACTCTAGGCTAAATGCAGAGGAGCTAAGTACCAATGCCTCTAAGTGCCACAGGAGATGGAGCAGCTCAGTGAGTGAGCTGGACATGGGGGCTTTCTATGAACTGGACATAGCAGTATCTCTACATATCTAATAAGGTAAAGATAAATTATAGCCCCACATTTTAAAAAATGATGATTAGTCATCTAATAGCCTGCTCCCTCCACATGGAGGGGGCAATGTGAGTCTAATCTCAACTGCCCCCATCTGACATGCAGATTCACAATGCTCTGGTCATTGCTGCAGACTAATATTCACCCCTCTTCACTTCGAGCTAACACCCACTTGACTTGGATTCACTGCGTATGAAAAGACATTCGTTTATTCAGAGATGTTTATTAAGAGCATCACAATTGCCCCTCACCCCCATCCCCTCCAGAGCCAAAGAGACAGACACCAGAGAAAGCATTTTTCTTGGAAGCCCACTAACTGGGGTTTGCTCCCCAGTACCACCTATGGTGTCCTCAATCCCCACTAAGAGTCCTCCTGAGCACAGAGCCAGGAGAGGCCCAAAAACTAATGAGGAAAAAAAAACCCTTCTTCCCATGCATGCATAAGACAAATGCTCAATGCAAAATTAAAATGTAAAGTTGCAATAGTTGAAAGGATGTGGTAACCCCCAGCACGTAAATGGAGTAGAACATTCTTATAGAACAACTGCCAATTCATGAGGTATCAGCAAAATTCCTGTCACTGTGCAGTCTTGAGATGCGGAGGTGAAGACAAGGAGAGGTCCTGGAGAGATAGTACAGTGGGGAGGACTTTTGCCGTGCACATAGCTAACCTGAGTTTGATCCCTGGAATCCCCATATGATCCCCTGAGCTCACTAGTAGTAATTCCTGAATAGAGAGTCAGGAGTAATACCTGAGCATTGCCAACTATGACCTAAAAACAATCCTCCCCGCAAAAAGACATGGATTCCATAATTGTTTAAAACATTCAGTTAACATTATCAATGCTCTTAGGCCAAGAATGTCTCCCTAATAAATTGCTAAAAAAAAAAAGGGGGGGGGGCCGGAGAGATAGCACAGCGGCGTTTGCCTTGCAAGCAGCCGATCCAGGACCTGAGGTGGTTGGTTCGAATCCCGGTGTCCCATATGGTCCCCCGTGCCTGCCAGGAGCTATTTCTGAGGAGAGAGCCAGGAGTAACCCCTGAGCACCGCCAGGTGTGACCCAAAAACCAAAAAAAATAAAATAAAATAAAATAAAAAAGGAAAGGTTTTTATTTATAGTACCTCCCATTATTATAACAAATAATATTACACTACCATGAATACATAATGGAAACATGTGGTACTTGTAACTGTTTCTATCAGATCTGAGTTCAAGTCAGCCAGCCAAAATCATGTTGAAAGGCATCAATTAACCTATTTTTCAAACTTGACATCCTGACACCAAAAGAAAAACAAGGTGCTAATCATTCCTATCCCAGGGGCAAGGTTTGAAATGTTGATGACTTGCGAAGCAAGACCAAATTTCAAGAGAAGCAAAGTGCCAGCGGAATTCCAGAGTCCCTTTTACAGAACAGCTAGATAAATATTTGTGGGTGGGAAGTCAGTCCCTTTAAGGAACCTCAGTCTTATCTACAAGAACCTTGAGGGCATCTGGATGTAAAGATACTTGCACTATGTTACACTGGGGGTAAATACGGGGTCAGGGCACTCAGGAAAAGCAAGGGACCTCATCCTTCAGACCTAAAGGATGACTGCCCTCTCCAGCTAAGCATCTTTCCGCTCCTATCTCTGAAGATATCTGTCTTGCCCAAATGACTAGCTCTTTGCAGACCCAGCTCCTAGTGCTGTGGGCAGATTCACTGAATGCCAATGCCTGAAGAGGGTTAGTGGAATGTACCTCCAGCATCCTGCTCTATTTTCCTCCATCTGTGTCATCTCTTGAAGAGTGAGTTGTGTTTGGGGTAACTGGATCACTCCTCTCTATGTTGAGATCAGTCAGTTCATGGGCAGTTGAAAGATATAGCACGTCTGTATGCCTCTTCCCTAGATTCTCGCAATTTGGGGTATGCGTGTGTACATGCGTGTGCATAGATGTGTGTTGGGGTGTGGACAAGTGTCAGAGTGTATGTGTGTTGGGGCTAGGCACACACAAGACACAAGTGCAGTGTTAAACCATTGTAGGATGTTTCCCAAGCTATGACGATATCTCCCATAGTCCTTTGAAAACCTGCACTTCTAGGTTTAGGTGGTTGAAGTGCCCGTTAACACCTTAGCAATCTATAGACTAGCAACATTTCTCCAGTTCTAAGATACCCAGATCTGTGAACCTACTGAAGCTCAGAGAAGAGACACTTAGGGATTTGGTTATTTCTTCCTTAAGCCTTATCTCAGGGACTGCACACACGGCCATATTTGCTCCCCACCCCCTGCTGTAGACTCAAGGGAACCGTGAACCGCTCTCAAGTGTCCCACAGGTGTCCCGCCTTCCGATCACTGTATTCTACCCTCTACAGATGAATTGGAGCAAACTTCATAGACCATTCTGATATTCCAAACATTGCCCTTGTGCAAAAGTTGGCTTCAAACCTTTGAGTTGTCTTCCCACGCCCAAACAGAACTTTTTTTTTTTAGAGAAAAAAGTATTATTTTTTAAAAAAAAAAGTGCTGATTATTAGATTGCACACGCTGGGCTCTGAAAAACTCTCTGCCTTACTTAGAAACTCAAAGGGAGTTTGCTCCTAGTTTTCCCTAATGGTTTAAGAGTCTTCTGTTTGACATTCACGTTCTGAACAAATTTTGATTCCATCTTTGCAAAAGCTGTGAGTTTTAGGGGGTGTTTGCCTTGCACGTGCTAACCTAGGATGGACCAAGGTTCAATCCCCCAGGATCCCATGTGGTACCCCAAGCCAGGAGCGATTTCTGAGCGCATAGCCAGGAGTAACCCCTGAGTGTCACCAAGTGTGGCCCAAAAAAGAAAAAAAAAGCTATGTATTCTATTTAGAGGTACAAGCAGTGCTCAGGAAATCAATGCCAGCCCCAATATTTGGCTAACCAGGCTGGTGACTCTGTGTTGAACCTCAAGTATGCAGTGCTTGGGGGTGGGCATGAAACCAGACAGGCTTGGGGCTCCCTGTAGTGCTTGCAACATTGACTTATCTCCTAGACTGCCCCCACATTTTGAATTTAAAATATAGGAAGTCTAGTCGAGACATACTTGACCTGGGCTGAAATATTCCACACCTGAACTTCCTGTCTTCACTGGCCACTGACCACTGACTTTGTCAGACCGGCACAGAGAGGCTGAGCTTGTGTCTCCCCTATAACACCGGGCCTATCGGAATGGCCCCACACAATCAGCTGGGAACATCTGCAAAATTACACAAGGGTTTTTGGGGATCTATGTTCTGTCTGACTCATGAGTTCACCCTTAATAGCATCGCCTTGGTTGCTGTCATGATGTAAGAAGTCTGGAGACACGAATCTTCATTTCCCCCACTTTGTACTTCTTTTCCCAAATTGCTCAGCTATTTTAATTTGATTGCCTTTCCATCTACATTTTAACATAATCCTCTCTGGATCTACCACAAGTCTTCCTAGGCTGTGAGTGGCATCACATTAAACCCGCTTCTCTCTCTGGAGAAAGCCGCCCTCTCTGTTCACTGTATTGAATCTCTGGCTTGTAGGAACAGTCTAATATCCCCATTTCTGTAAAAAAAAAATATCATTGTTGCTGTGGGCATTGTTAACATTTAGCACATGAGTAACTGGTTAAACTTGTGCCAAAATGATAGAATAGCAGAGAGTGCTTGCCTTGCATGTGGCTGACCCAGGTTTGAGCCCCAGCATTGCAAAAACTAAATATCTAAATTCAATCCTGTCTTTTGCAATCATTCTAAGTGGACTGTCCTTGTCATTTCCACAAACACAGGTTAACTGCAGGGTTTCTTGGTTTGGTGTGGTTCAAAATTTGGGCCTGGTGGGGTTCACACTGAGCCATACCTCCTGGAAGCCTATTTGTAGTATACTTTTGTTGTGAATGGGTGCTCAATATTTTTTTAAATCCTACTTTGATTTATATGATCAAGTGTTTTTTTCCTTCTGTCTCATACAAATAAGATCACACTGATTCAACTGAGAACAACAAACCAGTTTTTCTTAGGTAGAAACCATTCCACTTAGTAAAAGCCTATAACCCTTCTTGCCTAGATTACACATCTTTTGTGTCTGGGATTTGAAGAGTATCAGAGTTTTCTTGCTTTGTACTGGCATGTTTGGTGTCTGAGCAACAGAGCTTTATATGAGGAGCTGAGAACCCCTTTCTTCCATTTTGTTTTCCAAAAAAAGACCACCTGGGATCAATCTAGTAGTTCCTTCAAGAAACAGTGGGAACCATCTGACAAGATCTCAGGGCTGAAGTGCTCCTCTTCTGCAGTCTTAAGGGTTTCATGTCCCTCATTCTGAAAGAAATGAGCAGTTGGCCATCTTCAAAGGAGGGGCCCCCACCAGAGACGTTTTGTCACCCCGGCCCCTGCAAACTTCCTTTACCATTCATCAGCTGGACCCTTTGTTAAGTGGGCCTCACATTACTGGTGTTTTCTCAACATCTCCCCAATTTTCAGAGGCTGCTCTTCTCCCCCATTTCTGTCTCTCCTTTATTTTCCCTCTCTTCCAGCTTCCAGGTGTTTTTGCCTCCTTTTTGGCAACTCTCCTGGTTGCAGGTGGGTTTTACTCTAGCTCTTATACAGGCAGGGGCTGGGTTAACATGGCTGCTCTGTATCTGCCCCTCAGATCCCAGACTCGTACCTCCCACCCTGGAGTCTATAGAACAGTCTACCTCTCCTGAGATGTCCTGGTCACCCAAGAGCTGACCAACTTACACACCTCACACCTGTGGGTTTTCTTTTACAGTTGATCTGCCTCCAGCTGGTTTTTCTCCTTCTTTGCCAGAGACCAAAGACAATTTCTCAGAAACAGCATCCTGAAAATGTGGGTGCACCCAATGACCACATCTTAACCTTGACCCCTCCCCTACTTCTCTCCTGTTCAAGGCTCCTTCTGCAATGCCTGAGGCTTGACTAGACTACAGTGAGCTGGGGGTGGAGGTTCCTTGGGGGCTTCTGGTCCTTGGAATTTGCTCTACTACCTATTGAGATCTTGGGATTATTTGTTCTTCTCAGGAGGAACCAGGTACACTGACTGTGTCTTCCGGGAACAAGGCATCTGCTTATTTCTCTATTCAATGATGTTTCCTTCAGGAATGGCAGCATCCACACAGAAAAGTATTAGGGTTTCTACTTTCCACTGTCTCCCCAGGGCCTACCATGAATCCAATATCTAACCAAGTCCAATGCCTATTTCCTATGACTGCACAAACAGACCAAATGCAGTAGCATTGAATATGGTAAACTCAAAAATTTATTTTAGATGCAAAAGTCAAGGTCTCAATTCTACTCCTTTTAACCTGGAAGATCTATATTTCCATTTCTTTTTACTATGATTACTACTACTACTACTACTATTACTATCACCACCACCACCATCACGACCATCACCACCACTACTACAACTGTTGTTATCATCGTCATTATCTTTGGGGCCATGCCTGGTGGTGCTCAGGAGACCCTAGGACCAAGCATCCATAGCATGCCAGACAATCACCTTCCCCCATTAACCATCACCGCAGTTCTGCACTTTATTTCTATATTTTACCAGTAGCCTCATCTAGCAGTGTTTGATGATAGGACTGAGCACTGTCTGAAGAACTGTGGCCAAGAAATGGGTGCCAGGCTTCTATCTGAGGCTCCTCCCCACACATGTTCCCTCCAGGCGCTCCCAGAACATGGGCTAGACCTTGAAAGCCCCCCAAACTCCTGCATTTCCAGACCCTGAACGGACAGAGTGTTACTAGGTGCCAGGCAGCTCTCACATTCCACCCAGAGTGAAGCAATTTTAATATTAATAGGCTTTTTATGAGAATTTAATAACAAAGTCGTCAGCTTCCTTGTGTTTCAGGACATAGGGGTTAATTACATCAAACAGGGCAGCCCGGGAAAGGTCACACTTTAATGCTGACCTTAACAATTTGGAATAAACATGGAAAAAGTAATGGTCCATTTAGAACTATGGGCTCCAGATTTCTAGTGACACCATCAGCTCTCCCCCCACCCTCATTGCTTCCCCTGGGAAGGCCCTGTACCTGGGTACAGTTGTTTAGTCACTTAGAACTAACTACCCCTGGTCATCATGCCCAGAAGTGGAGCATACCCAGGTCCAGGCTTGGGTTCTAGGGAGTATCCAGGGCCAAAGAGACTGCACAGAGGTTAAGACCCTGCCTGGCCCATGGCTGGCCCTGTCTGGTCCCTGAACAAAGGGAGCAATCCCGTCTCTAAGCAGAGAGCACAAATCTCTGGACACCAAATTCTGTGCTGTTGCATCCCCACCAGAACTGCTTCCTCCACCCCACCTTCCAGCAGACACCTCTGGGGTGCAGGAGGTAGTGACCGATCCAGAATGAGGATGCAAGTGGAGACCGTGTATGATTCCCAGTGGGGGGAAATAGTTCCAAGCATGGGCAAGGTCCAGGAACCTCGTGTCCCTGCAGAACCTTCCTCCTTCCTATCATACAGCACCTGCGGGCAGATGAGCCGGTGATACCAACACTAGTCCCCCTGCACAGAGTGGTTGTGGTGGCCATCCCCCTCTTCTGCCTCTGCAATAAGGACTTGGACACTCAAATGGGAGGTCTGGGCTCCCCCTTTTGGCCACTCTACTTAGTGACTCTACCAGAAATAGCCCTTCCCGGAGATCAATACCCATCGGGAGGTTCTCAGGACCCCTGCCAGGCTCCTGTGCCCCCAGGATGGTGACACTCAGTGGCTTTGCCCACGGGGAGCTGGTCAATGGCATCATCGATGCTGCCATTGACACAAGCAGACACAGCACCCCACAGATGGCCCACCAGAGCCCCGCCAGCTCTATGATACCCCCCCTCCAGTTCCAAACACACCCCACAGAGCTGGGCTGGATCACAGAGAGCCTAGGCCCCCTGGAACATGTCTGGCACAAACCCTCTGTCCCTTGTTTTTCATCAGAGTTTTGTCCTAGCCGTAGGTGGGGAGGGCAAGGCCTAATTTATATTCAGGTGCCACTCTCTGTGTTTTATTTCAATTGCTCTCATGACAGGCTGCTCCATGAAAGAGACCAGTAGAAGCAAGGAGTGGAGTACATAGTGGCTGTAGGGGTCTAGCATGGTTCAGCGGCCCATAAGGGAAAAGCAGCATGAGCCCCGTTTCTAACAGAGAGGTCTTCTATCTGTGTATCTTGTCTGTTCACCCACACCTCTCTCCATCCCTCCATCTATCTCTACATCCATTTATCCACCATCTATCTGTCATCTATCCATCTATACATTATCCATAATCCATCTATCTATACATCCTTCTATCCATCATCCATCCATTATCCATCTATCCACCCATCCCTCATCCATCTATACATCCATCATCCATCTATGCATCCAGTGTTTGGGGCTCATAACTGACCTTCTGAGGGCTTCTGGGGCAGTTGTGATGATTGCTGAGTGACTGTTTGCCAGCACTTGGCTTTGGGTAGGCCAAACTGCTAATCATCTTTCATAAAGGCTCGATAACATTCTTATTCCCATTACTATTCTCATCGTGGTGGCATTGTACAGGCAGATGATGGCCGAATGTGACTGCTGATTATCTTGGAATCAATTTTGGGCTGAGTGGTAGGAAGCCCCATGGCATGGACACTCTGCCCACAGCAGACACGCAAGACAGCTCCTCACTCGCTTTCCTCTCCCACCATGAGAATGGCTAGTTGGGTATGCAAACACCCAGGCCAGCAGCATCAGTATCCCACCGAGGCGAATAAAAGGATAAGGAGGCTGGGGCCACACATGTGGCAGGGCAGAAAAGCCAGAGGTGCCTTCGGTGGCTGTGCAAATGCCTCACCCGCCCTTCCCCTGTCTGCATTCATACATGGTGCCTGCCATTCCTGAACTCATTTCCAGCACAATAATGAAGCCACACAAGGCAGGCCTGACTCCAGCTGGGAAGTGCCCTGGTTCTTTGGTTCGCTTCCTGCTCCCCACTCCTCACAACAGGCTTCATGCTGTGAGCTGCTGCCAGCTCCTGGGCCTGTGTGGGGGCCAATCTGCACAGGCCAGAGCACCCCATCCCCATCCCCAGCTTCAAAGACTCCTGCAGGGGAGTGAACTCAGGCTCTGGCCCGTTTGGTCTGATATGGAGCACTGGGCGGTAAAGCAGCGCCCTGCATGGACCCAGCTCCTCAGTTGTCTGGTGCAGACCCCCCAAGGATGCAGAGGCTGCTCGATGCCTGAACCTCAGCCACCAGCTTCCCCAACACAGACCCTGCGAGTACAAGAGAAGATTCTAGTGTCTTGTGAGAGACTGAGGCTGGGAAAACCATTGCTGCTCAGGCCTGGTCAGTTAGGAGACTGGGAACCAGACCCTACTGAGCAAACTGGTAGATATCTCCAGCCTCAGGAAATAGCTAAGGACTGCTGTCCCCACAGGTCACTCACTAAAGCCATAGGCATTTCTTGGAGCCTCCCATGGGGACTCTCCCACACTGACATCTTTCCCATGATATCTCCCCCTACACGGACATCTCCCCCATATGTGATGTGCCAAATACTCCCAAAAGACAGCAGCCTCCATGGAACGTAGGTGTGAATTTCTCTCAGCACAGGAGCTCCACACGCCAAGAGACTAAGTCCATAAGAAGCTACCACTGCTGCCTGTCCACCCTGATGAAATCAGAACAATGATGTTTATAACCATGCTATGGCATTTTTCTCCATGAAAACCAATAACCCCTGACACAGACACAGACACACACACACACACACACACACTCCAAAGTTTGAGATTCCACCCCCCCCCTTACTCTCAACTATGCACATGCCAGGAAACTCTGGGAAGTCACAGTGTGGCCAGCTGACAATGAGATTGGATCCAACCCAAGTGGGGAAGCAGAACTTAGAAGTCGGGTCACGTATGTATTATCTGGGTGGTTTCTGGCAAATTGCTGGAGTTCTCAGTCCCTCCATTTCACTGTCTGTACAGCAAATGCGATCGTAATCCTTAAAGTACATGATAATTAGGTCAGACAATCCGTACAACGTGGGAAAGTGTGAACGTCTGCTATCCGCTTGGGACAGCGGCCATGCAAGTTGAAGCCCCAGCATCAGCACTTGCAAATCTCCACTACTGGGCATTCTGTTCCAGTAGCATCTATAGTGCACACATGCACTCTAATAAATATGCAAATAGAGATGCATGGATAAGGGCCTGCTGAGGATAGAAAATTTATGGAAACCTACAGGAGAAGAAAAAAAAACCAAAACAACAAAAATTGTTGCCTCTGGGAATTGGGTTGATGTTTGGATTCAGGCTTTTTTCATTTGAACATGTTTCCCCTGATGACATGCAAACTGTGATGGGAGTCCCTTTGACTAAAACTGACCTTTCTCAATGGCCTCTACTGTGCTTGATCCTGTCACCCTCCCCCCCAAAAATGGGAGCAGAACTTTCGGGTCCTGTGTGCTTGTGTGCATGTGGCCCGGGGCTCCAGCGTATCCCCTCTCTCCGTACACAGGCCGCTCGGTGGAGAAGGATGCTTGGCTGATTAAGGGAGCTGGTATAAAAGGACCCACTGTGATTGGAACACTCATTTAATACATCTGAAGTGGCCGGAATGTGCCGCTTCCTTGATTGGTGTTGATTGTTTGCATTTGATTTATTTCCTTGGTATCAGTGTTCATTAAATTACTTAGTGTAACGGCCACCCCGGCGGGGAGCTCGCTCTCCTCCGCACTGAGCAGCTCCGAGTCCCCCCAAGCATCCTCGTTCACGGGCTCTTTGCCCAGGGATCTCAACGCAGAGACAGGTCCCTCTTGGCGTACGGCAGTGCTCCTAGAAGTGATTACATGGAAAATGATCTTCCCAGAGTGCCCCCGGCACTGTGCCTGATCCCCATCTCCCTTTACAGTCTCTGTTCTTGGCAGAGGCTTATTATCTGTGACCACTTATTAACTACCATGGGTGCACAAGGAAAGCTGTGTTCAGTGCTTGGTGCACAGTCCCCGTGGAATAGGGATCAGTGCCAGAGCACAGTCATTTCCTGGGACAGGGCCCTCATTCTCCTCCAAAGAGGTTGGTTTCTTTTCGGGTTCATTTGGTTTTTGTCTGTCATGGTGGAAGGGTATTTCCCTTCATTCCTAGTGCTCAAGGACTGCTGATCTATGCAGCTGGTTTTTCCAAGGGGTTGGGGGGGGATATGTGAGAGGGAGGTTGCACATGTTTACCTCCCAGAATGTGGGAGAACTGACTCACAGATGGACAGAAGGAAATGCTTCTTATTATTACACTTCCTGGGGCCAGCCAAGCAAAGTCTGTGTGTGGGCTAGGAGCAAAGATCATCCCAAAGTTCCCCAGTCAGTCCTGAGAGAGGTGAAGCCTGATCCTCTAAAATCCCAGCATGTCCTGAGCCACCCTTTCCCCCATTTTTTCAAGGAGTTGGAAGACTGGGTGTATTTTCAACTTCCCAACTAGCATGGCACATTTCATTGCTCCCTACAGCATCCTTCTGCGTTCGCAAGATAATGAAGACAATAGTGAAGGCACCTCTGGGAAGATGTACAGGTCCCCCAGCCCCCTTGCCATTAAGACTTGAATGACTCCCATTATTTTGAGAGAACAAAGGAGACTCCAACGCAGTGCTCAGACGCTTCATGTGGCGTAGTAATTTTTTAGAGCCAGGCTCGTTGTTCCTCTACACTTATGATGGATTTCCCCAAGTCTATCTAGGGATAAAACCAAATGTAGGGACTCACACAGTGATTTGGATCCAAACTGTGCTGGGACCTAATTTCCCACTGAGGCTTATCTGGTGGGTGATCTTGAGCAAGTTGTTCAGCTTCCTTGAGCCTCCATTTTTTTTTCATATGCACCTGGGGATACACCATCCAAAGTAATTAAACTAGTGGTACAGATCATGGGACATAATGCCAGGCCAATGATGAAAAGGGCCACTATTGGACGGGATGGACAGATCCAATATGTCAACAATGTTGGTCGACTTTCTGAGCTCATCATCAATTCATTCCCTTACACAGTACACTGCAACATCCCACCCCAGTTGGGCATAAAAGCTATAGAAAACCTGGTGATCATAAAAGTTATAGAAAACCTATAAGGGCCATCAGAGAAAGGTAAATCCACAATACACAGTCCTTTGTATGACTCCATGTCAAAACAGACATCTCTAATCAATGGCAGATATCCGTAATCAATGACAAACATCCCTGCTCAACGGCAGACATTCCTAATTGATGACAATGAAAAACATCTCTAATTTGATGCAGACATCCCTAATCGATGGTAGACATCCCTGGTCAACGGCAGACATCTCTAATCAATGGCAGGCATTCTGAATGTATGGCAGAATCTTTGTCCCCACAGGTCTAGCTAGTGGAATTTGACTTCTCAACCCTAAAAATTGTGAGCTGATATCATGCCTATTCTGCCAGCTTCTGAATGCTGGGGGTCTGAAGGGAAAGTTGAGGTATGGAACAGGGGTGAAAGAACAGTCACGTGGTTGGTTGAAGAGAGTAGCAAGCTGGATGTTCCTTTCTGAGCAAGCCACTGAATGACACAGGACCAAGGTACATTTGTTTAAGCTGCCTGCTGAGCCCTCAGGTATACAGTGAAGCCAGATGAGCTTGTCCTCGCTGTAATTAAGAGAGCAAGTGCTCATGGAAAACAAGGCACAGGCTCAGCACTCAACTGTTGGGGACTGACTTGTTTGAGGCCATTTTGCTGTTCTTTCTGCCATATTCCAGCTTTTCACCTAAAAGCTATTTTGCAGTCTTGCTGTAAGTTTTTGAGCTATAGAGAAAGGAATGTGCAACTGTAGATATAATTAACTCTAGCCCGGAGGAGAGCAACACTGTCCGGTACCGTTATCAGAAACTAGGCCTCACTCCTTAAGACCACATTTCGGAGTGAACTAGGCTATTATCAATAAGTGTATGCTACATTGTCTGTTCAAGATCACTGAGGCAGGCACATCTTGCACCACCTGATAATCAAGCAATTAAAAATGCAGCTTGAAGGACACTAGAGGTTTCCATAGAAACAGCACGTTCAGCATAACTTGAAGGTCACCTAGACCCACTGCCCACTTCCTTATTTAGAGAATGCCTAAGTTTCTTTGTTCCTTGAAACCTGAAATATATTCTTGCCTTGTATGGGCCTTCGCGCCAAAAGTATGACTGACATCACCTTTGTACTGCCCCCTTCTCCTTCACTATATAAGAAGGAACTGTAGCCAATAAAGGTACCCTTGAACAGTGAGACGCTGCCTTGGGTCTTTATTATTAACCTCTTTCAGATTTTTTACAGGTGTGGTTGCTCTTCTACTCAGCAAAATAGGAGTGCGGTTGTCTGAGAAGCCTTTCCAGCTAATTCCTGCTGGCCGGGTCCCCCCTGGGGGGGCTTCAGGACACCGCATTTTGGCGCCCAACGTGGGGCACGAAGACCACCGCCACACCCCGAACGACTACGGGTCGGCGAGTCCGGAGCTGTTTCATAAATCGCGGGAATTACCCCATCCGGGTAAGCGTTGAAACGAGTTAGCCTTAATCAAATATTTAAACTGCAGTTTTTTCAGTCGTTCTGATCACCGCCCCTGATTGGCTCTTGGGGCTTTGCCCGTTGGCTTCACTTCCATGGGTGTTTTCATTGAGTACTGAACTTAAATTCATTATTGATATTCAGTCTGAGTTGAAAGCCAGACATGTAGAGGTTACCAAAAAGAATATTTGTAATTTTCTTATGTTTATTCATAATGTATGTCATTGGTTTATTATTACCTGTCCAGAAATTGTTGCGTCCACTTGGGACAAAGTAGGACATGAAATGAGTGATTATTTTGTAAATAATGATGATTCACAGAAGGAAAAAATTATGTTCCAATATTGGAGCCTGTTAAGAGATATCATTGTAACTAAAAATGCCGGAACCGCCAAAGACATCATCCATGCCGTTGAATCTCATGTACAACAAGTCTCCCGTGAGTGTTCCAGGACTCCCTCTCGTTCTAATTCTGTCTCTCATCTCCCTTCTCCCTCTGAGAATACTTCCCCTTGTCCTCCCTCCACCACTGATTCTTCTACCTTTGTCTCCAAAGTAACTAATGCTCTTAAAGATCTCTCTAATGCTTCTCATTTATATCCCTCCCTTACTTCTGTCCATGCTTCTGCTCTATGCACCCAAACCCCTACAGAAGAGGCCGCTGCACCCTCTGTGCAAAATCCTAAACAGCCCTTCACTTCCCTAGCTTCAGCTCCGTCCCTGTTTCACCACCCTCCCCTCCTTAGCCAGCAATTGCATCAATACAAAGCCTTTAATTGGAAAAGCCTCAAAGAGCCATTTCAAGCCGTAACCTCCTATGGCCCCCAAGCCCCTTACACGCTCTCCTGCTTAGAATCTAAAAGCTGAACTCTTTGTCTCTTGGGAAGTTAACTTTTTTTTCCGCTGCAAAGCCCTTGCAGACAGGCAGGAATTCTGATCTCTAAGCTCTTATAGCTGGCCTCGCCTCTTTTCATACCTTAAAGGTACAGCACACACTTTCCAGGTCCCAGCTTGCCAACATGGCTCTTGCTGCCCTCCGTGCCTGGAAGTCGCTCCCCAGAGCCGGCATTCCAGCAGCTCCCCCACACCGGCAACAAACTGTTGCTGCTTTCTCCCTCCCCCCCCCTTTTTCTGACTTAAGCTCCCAACTCACCACAATTACATCCATGGTCTCTCACCTCTCTAACAAACTTGATATTGCTCTTAGCTCAAAAACCAGTGCTACCTTTCCTGTCTTTCTCCCTAATGGAGAAAGTCTTCCCACCCCCCCCCCTCCCCGCCTGCTCAGCAGCCTCCGCAGCTACCTTCTCAAACGCCTCCCACTGATCCCCCGCACCCCAGGGGAAAAATTCTAAATGCCCAAGACGCTCAGTCCCTAACCATGGCAGATTCCCTCCTCTCACCGCTCCCCCTCTTAAAGCTATAGATATGAAGCTACTTGGCCACATTAAAAATCTTAAACAAATCTTAAGCCTTCAAAAACAGGCTGCTTCTCTTAATTCACAGATTTCTGCCCTTCAGGCGTTTCCCCCCCCCTCCTAAATCTATAGTTGTCTGTCCTCTGCCCACTGAATTCCACGGCCAAGCCCCCCCTCTTGAGAATTCAAAGGAACAAACTAATAAAAGTGAGGCTAAGTGCCATAAAACAGAAACTGCTGCAGTGCCTACAAAAAATTCTAAGGGCACAGTAAGCAGGATAATTACAAAGTATCATCTGCTAAGCCATAAAACCTTGCGATATCTACACTTTGCTGTTAAAACTTCTGAGCCTAATGTACCTTCAGTACATTTTGCTCAAACCAGCCCTCAGCCTCCTTCAGCCTCTTTCCTGCCAGCCTTGGGAAACAGCCAGCTCAGGCCCTGCCACTCCCACTTTAAGCCTTCCAATTCACCTTGAATTACCCAATCTTTGTTATTCAAAATAAATCTGAAAAGTGGCATCTCTTGCATATTCTCAAATCAATTAATAAAACCATGATTCTCATGGTGCTTTTGCAACCCAGACTCCCCTCTTCAGTTGCCATTCCCTCTAATTCCAATAAATTAGTAATTAATCTTAAAAGATTGCTTTTTTTTTTCTCTATATCATTACACCCTGCTAACTGTAAATAATTTGCCTCTAGCCTTCCTGCTGTTAACTGTGCTAGCCCCTCCCCGAGTTATCAGTAAAAGACTCTGCTTCACCTTGTCAGCCCTACACTTCGTCAGATATGTGTTATTAGGTTTAGTGCATTAAGTGGTGTAAAGTAATTATTAAAACATTAAAAAGCAACATGAAAATAAGGGCAATAAACTTTTTTTTTGCCTCTCAGAAAATTTTAGAGCAAGGTCATGATTCTGTCACTTTACAGATAACAAAATGTTGGTAAAAGAAAAACTTCTTTGTGTTTTAAAATCCAAACGAACACAAAAGTGTTAAATTTAAGTCTTATATTTCTATTAAAAGTTTTATTTTAATTTTTAAAGTATTTACAAAATTATGTAAAGAATAATGTGGTTAGCCTTTTTAAACAATATAGTTAATTTAATGCACAGTAAACACCTAAGTATGCTTTATAGTACCCTTAGTTTTAACTTTGTGCTACAGCAATGGTTGTTCTTTATTTCTGCATTAAAAGAACTATTATTTTAAGTGCATTCAAAATATCAGCACATTATATAAATCTGTATATTTGTGTCGCAGTGAAAAAATAATATAAATGAAAAATATATTATATATAATTTTATAAGTAATATATAAAAGTAACTAAACTTTATAAGCAAATTAACTAGTATTAAATATAATTTTAGTCTTAAGTTCTAGGTGTGTAAATGCATCAGATGTCTTTAACTATATTTTATAATAATCTAAGCATTTAGTTAATTTGGTATATAATATTTTTTACAAATTATTCACTTAAAGTCTTCATAGTAAAAACAGTTGTTTGTTTTTTAAAAAATCAGTTTTTATA
Source organism: Suncus etruscus (assembly GCF_024139225.1). Classification (NCBI taxonomy): domain Eukaryota; kingdom Metazoa; phylum Chordata; class Mammalia; order Eulipotyphla; family Soricidae; genus Suncus; species Suncus etruscus. Next base: position 8,043,445 of record NC_064849.1, on the reverse strand, counting down.
CCTTTAATAATCATAGTTCATGCTATTGTGTTTAATCATAAAAATTTTAACACTTTATTGCAGCTGTCTTACTGTTCTACTGCAAAACCAATTTAAAGAAAACCTATTCATTTACAGCAAATCATTTCATACTTCCAAGTAGAGACTCCTTCTACAGTGCTCATTAACCATTTTACTTAATGTTTTAAACTTCAAATTAAAATTGTTTTAAAAATGTTTTGTGTTAAATCTAAACCTTAAAATTTATTTTCAGCAAAGTTCCACTCCATCTACATTAAGTACTTCTCAAAACTAAAAAAGTTTTTCTACAAAATTTTTTTTTCTCTTCTTCTCACAAACATGTTAGCTAAATATTTAAAAGCGCTTGTCAATTTTTTATAAATAAGTCTTAAATCTATCCTTTTGTCTGTTTATGTGTCTGTTGTGATGAATGAAAGTGGCCACAAGTGTAAAATGTTGTGTTTAGTGTTGTTTTGTTTTGTCTGTTTATTTGTTATCTCTACATTTTATAATAATACAATTTTTAAAGCCTTATCCATTTTTTAAATTTCAATTAATTTTTTCAACCTGGTTCAGTCTGGTCAGTTCACAGACTGGCATCTTACAACTAAAAATCATGTGTTAAAAATTATGTATTAAGCTAGCTTTGTCCTTCTAAGAACATGGCGGAGGGTGTGGAGAATGGCAAACCCCAGATTTCTCAATGGCCATCGGGGATAACTTTTCCCTGGAGAATTTCTGGACTTTGCAGTCACCTGGCTTTCCTGCTATGTGTAAGTTCAAGCCTATAGAATATGTATTTATGGCTAAAAAATAGCATCCAGCTTTAACATAATAACTAGAAGTTTAAGAAAAATCCTTTATATTCAGTTTAAAAAAATTTTTTTTAATTAGCAATTGTTAATTATAAATTTTCTTTTATGCCAAAGTCTAACAGAGGTCAAATAGCATTCCCGTGGTATTCAAATATAACTAGTGTAATGTAAATTGCTAATGTTTTCTGCAAATTCTTAATTTTTATATGAAGTAACCATTTTGCCTTCTGCCAAGCTGTTTTCTTATAAACCTCCTGCTAGACGCCATTCCTGCAAACCTGTTTCTAACTGACTCCACCTTTGACAATGCTGAATTAGACACTCTGCCTAGCTGCCTTGGATGCCCACCGATGCCACCAACAACCTCCATCCTCTCTACCTCCATCCCTTGGCCGGTCTTGCAAGTCGACCTTTGTGCCCTAGCCATGGGTGCAAGCCTATACTGGGGCACCTCCAATTTCCGCCTGCCTCAACCTCGTGCTGTTGACCCCGATGACTATTACTCCCCTGCTAGCGGTGGCTGCAACTCTGTTATTCGCCGTGATGTACTACGCCACCCCTTCACCACCTTCTACGTCTGCCCTGGTCACCACCGGCCCCGTTCCAGCGACTATAAGTGTGGCGCTCATAACCAACACTTTTGCGCCTCCTGGGGCTGTGAAACCACCGGAACTGCTTATTGGAAACCCTCTTCCTCCTGGGACTTCATCACCGTTTCACGCCCCCCAACTCCTCCTTTTCTGAACTGTGATGCATCCTCTGCTACCCGTGGTTGGTGTAACCCCCTCATCATCGAATTTACTGCTGCTGGACGTCAGCATCACTGGACTCAACCCGTACAATGGGGACTCAGACTTTACGTTAGGCGTACCGACCCTGGACTTCTTTTTTCCCTCCGTTTACTTAAACAGTTGCCGAATTCTCACCCCCTCGCCGTTGGTCCTAACACTTTTTTTCATCCTCATTCAGGTCCATCACACATGCCTTCTCCTCCTCCTCCTCTTCCATCTGCATCTTCTTCTCTCAGACAACTCACTATGCCTTCAGGTCCTTCTCCGTCCTCTCAGGTTATTCTCAATCTCATAAATGCTTCTGCTCTTGCCCTTACAGATCCTGCCTATGAAAGATGTTGGCTTTGTTTTTCTCCTCAACCTCCTTTCTATGAAGGTGTTGCAGTGTTTGGCAACCTTTCCTCTACCTCCAACCCCTCTGACCTCCGTTGGAACACACAACCTCAACATGGCATTACAGTCGGTCAAGTCGTAGGCTCTGGCCTCTGCATTAAGCCTAACGACTCCCTGCTTCCTAGCCAATTACTTGACGTGTGCAACGAAACTATTGACATCTACAATTCTTCCTCCTCACAACCCTATCTGTTAGCCCCCAATGGTACTTATTTTGCCTGTGCTTCTGGCCTTACTCCTTTCATCATTTGTTCCTCTTTTCTCCTTTCACATGATTACTGTATTCTTGTTATTCTCATTCCAAAAATCACCATTCACTCAGAACATATCTTTCCCTCTCCTGCCACCTCACCCTATTCCTATTCTTCTCAATCCCTTTCTCGACAGTGCCGTGAGCCCTTCACCTCCGTTACACTTGCAGTGCTCCTTGCTGTTGGCGCTACTGGCGCTGGCACTGGTATCTACTCTCTTGTATCCTCTCAATCCAATTTCCGCACTCTTACTCAAGCAGTGGAACAAGACATTAATGAAATCAAAACTAGTCTGCAATTTCTCACAGATACTATTAGTTCCCTTGCTGATGTTGTTCTCCAAAATCGTCGTGCTCTATATTTTGCCCTTATGTAAGAGGGGGGAGTCTGTGTAGCCCTTAAGGAACAATGTTGTATTTTCAAAGATAAACCTGGATTAGTTAGGAATAGCGTTCAACACATTGGTGACGGTATAAAAGATTTTGAAAAACATTTCGATGAAGAACAAGGCTGGTACCAGGGCTGGTTTTTCTCTTCTCCTTGGCTTCACACTATCTTGTCCACTATTTTGGGCCCACTCATTAGCCTCATGCTGCTCCTTTCTCTTAGCCCATGGATTTTCCGCAAAATCACTGCCTTTATTAAGAACCAGGTAGATGAACAGGCAAAAACCTCTATTCAGGTTAACTACCAGCATCTAACCCCGCGTGACTCCTGTGAAAACTTGGCTTTAGTCACCAAGCCGCTTTTCCAGCCACTAAGTTTCCAGGAGATAGAGCGCATAGCTAACAGACGGAGCTCGCTCCGGCACTTGTGCTCTCGGCTGTGGAGACACCTACGACGGGATTAGCAAGGTCCCAGTTAGGGCACGGCCCTAAAAGGCTACAGCGCATAATTCGGATCCCTGTGCACACCCACGGCGTTTGTAGCCACCTTTTAATTGCGGCTTTGGCCGTGTCCGACCTGGTCAAACCTTGTATGCCTAAGACACGGTTCTTCCACCCGCTCACGACTTTCCTTCTTTTATTAGAAGAGAAAGGGGGAGATGTTGGGGACTGACTTGTTTGAGGCCATTTTGCTGTTCTTTCTGCCATATTCCAGCTTTTCACCTAAAAGCTATTTTGCAGTCTTGCTGTAAGTTTTTGAGCTATAGAGAAAGGAATGTGCAACTGTAGATATAATTAACTCTAGCCCGGAGGAGAGCAACACTGTCCGGTACCGTTATCAGAAACTAGGCCTCACTCCTTAAGACCACATTTCGGAGTGAACTAGGCTATTATCAATAAGTGTATGCTACATTGTCTGTTCAAGATCACTGAGGCAGGCACATCTTGCACCACCTGATAATCAAGCAATTAAAAATGCAGCTTGAAGGACACTAGAGGTTTCCATAGAAACAGCACGTTCAGCATAACTTGAAGGTCACCTAGACCCACTGCCCACTTCCTTATTTAGAGAATGCCTAAGTTTCTTTGTTCCTTGAAACCTGAAATATATTCTTGCCTTGTATGGGCCTTCGCGCCAAAAGTATGACTGACATCACCTTTGTACTGCCCCCTTCTCCTTCACTATATAAGAAGGAACTGTAGCCAATAAAGGTACCCTTGAACAGTGAGACGCTGCCTTGGGTCTTTATTATTAACCTCTTTCAGATTTTTTACAGGTGTGGTTGCTCTTCTACTCAGCAAAATAGGAGTGCGGTTGTCTGAGAAGCCTTTCCAGCTAATTCCTGCTGGCCGGGTCCCCCCTGGGGGGGCTTCAGGACACCGCACTCAACAGGTATCCAGCCATCACAGCTGCCTTTGAGAGTTAAAAATCAGATCCATTCCCATCACTCGTGTCTAGAATTTGTCTTTTGTACACTCTGGGTATCTTTTATTTTTATTATTATTTTACAAAGAAAAAAAAGCTGCACATGGCTATGAAGCCCTTTATGAAGAAGATAAGGTGAAATATATTTATTATTATCTACAATCCCCCTCATTATTTCCACCAAGTGTAATCTTGACTTTAAAGGAGTATGATAGAACTCACGGGATAAAGGGGAAATTTCTGTTGTGCTGAGCGGACAAAAGGAGAATCAAGGCTGTTATTTTCCCTTATAATAAGGGATTTGGATCCCAGTCAGCAGAGCAAACATACTCCTAAGGGCCTGCTAGGCACAGGATACCTTCCAGCAAGAAGAAGCCTTCCCCTTATCACTCCCCAGACACCATCTAGCTCCACTGAAGTGCACCTTGTCTAGAAGAACAAGCAGTCCCTTTATTCCAACTGCACAAGGGGTGTTCCTTTCATCATCGGAATTACCACAAGAAAATATTTCAGGCTCTCCATCCCCCTTTCAATGTCCTGAAAACCTGGAAGGAAATCATCGTTTAGATTTGGGTTCATACTTCGTATTAAATTCATGCACAGACTCAGTTTCTTCCAGCTTTTCCTGGTTGAGAGCCCTGTTTGCTCCTGCCCCATTCTCCTGCATGCCTATGAAGCAAATAATAGCTTAGCTATGTGTATGAGTGTCTCATAATGCAAAAATCCAGGCTTGGGTGGGACTTGTCCTGCATAAACACCAGCATGTTCTGTTCCTGTCCCAGTCTCCCAACACCCAATGTGAACTCCAATTTGGGCACAGGATGTCACTCAGGGGACCAAGTCTGGAAAGATTGGATCTCAGTACTGTGTGGAGAGCAATTGTCAAACCTCAGAGCTTGGTGCAGGGACTGTTCTGGGTAATACCTTTACCTGGAAGTAAGAGAACAGTTTTTTCTTTGGGTCCCTTTTATTAACAAAATAGCACAAGCCAGTCACTTTATAAGTGACTGTTCGTCCAGAGAATGACACATGGCCCCCAGAGGGAAAGGAGGAGGCGAGGCCATTGGTCTCAAATATATCTCCAGCAAGTCACAAGTACACTGTATGCTCTGCAACTCCTCACAAAGGATCATTCACTTCCCTGGGTACAGAAGATGCCCATCACCTCCCTGGGCACAGATGCCCGTCACCTCCCCGATCCCTGTGACCTCCATAGATCAGACACTCCCAATACCTGGCAGATGCAGCATTTCCTGCAGTTGGATGATGACAGAAACCAGGACCTGTCACCCCACATTTTTTGTAGATTTTTTAGATAACACCTGGTAGTGCTCAGGGTTTAGTACTGGTTCTGTATTTAGGGATCATTCTTGGCAGGCTCAGGAGACCATACGGGGTGTCAAGGCTCAATTTCAGGTCAACTACCTGCAAGGCCAGCCTTTGTTATTTCTCTGGCCCTTTATCATCCCATTTTAAAAATAAAGACAATAAGAGAGAGGGAAAATAGTAGACTTCAACCTCCCCCAACACTCCAAGGCTGAGAAGGAAGTGCCCCTAGAAGCAATTGCCCCCAGACTTATTCACTGTCTCTCAGCCTTGACTTCCTGACCTGTATCATGGAAACACACTGGAAGTCTCCTATAATGGTGAGCCTGGGATCTGGTTTAAGGTGACCAATATAAAGGGAATATTAAGTCACTTGGTCAACAGTTTTTTTTAGAGTAAAGATTGTCCAGTGGCAGCAACATGTCAAGGCTAAGCTGGCCAGAAAGTGCCAGAAGATCAGAGGAGTGGGTATTGAAGTCAACTGATGACCAGGCCTGACATTCAAGGGAGTTGTCTATTGAGAATGCTCTAGCATCCCAAGGCAACGGCCGGAACAGCCTTCCTGAGAGGACCTGGGCCTGGTCCAGTCTGCAGGGTGCTGATTCCTTGAGCTGATGTCTTAGCATCTGGCCGTCCCCTGGGGCAGGTTTTTTACCTTGAGCCAGTGCTTGCATCTTTGTTCCTTCTAGCCTAACTTCCTCATGATTTCCTCCCCTCTACTCCCTCTTTGGAGTAATTTCTGTGGCCTAACTACATAAGCCTATCCATGTAGACCCTAGCCAATAGGATATGAAACCCCGAGACCCACACAAAACAGTTGTTGTAAACCATCAGTTGTTCGGTCAGTAAACCATAGCAAGCTGCTGATCATGAGTCAACATTTAAGCTTTGTCAAAATTGGCTCTGAGCATGAGGATCCCCAAACTCCCAGCTCAGTATCAAAGAACTCAGGGCCCGAGTGTCCCAGGCATCTCCACTAAGCCCCTTGCATGTGACCATCGGGCCAACTTGCCCCTTGTAAATGAGACATGCTGGACTCAGATTCGGGCAGTGCCGCCCATGCTAATAGGAACGTTCTCTTTCTGGCTTGATCCATTTGAAGGCCAGTTATGATTCCCCACACATTACTTGAAAACCAATTTCATTCAAGACAAAGGAGTGTGAGCAGGGTATTACATTTTATGCCTAAATTATGCAAATGTGGTGGAGTTAGATTGTATTGTGAGCAATTCCCTTTCTTCCCGTTTTCATTGTAGCCTGAGTGAACGTAAATTCCACTCTCCTCATTTGCAAAAGGTGAATACTTTCTATTTTAAAGCCCTGGAGGGAAGGATCGACTTTTAATGAGCAGTTATCTAATAGAAAAATCTCTTCCATATATTATAGGCATCATTCCTAGGAAGCAAATGTGCATCCCAGATAAACGGGATCTGATTCCATTACTCCTTGGAGGAAGGGCTTGTCACCCAGGTCTGCACATCTCGATCCAGACCTGAAAAGGAGACAGCAGACAGGAGCCTCTTAAGTTTTTAGAAGGCCCATGCATAATGCCCAGTGCTCAACAACGGGACATCAAGCTTTCAGGACTGGCCACAGAATCTCTCCTGGTGCTTCCCAAGGTACTATGTTTGCCACTGTCACCAACTCCTTTCTAGCAGGTATCTTGGGACAATTCTATAACCCATCATTTATTGAATGGAGAAAATGGAAGTCCATGTGTGAGACAAGTAGACAGTTTTGGACTGAGTGATTCATGCTTTGTGGATTCCTGATAAGCCAGAATCTCTCAGGCTGGTGGGTTCGTGATATGTTGGATAAAGAAACCAACCCTACCATTGGCTTTATGAGCATTAATGTCAGTGAAGATTTCATCTCAGAGAAGAGGGTAGCTGTGTTCCAACTCCCCTATCAATGGTTCCCTCCACCTTTTCTTCATGGTAGTTGCCACAGCTCCAGACATCACTTTCATGCTCCAAGCAGGAAGATGGTGTCCAGGGTGGAGGCACACCACTTTCATTTAATCCTATTGCATCCCACTTTTGTTTTAGGAAGTTCTGAGAGCATTAGAAAGGGGAGAAAAATGATGGCTTTGTACTCTCTCTAGAGAACAAAGGCAAGGTCGACCTTTAGAAGTAATTCTGAGTTTTAAAATGAGCAGTTCTGCCACACTAGGGCATCAAAAACTTAGGTGTGTTCTCTTAGAACCTTCACACGGGTGGTATATTTTTTAAAAAAAGAGGAATAAATCCACATTATAAAATATTCATTTCAACCATGGCACCTCTTTGATCTGCTGTTTGAAAACACATCTCACTGCCTATAAATATGCCTCAGTCTCCCCTGTGCCCTTTCGCTGTCTTTAAAATTTGTACCAGGGCATGAATGACTTAGTAGGAAATGAAAAGTAAATGAAAGGAGGGAGGCCAAAAGAGAGAAAGAGCACCACTTCCCTTAGTAGAGGGAAGAAAGGGAGTAAATCAGTACTCACGTGTTGATCTAGCTTAAGGTCATAGAAATAAATCACGCCACATGAGGGTCTCCTCCGTCATGCTACCGGATGTGGCCCTGACACACTATAAACTCTGGACATAGGGGGAGGCTCAGTTTCTTTCACTGTGTCCTGTGCATTGAACATTTGTTGTGGCTCTCAGCTCTGGGCACATTTCCTGGGCAGTGAAATCATAACAACACCAGGCAGTAGTGTCGGTGCTAAGAACCTGGAGTCAGACATGAAACAGAAAAAAAAAAATCATCAAACTCACCAGTAATTGGAGAAATGCAAATTAAAAAGCCATGATATTGGTCCTATTAGGAAATGTTAAGGTAATTACAGCACCCAAGCCTGGGGAGGAGGGCTCTGAAGGCAAAGCACTTCCCGCTACTGCTCATGGCTATGTGCAAGATCACACTAACCCCTCTGAGAAGCGCATCGGGGACAGAGCCAAGATTGAAAATATCTCTTTCCCCAGATCTTTTATGGCACTTTTATAAATCTGGCCTGTAGAAATTGTCTTAAAAGTGAAGAAAAGTGGTCAATGGAATGTTTTGAGAATGAAAAGTAAACATTGAGGTTGGTGAGATATACAGAGGGCAGGGCACTTAACTTGCATGCTGACTGGATGGGTTCAATCTCCGGCATTCCATATGGTCCCTTAAGCATCAGGAGAGATGCCTAATCTCAGAGCCAGGAGGAACCCCTGAGAATCGCTAGCTATGGCCCACAGCCAGACAAAAAGTAAGCACTAATTCTCTCAATTCTGCCAGGTATTACACAGTGGATCTTTTTTTTTTTTTTTTTTTTTTTTTGGTTTTGGGGCCACACCCGTTTGATGCTCAGGGATTACTCCTGGCTATGCACTCAGAAATCGCCCCTGGCTTGGGGGGACCATATGGGATGCCGGGGATCGTCCTATGCTAGCGCTTACAAGGCAGACACCTTACCTCTAGCGCCACCTTCCCGGCCCCACAGTGGATCATTTTACATGCACACCGTCAATGAAGTTGCTGATGGCAACTCTGAGGTCCAGGGGCAAAAAGGAGATTACCAGGTTTGTGTGGAGAACTGCTAAAGATTTTAAACTTAGAAGTTTTTTCTCACTAAGCTCGAGCCTACAGAGATTTGAGAACCCATGGGAGATAAAAAAAAGCCCTCTGCATGCCAACCAGAGTATGATGTTCCCCATTGGCCATAGAGTGCTAACATTCTCTACTCAAGAAAAACTCTATATCAATCATTTGGGACTTACTAATAAGTTTAACCAAGAGCCTGGCTTTGATATTAGTAACAGAAATATCTGGAGTAATATTTGGGAACCTGTAGAATTTGGTGAGATAGTGTCACTCTGTGGACCATCATGAACCACTTGAAACCAGGCTAACCTATAGGCATAAAATCAGATGTAGCAAAAGTGGGGTTTGATCTTACAAACGCAAAAAAAAAAAAGGAAAATGAGAAGAGAGCTGGCTACAAGTATTCATGCCCTTGTCTCCAGGAAGGACTCCGGCATTCACCTGATGAGGCTCAGAGGGAGGCTGGTCATAGGACTATACGAATGATACTTGTAGACCAACAGGCAGAGGGAAGAAAACAGCACATGAGGAAGTCATGTGAACAGTCCCACAGAGAAGAATAATTCCCTTCCAGAGTGAGAGGACAGAGGGAAGGGCATTTGCCTTATATAGGGTCTCTCGACCAGGAGAGGCCAGGAGAAGCCCCTTCCAAGTACTTCCAAGTGTAGCCCCCATTCTCCTGTGTGTGCTCCCACTCATGTATCAGCCCAAGGTCTGTGACAGAAAGCACAAGAGGGGACTAAGAGTCCCACCCCTCAGTGCCTCCACCCCACTCAGATGCCATGAAGACAGAGGCCACCTCCTGGGGGCACCCCCTCTACTGAGAGGGGCTTAAAGAGCAAATCAAGTGCCCCCTTTCCCCCTCACTTCCCTGACACGCCCCTCAACAAGGGTTCCGGCACATCCTCATCTACAGTAAAATATGTAAATCACCCCATCTTTTCCCAGTCTTAATGCATCATGGAGCTGACCAGAAACACCCACTTTAATCATTGCTTCGCCCCATCAGAAAAGCCAAAGTCTGGCCAGTTCCAATCCAGGAAAGCGACTATTTGTGAGCAGACAGCCTGGGCGACACAGAGGTTCAAACAGCCCTTCGGAAAGTGGGACAGTGCTAATAATAACGCTGGTTCTAATTCAGATAAATATAACAACCCCCTCTTTGTTACATCTCAGATGCCCCTAACCATAAAAGCATCCCCAGATGAAAGACAGCAGTGATGCTCCTGTCCAAGGCAAACATGCGTGAAGTGGACATTTTTAGCCATCGACCTGGCAACGCTTCGTGTGAAGACAGGATGGCCGCCACCCGGCTGACCTCACCAGCTTTGGACCGTGAACTAACTCCCACATCAGCACCAAAGGGCTTGCATTTAGGGAAGCCAATGGTGAATTGGCTGGGGGAGCTGATTGAAAGAATGGGAGCACAGGCTAGGCATCAAAGACAAGTTTCTGGGGGAGATGGTGGGGTGGGGTGGGCATTTTTCCAAAAGTCACCGCACAAGGACAGTCACATTGAGAAGTAATAGAGAGTCCTAAGGCCCCTGTGGGACAGAGGGCATAAGCTGTGGGTTTGAAGCAGCATCCTTGGCAAAGCAGATGGAGAACAATTGCCAAAGGAAACCCAAGATAAGAAATGAGGGGTGTCTCTGCACCCCCAGTAAATGAATCTCAGTTCCCTGAAGACCTACTTCCACTCCCAGGAGAGTGAGGCCTAGATTTGAGATTAAAGCAAGGTGCCTCTGGGCCAAGCAAGTGCACCTCAAAACCCTCAATTAGATTCTAGTCTTTCAGGGTGTGGAGCTGCCGAGCACTTCTCAGGAGCCAGAAAGAGCACTAAATGGGGGAGGCAGTCCTGCCCACCAGAGGTAGAGGAACCTGGAGACTCAGATCCTGAACTTTCAAGAATCATCTGTGAAATACTCTTTGAAAATTCTGCATCAAAGGGGTCTGACCTAGCAGAGAACCCCTTTCTCCAGGCAGAAGGGGTGAGTGGGAGAGAGGCAATGATGGCTTAACCTTCTGTATTTGTTTGATCTCAGATTAGGGGAGACAGTGCTTGCTAATAGGTTTGGGGGCCACCATTGGGGTGACTTCTGGCTAGATTCCTACAGTGCCTTAGAGACCATGTGGTATTGGGGGGCCACATGCCATGAAGTCCAGAGGTCCTCTAAACAAATCATGCAGTCCCCTGGGCTGTTTCCTGAAGCCTCCACCTTGGGTATTGTGGGTTCCAACCCAGGCCCCCTCACAACCCAAGCAAGTGCTCTTTTCTGGAGCCATGTGCAGAGCCCTGTGCTGCACACCCACCACCCAGAAGGATTTCCACTTTTAAGGACACAGGGGCAGCATGAGCTGGACCAGTCTAGGGGGAAACGCCCCTCACTCAGTGAAACCACTGACAGAAGCTAGGAAGGGGGCCCGGAGAGATAGCAGAGCGGCGTTTGCCTTGCAAACAGCTGATCCAGGACCAAAGGTGGTTGGTTCGAATCCCGGTGTCCCATATGGTCCCCCGTGCCTGCCAGGAGCTATTTCTGAGCAGACAGCCAGGAGTAACCCCTGAGCACCGCCGGGTGTGGCCCAAAAAATCAAAAAAAAAAAAAAAAAAAAAAAAAAAAAAGCTAGGAAGGAAGGTGTTCAGGAACTACCCAGCCTGGTAGCTGCTGCCTGCTTTGCCATTTTCTTGTGCCCAGTGATGTCCTACCTGTTCTGGCACCCTTCTGAGTGCAGTGACTTGAATCAAAAGGAAATGATGCTCAGCTGCACCTCCAGTAAAGAGATGTGCATGCCCCCACAGGAAAGGAACAAGTCCCCCAGCTCAGCTCTGTACCCACTGCTACAAACACCTTCCCAAGGAGGAGCGAAAAACCACCTTCTGACATGTCACCCAGTGAAAGAACCCTGTCATCACAAAAATCACAATCATATCAACCAAGGGAAAGACAGGGCCAAAGAAAGGAACATGGCTCACTCAGTCAGCAAGGCCAAAGCCCGGTTCTGGGCAGAGTGAGTGCAGAGGCCAAAGGACCAACTCTAAAAGGTTTCCACATCCAGGAGAATCAGAAGATGCCACTTGGGATTTTTATGTCTAGCTTAGCCCAGGCCATGCTCCCAAGGGCTTGGTGAGTGGGCAAAGGGGTCAGAGCATCGCTTGATTTGTAGGTGAATCCCGTGGGATTCCTCTGAGACTCAAATCCAAGAAAAGCGCAGAGGAGCTTTGCAACTTCCTCGTGGTCCTCTCCAATATGCTAAGAGGAAGATCAGAGAGGTAAAATTCACCCAAGCACAGTTTCAAATTTTATGAGAGAGAGAGAGAGAGAGAGAGAGAGAGAGAGAGAGAGAGAGAGAGAGAGAGAGAGAGAGAGAGAGAGAGAGGAGTCGGTGTGGACAAGCAGAAGCAAGCTATCTGCATTCTGTCCAGTTTCTGACTTGAGCGCCTGGCCCAGGCCTGCTAGAGCAGATCAAGGGTACCTGGAACAATGGAGTTCAGAAGCCCCATAAATCCAGAGCCCTCTGGGACAGCTGACAATAGCTAAAGATGTTTTGGAAATGTGCATACATATTTATAAACACCACAGCAGACGCCGACAGACGGGGCATGTGCGCTTTCCCTAAAGTCATCTGAAAGTCAAAAAATACCATTAATTACTTTGTCACGACAACCTTGTTCAATTTCATCTCAGGTGACTTATCAGCTTTGATACAGAACCGAAATTTTAATACCAAATTGCAAAACAGCGATGGAAGAGCATGCGCTCCAAACATGCTTTTCCCTTTCTTCCGGGCAACATTGAGCTAATCTGCCCTGGCAGAAGAGGACTCCTCACCACTCACCACTCGCAAGCGAGTGCCCCCCAATATGCAGCGGTAACCCAAATGTCAATTACTTTTCCCGCGGTAGACAAATTGCTGGCGCACTAATGCAATTGAAGCCCAATAATTAGATAACAGGACTACAGAGAGGGCCTGGTGACAAGGCGGCCGCGATAATAGAATCTAGTGTCCTACTTCTTAAATATTAACATCGTTCTGTCTCAGTCAATCAGTTTATGGTAATTTAAAAAAAAAAAGGCCAAGCAAATTCCTTTTATTGCTAATAATATCGGGCAATGGCAGAACTGTCTCTGAAGGTCAACAGTTGGAGGGGTCAGAGCTCAATCAGGCCTCAATGCTCAGCACTCATGCTGGGATGCCCCCTTGGTGCCCAGCGAAGAGTTAGTGAGAAATGCATCTGTGTGTGTGTTCACAGATTCATGACACAATGGCAAAGCTTCCAGGCCCACACCTTTATAGGAAGCTCTGAGGAAGGCCCACTTCTTCTGCCTCCCATCCTTGTAGCCTCTTATGGCTCATGGCCATGAGCTGCTCCCCAAATGCCTCCCAGGAACAGAAGTGCCATTGAGCTGGTCTCATGGCAGTGGTCACAACTGGCCTCCCTAGGGCTGTGGGAAAGCAAGAAATGGTGATTTGGAAACAGCCTGATGGGAGCCTAAAAAAAGCAGTAGGCTTCAGGGAAGCCAGGCTGGTCATTCGGGGAGGTTCAGAAGAGAACTTGGTGTTTGGCCTGGGAGAAGCCTAAAACCATCATTTACTGCAGGTGGAGACAAAGGATAGTTAGGTGGAGATGAGCGTCTGCCAAGAACCAACCCCAGACCTACTGCTGGCTGAGCCCTCCCTTAGAGCCCTGTTTGGGGAAGCTGAAAGCAACACATGCTCACAGGACTCCAGTTTCTCTCTCTGATCTTCTTTGGCCTGAGTGGGCAGAATCAGAAGCTGTAGGACCTAGATGAGGTCTGCCCCACCCTCCAGTCCACTTGGGGAAGGTGGTACCAAAACTGGGCTCATTCTCTCAAAGAGCAGATGAACTGTGGAGTCAGCTCAGAACTCAGTGAGTGAGTAAGAGAGAAAGAAAATGTGTGTGTGAAAGAGAGAAAGAGAAAGAGAGAGAGAGCAAAGGCCTGAACTGAGAAGAACTGAAAGTCAGGGGATGGAGGAATAGGAGACCAGGCCCAGCTTTGTCTTTATAAATAAACCTCAACCTGATGTATTTGGTTTTCTAAGAAAAATAGAACACAATAGGATTGCAACCCTTGATGACAGGGACAGTCTAAAATATCTCAACGTGGACCAGAGAGATAGCATGCAGGTAGGGTGTTTGCCTTGCATGCAGAAGGACAGTAGTTCAAATCCTGGCATCCCATATGGTCCCTCGAGCCTGCCAGGAGCGATTTCTGAGTGTGGAGCCAGGAGGAACCCCTGAGTGCTGCCAGGTGTGACCCAAAAACCAAAAAAAAAAAATCATAATCATAATAAAATTAAAAAATATCTCAATGTGACCACTTTCTCCTGTAAGTGTAGGATTTAAAAGACATTGTAGGCCTGCCTACAAGTGAGTCTCTAACACCCAAGTTTCCATCCTTTCCCCCCTGTAATGCTAAGAAGCAAATATATCCACAGCTTATGCTCCCTATTTCAATTCAATGGTGACTTTTTAATAACAATGCTATCAAATTTTGGGAAGATTGCAGGGATTACTTTTATTTCTAATATTGCTGATAGATATTTTATCTATTTTACTAGATTCCCCCCCCCCCCCAGTATCTAAAGCAGGGTTCTCAAACTCATTTTACCTGGGGGCCGCAGGAGGCAAAGTCGGGGTGATCCTTGAGTGCAAAGTCAGTAGTAAGCCTTGAACATTGGGGGGTGTGACCCAAACAACTAAAACAAAACAAAACAAAAAAAGATTCCTCTAGGGCAGGGCCACAAAATGTTGTACGGAGGGCCGCAAACGGCCCTCGGGCACGAGTTTGAGACCCCTGATCTAAAGTGTTTCAAAGTTCTTAGAACCTTCACAAATAACCCAGACATAAAAAAGAAAAATCCTCATGTCATAGTTTCCTATCCAACTTCCATCATATATCGAATGGGTTGATATTGATCCCATCACAATGGAGATCTCAGATGACTTAAGATTGAATTCTCAAACCTTACCTCCACAGCTACAGCACAGGAGAAATAAAAACTTCAAAAACGATCTGATTTGTGGAGAATTTGGTGAAAAGAGGCAGCTGTGTGTAGAGGAGAGCTTGGAGTTGATCATCACCAACAACAGCAGCAGGAACTGGATTAACTGGCGCACTGCCAGATCCAATATGATGTTTGGGAGTGATGAGAAAGGAGCCAGTACTCAGATCAACAGAATGCAAATTATCTGGGCCCTACCTGATGTTATTCACGACAGAAGCAGAAGCAGGAGAAGCGGAAGGAGGGGGGGGGGAGGAGGAGAAGGAGGAGGTAGAGGAGGAGGAGGAGAAGGAGAAGGAGAAGAGATGGCAGGCAGGGTTCGCCTGCGTCCCCTTGGCAATGTCTGCAGGGGGTCAGGATGAGGTGAATGAGGCAGGGAAGAGTGAGTAACCCCTGAGCCACTTTCCCTCAGAAAACTTGAAGGTTACCTTTGGGCTTGGCCACACAACTCCTTTGACTTGAGTTGTTGAGCCAAGTGATGGGGAAACCCCATCACTCAATACCCCTGTTTAGAAATAATCACCCAACTCCTTTAAGATTATGAACATGATTCATGAGGGTGATCTCTTGGAGAAACCCAACATTCCTAGAACAGCTTTGACTATTGGACTAAAGTTACTTCAGGAACAGTCTATAAAAAAGAGGTGGGTAGAAATAGGCAAATTGTGTAAAAATGAGGAAGTGCAAATTGAGATAATCCAACAAATTCAGTGCTCCCATGAATAGCCAGGTTGGAAGCTATTGCATGAGCCAACAATCTTGTTTACCTCCCAGCTCCAAACACATCTGATGTACGTTCTGCTGTGCCCAGGATGAAGGCTTGCACTGGAGGCCCTAGCCAGGGGTGGCAAACACATGGTTCTAGAGACGCATGTGGCTCCCGCCAAAATGAATGCGGCTCTTTGCCTCTTATTATTATTTTGTATACTGTGGCTCTTTGCCAAGTTTGGATTTCGTTATGCTGCTTCTGAGGAGGGACCTCTGAGGAGAGATCTCCGAGCGCGTAGTCCCCCCCAGGCTGCGTCATCCCGTCTCCCATCCCTCAGAAACAACTGCACAGGCCAGCGAGCACAGGGACCCATGTGTCACATGTTGTGTCACATTTTGCCATTAGTTTTTAGTGTGGAGGATGCAGCACACCCTCATCACCACTGCAGGATTTTTACCCTCACTCAAAATGGCAAAATGCAATGTGTTTAATAGATTATTGTTAAAATTATATGCTTTTGTGTGTTTGTCTGTTTTGGCAGGTCACTGCGTGGTGTGGCTCTCTGACTCTCACAGTTTAAAATTTTGGCTCTTTGTGTCGAACTTGTTTGCCACCCCTGCCCTAGGCAATCCCACGTTCCTAGCCGTGGAATTCTCTGGAAAGTAGGCAGTGAGAACCTCACTCCTAGAATACCAAGATCTACTTTCCACACCACACCTGCCCATGAAGGCAGCTGGGCCTTCACTGATGCTGACTCTGCCCATATGGATGGGTCGAGGGCACCATCTCAGCATCATGTTTTTCTAGTATTGGCTCCTGCTTGATTCCATGGATAGCAGAAGCCTAAGGCAGAAAAATTGACCCCACCGGATTCAGACTTTCCAAGTCCAGGAAGCTCCCCTTTTCTCTCCAAGAGCACTGATTGGCTGTCAGCCTTCAGACTGCACTACTTACTCCTCTCCAAGGGAAAATTCCACCATCACTATAACATTTATAGATTTTCTTCACTTGGCCCCATGTTTGTGTGTATGTGTTTTTGTTTTTATTTGTTTGTTTGGGGGCCACATCCAGCAGTGCTCAGGGGTCATTCCTGGCAGTGTCTAGGGCCCAGGATGCTGAGGATCATTGATCAATTGCAAAGCAAACACCCCCTCTGCTGTGCTCTGGTTCCATCCCCACAGTTTTTCAATGAGTCCTTCAGGGACTTTTCCCCGACCCCATTTCTCCTGCCTGTGGAGTTCACTGCATGATTTTGCATAGTCGTACTGAGTTTTAGAAACACAGACGTTATGTCACAGTAGAACTGACAGTACCAGCTCCCAAGCTCTCACAAAGAAGGGAAGGAAGAAGTGACAGCACATCTTTGGGTCAATAATTCTCTCCCCCACCCTCCGCTTCCTCTACCTGTACTAAATTTTATATTCCTGAAACTGTACCCATAGGGTTAAGGAATGGGTATTAAATCAAATTGACTAGAACTGAGCGAGGGGCATGAGCTGAGGGACATAGCATGGGAAGAGAATCCAACCTTCTAGATGCTGGGGGTGCTCAAACCCTAAAAGAAACATTTGCCCCATCAGTAGGTGATGACCCCCACCCTGGCTTTCTCTCTCTGGAGAACCAAAGGGAATATATCCTAAAGAGTGGCATCCCTGAGCCTGGCCATTACTGCCAACCCTCACCATAAGGCCAATGGCCAAAGTCCTGGACACTTCGGTCCTGAGGATTATTCTGGTTCTGGATTTAGTTGTCTTCAAGTATGTTTGCACATTGCAGGAGAGAACATCTGAGTGTTCAGAAGTTATCTCAAGATTATCTAGCCTTGATAACCATCTGATGAGGAGCCATGATTGGGGGGGGGTATAAACAGGACCCTGTATGAATCAGTCATGCCCGAAAACTCCACCAGCTAAACACATGGACTGGAGTCCCCAAAAGAACCTCCATGGACTGAGGTTGACCTCCCTCCCAAGTTGGTACAGATCAGGCCATTCTGCCAACCTGCTCCACAGACACCAGACGTGCACAGAACCAGGTGACAATGTGACAGATGAATAACCTACATCAGGTGTGCGTGATTTAGCTAATTCAAATCCATTCTATTATTACAGAGACTAAAGACCCTCTGACCCCTGTGTGCTGGGAAAACAATAACTCTGTCACTCAAGATTAGAACTTTTGAGGGATACGATCCATTAACATGCTTTCCATCTATTGACTGATCCTAGAAAGAGACCATTTAAACTCCAAAGTCACAAAAGGAACTTTCCATTCAGTTGGGAAGATGATGGTCACAGCCCATTTGACTTTTTTGAACTAGAAAATGTGCTGTCGACCACAATGGCATTCTATTAGGGGAAATCATGCATTCACCATGTCGCCAAATACTGTAGGCAATTATGTGAACACACACCTATTTTACACATGGCTGGATCTCTGACTTTAAATTATTAAGGATGTGCTTGTTTTAAGGAGTATTTACTCCCAAGGAAAAGATCCGTGATAAAACTTTGTTCTGAAAGTAAATGAATATTTTTCATGTATATTAATTTCCTTTTCAATAGGAAATGGAATGGAGCACAGAAGAGTGAAAACATGTGATCTAAATACTTTTTATACACGAGAGAAAAATATATATATATATATATATATATATATATATATATATATATTTGATCAAGGAGGGAAGGAAAAACTTAATCAGAAGATTTCGAGGTTCATCTGCCAGCCTAGGAAACACAATGGCTGTGTAAAATGGAGGTGAGAATAGAGAGAGAAGAAGAAAAAAACACTATTTAGATAAGGTTTAGCTTCCTTTTCGGGAGTTCATCTTGATAGTGTACTCTATAAACATCATTTTCTCTCAATATAATTTTGTTTATATTGGCATTATACTTAATCCAGACTATATTAATACCAGGTTCATTATTATTCTATATTTCAACAAGGGTATACTTTAATTCCAAATATAATTCAACCTCATTCAACATTGAGTCCTGCATCACCAACTTTTAACTGTAGGCTTTTACCCAAAGTTCCTAAGCACAAAACTTTCCTGATTGAAAAATCAGGACTGGTAGAAATGATCTCACCAACATCCTTGTTTCCAAAGAGTGAGCTAAGCTTTAGTGTTTAAGTGACACCAGCAAGGTCACAGTGGTGTGAAGCCTGCCTTCCACCAATGCTTTCACCACCTTCTTTTTTGTCTTGAAACAGAACCTCCTTTTGAATTTTTACTGAAACAACCAACTTGAATTCAGATTCACCAAGGCATAGACAAAACAAGCAATAACACTGAATAGTTGGAGGTTGGTTCTCTCTTTGTCCTTGTCCTGGATCCTACCTATGCCCAAGTATTCTTGATGCTTTACCTGGATTTATCCACTCACCTGGGCTTTTCTTTTCCTTCTTCCTAGGGCCAAGTTCACAGGCTTGCCTGGGATCAAACTCTGAGCCCTTGGTCTGAAGGACAATGACAAGCAGTGCTGTCACTTTCGGCCCTACCAATCACTCTGGAATAAGTAAACAGGGAGGAGTCCTACTGCTGAACTACTGCTAGAACCTTTGTAGAGCACAGAACCAGGCCAGTTTCCAGGAATGTTTGGGGAATCATCATGTAGGAACTGACTGTCCCAAGGTGAGGGAGGAAAAAGGGTGGGAGGAAGGGGATCTTCACAAGAAAACCACTGCATGGGCAGACCCAGCATCACATAGTTTAAGACAGAATAAATGAAAGGAGTCCAGGGGGGCTTTAGAGTTACGCAGGAAGAAATATGAATCTCACTCTCTGAAAAAACACTGGAGGCTGGATATAATATTTTTTAAAGTTTCCAAGATAAACTCATGGGTTCAAAGCAAACTAAACGAGGCATGAGAGAAAGAGAGAGAGAGGTGGTGGTGGTGAGGGGTGGGGATAAACCATAGATCATGTCCACATTTTTAATCTCATGCATGTCACTGACATGCTTTCAGGAGCAATATTAAGTTTGGTATTTTTCTTCACTCATTAACCAGGCATATAAATTTTCCTTAGAACAGGGAGAGTAAATATATTTTTTCAGATTGCTTTTCCTTCACTCCAACACACAGAATGTTGAGAAAAGCACATGGCAGAGGCTTTAAAAATGTGACTAGGCAATGTGGAAGATCCTTCCAGCATTCAGAATCTGTTATAGACAGTAAGCAGAGAGGGCCCAAGAGCACAGAATGAAATAAAATATAGGACCGGGTAGAAAATAATTGTCTCCATTTGTAAAGAGAGAGAGAGGGAAAGGATGAACCAGGCATTATTAGCATGATATATAAGCACTGCATCGTTCTATCTGTATCCCTTGCATTAAGGATAAATTGCCTGAATAAATTCTATTATTCTAAGAAATAGCACAAATAACAAGCTGACAGCATCGGGGCGGGGGGAATGAAAATAATAATGTTGATCTTGCTAGAACTGCATGTTATTTCTCCAGCTCCAGTTTCGCAGACCTGCTTAGGCAATAATTCAGATGTGAAGGCAGGTTTCGTTTTTAGAGTCATTTTCGTGTATCCCAATCTCAAGGTCCTCTGGAAATGGGAAGCTAATTTTTTATTAATAACCTGGAGTTATGGTCTCCAGGGCTCCATGCTATGTGCCAAATGCTTTACATAAATTATTTGAATCGCCCGTGGGGAGAAAAAAAATGGAAAGAGAGGTGTTAGCAAGCCAATGTTACGGATTACGGAACTGAGGCCTCCCCGTGAGGTTATTTACTGAAAATAAGAAAGCTAGCAACTGGAAAAAAGCCCCTCCCCAACAAAAAAATATTACAGCCGTGGTGCTTTCTTTCAGAGAGGTAATGACATGTATCTGAGTCCTGGGTTCAAACACCTTAAAACCTATTACCTGAACTGACCCAACGAGATCTGTCATCTCTATTTTCTCACCCAAAGAAAGTGACAATGAAATCTAGTTTGCAGTGAGCTTGGGAGCATGGCATAGGAATGTAGATGGAGTCCTTGATCCAGGAAATGAAGGGAAACAGGTGGATGAGCACAGGTCCGAACCTTGGAGACTGACTATTGCTACTTGAGCTGGAGAGCACTGCAGCAGGAATGAGGGGCCATTGGAAACATCTCTGATAGAAAATACTAAGCAACCTTCATCAAAAACCCTTCTTCAGTTTGAGATACAATGGCTACATCATCTGCCAGCTCTCATAGGAGCATCATCCCAGCAACCTCCCAGACAGCTCAATTATCTCTGATTTAACTATCACAAAAGCTACCCAGGACCTCGAGTTTCTTGAGGAGGAGACAGTGGGGCCAAGATCTGAATTGTGATTCATGAAAAGATGTTTCACTATCTCGAATTCATGAAAGGTGCCAGCTAATGCCCACAGGCCTGGGTAAATGTGACCGAGAATGAAGGGAGAAGAGGAAGAAGAGCCAAGGAGGGGCTGAGAGAGAGAGAAAGGGAGTGAAAGTACCACTAAGACCAGTATGGCTCACCCTGCCACAGCTCCCTCCACACCCACGGAGCACCATGACCTAGGTGAGGGCAGAGCCATTATTAAGTAAACAGAGAACTCAGGACCAAAGACAGATCTTGGGTGCTCTAGGAAGACCTCACTACACTCACAAAGCACCCACCATCTCGACTGCTAATGAGAAGAGACCAGAGAGACCCTAATAGTGCTTGATGGGTGAGGGGGAGGGGGACAGTGCTGAGCAGTGAGAACACATCTATTCTGGAAGGAAGAGCAGAAACGTTTCTATCCCGCATCCTCCCCCCTCAATCCCCTGGCCACTGTCGAATACTGTTCTGTCTGGAGAAATCGAATTTCAAGTCTGAGACGAATGCCTTTGTTACTCTGTCAGCCTGGCAATGGCTTCATCACAAAAGATGCTTCTTCCTTCCCCCACCCCCAATCCTAAAGCACCTGCTTGGACTGGGGCCACTTGGGAAATTCTCAGAACCGACTCATGCTACCTGTGTTCCAGGGAGAGCTCTTGGGTGGATTTCTGGGAGAATTTCAGTAAATCCAAAAAACAAAAACAAAAACAAAAACAAAAAAAAAAGCCAACTCTCTGACATGAGTTTCCACTTGGTTAGAGAAACAAAAAAAAATCTTTAAAAACCACCAGGCATCATAACAGACATCAGTAATTGCTTTGGGGGATGAGACAAAAATATTAGTCTTGTTCTCTTATCCTCATTTCTAACCATGCTAGACTTTTAGCGCCTTATTCTCAGCCCAAGAAAGTAGGCATTGAGTGACTAAGTCACAACCTTAGATAATGCAGCAGTTCTCAAATGGTTGGCATCTTCTCCTGGAGTGACATGGATCCCTCTGTGAGCCCTAAATTCCCCAGAGGGACCTCAAATCCAAATCTGGTCTTATTTCACAGAGAAAGAATTGTTCTTTCTTCCCTTACTCAACCCTCTTTCCCCAGAAATAGAAGATGAAGGTGCATCATCAGGGATGCACCAGGGAAATGGGAAGGGACAGTAAGACCCAATGGATAAGACATTCCCCAGGTGCCCCCCCCCCCCCGCCGCCCCAAAGCCCTGCACCAGCTGACATCCCAGTTCACCTGCGGAGGTGACTGCGGCTCAATCCCGCTCGGATCAGATGAGAAAGCACAGGCACATTAGTCAATCCAAGCGAGCTGTCTGTTTAGAAGATGCTGCGGGACTGATTAATGACAGAAAGTAAGGAGGACGTGCTCAGACCTTGGCGGCCAAGGTCAAATGCTCACTCACGCACACAAAAGTGGGAAGAAGGGTTAGGCCCTGTCTGCACCTCCAGCCACTATACATACATACATACACACACATGCACACACACAAACATGCACACACACACACACACACAAGCATACACAACAGAGTGGCAGATGGCGTCTACTCCAGACTCGGCAGACATGTGGAGGCTTGAAACCTTCTAGAATCTGCGGCCAGTAAGATCAGATCCATAAACCACGATACTCTGAGCAACAGATTTTGTGCAATATGCCTGGGAGCACGTGGTTCGAGGCTTCCCGGGGCTGGGCCAACAGCGAGGCAAGAAGCGTGGTGTCTGGCGGGAAGGCTGGCAGGCTCACGGGCATTGCGGCAGAACGTCAGGCACATCACAACAAGCATTTCACGGACATCCCGGCAGCCACTACCATGCTCTAGTGCCAACTGCTTTCCTGCCATCTGATCATATAAACTTTGGGTGAGCATGAAGGGGCAGGACTAATCGCCCTAAGGTACCAAGGGCTCCAAAAACCAAAGAGTTCAGTACTAGACAGAATTTGAGCATTGGCAATAGCTCTCTGGGCCCTGCAATCAACACAAAGAAAACTAGGGATTTCCTAGAATTGATACTAGGGACACTATAGCATCAATACTGCGCCCTGCTGCTCAGGCTGTAGTGTAGATATTAATTGTGGTACAGATGCCAGACCCTTAATATCACAATATACTATCAATTTTATAGTACAGAAACTACAGAGGCTTATAAATACACTGGCTAGGTATATACATTAAATCTGCTCTACTCACAGAGACTGGCGCACATCACAAAGAACAAGAACAATCAGTACTGGTGAGGATGTGGGGAGAGAGGAACTCTCATTTACTGCTGGTGGATTGCTGTCTAATCCAGCCCTTATGGAAAACAATATGGAGATTCCTCAAAAAACTGGAAATTCAGTTCCCATTTGACCCAGCTATACCACTCCTAGGGATATACCCTAGGAACACAAAAATCCAATACAAAAATCCCTTCCTCAGACCTATATTTCATCACAGCACGTTTTACAATAGCCAGACTCTGGAAACAACCAAGATGCCCTTCAACAGATGAATGGCTAAAGAAACTGTGGTACATATACACAATGGAATATTATGCAGCCATCAGGAGAGATGAAGTCATGAAATTTTCCTATACATAGATGTACGTGGAATCTATTATGCTGAGTGAAAGTAGTCAGAGAGAGAGAGACACACACACACAGAATAGTCTCACTCATCTATGGGTTTTAAGAAAAATTAAAGACATTGAAATAATTCCCAAAGATGAGGGCCGGAAGGACCAGCTCAAGATACGAAGCTCTCCACAAAGAGTGGTGAGTGCAGTTAAAGAAATAAATAGGCTGAGAACTATCATAACAATGTCAGTGAGTGAGGGATGTAGAAAGCCTATCTTGATACAGGTGGGGGGGAGGAAAGAAATGAGGCCATTGGTGATGTTGCATGGTCAAGGGGGTGTTTTTGTTATGACTGAAACCCAACTACAATTATGTTTGTAATCACGGTGTTTAAATAAAGAAATTATAGGGGCCAGAGAGATAGCATGGAGGTAAGATATTTGCTTTTCATGCAGAAAGATGGTGATTCGAAATCTGGCATCCCATATGGTCCCCTGTGGCTGCCAGGGGCGATTTTCTGAGCATAGAGCCAGGAGTAACCCCTGAGCGCTGCCGGGTGTGACCCAAAAGCCAAAAACCAAAAAAAAAAAAAAAAAAAGTCTGCTCTACTACAGATATACTACAGCTGACTGTGGATACCAGAGGATAGATACACTAGATTACTGAAATCCACTCTAGACACTAAATCATGCTATGAATGCATAGCATACATGCCCAAGTAGCACTAGCACTATGAAATAGATGTCCCAGCATGTTGTTGACACTACAGGACAGATACTACAAAGTGCTACAAACACCTAAGCATGGATACTCCAAGAGTATTGATGCCATAGTATAGATAATATATATATACATATATATATATATGCTCCTAATACTATTTACAGGTATTACTGAGTACAGTTAATATTATTGTTTGGCTACTGCAGCATACCATAGAAACATAGTGCAGACGCTGCAGTATACTGCTGGGACTATAGTACTACAGTATCTTGTCAATGCTATCGTTGGAGATATAGTATGAGAGAGAACGACATGGGCACTTTATGTTTGATTTGTACACCCAAATTTATACACCCCAGGTAGAGCCAGCAGATGAAACGTTCAACGATGGCCTTTTACTCAACGATTCCAACACTTCACATCTCTGAATCTGAAGCACGGGGATGCGTGTGGAGTTTCACAAATACCTGTTTCTGTTTGGGAGGGAAGTAAAGCACAGATTCATATGCAAGATGTGGAACAATTTTCACATCCTGTTTTGAGTCTGAGAAAAAGAACAAACCTACACACCTACATGGATTCCCAAGCATAATCCTTCTTCATTTCACAAATGAAAAACAACAGGCTGTCTCACTGTTTCCACTGCTTCTGCACCAGAGTTCTGTATGAACTCTGGGAGTGGGAGTTTCTAACTTTCTCTAGCCCCAAGAACAATAGCCCGGGGTCCAGCAGGTCAAGCACTGAGGTCCATGTCACAAGTAGTGCTCCCGAGTCATGGCCAGCAGCACTGAGGGGTAGTGGGGAATCTCCCCAGCAGAGCTAGCAGGCAGGAGAGCTGTGCCCAGATTTTAAAGGGGGGCTAAGGGAGGCAGGCTCCTGAGCACCTCCCACACCCTCAGAAGCTTGGGGGCATGAATAAATTACAGCCCCAAGTCTCAGATGTAAGGCTAGAGTAGCCCAGAGTCCCCCACCTCACTCTGCCATTCTAATCTCATCTCTCATGTCCACATGTACCTTCCTGCCAGCAGGGAAATGGGCTGTCAGGGAGGGGCTCGGCTTAATTTCAGGTACCCAGCGCTCTTGTCCCTGAAGCAATTTGAAACTAAGCAGGCAGGCACATGGAGAAGGTGACTAGAACACACACTTTGGCACTGCCATTCCTGGGAGGGGGGTGTCTTGTGAGACTCTCATGTCTGGGGAAAAATAGGATTAAACACATGCATTCCTAAGGTTTCCCAGCCCTAGACCCAGGACCTGTGGGGCCTGGAAATTTGAGATCTTGCAGACACACACACACACACACACACACACACACACACACACACACAATTCACTTGCACGTCAAAATAGCAGCATGGTGGATTCAATGAGGTGGGCTGCCCTTTTGCGAATTTCTCCCATAATTTCTAGGGGTGTCTGAGTTCCAGGGGCATCTTTATGAAAGTCCCTAACTTCTGAGGCCACGCAGTGTGTACAGAGCTTGGAGGTGGACTCAGGGAGAGCCAGAATGCACTAGGTAAGGACCTGACTGGCCCTGGGTGTGCAGAGACAAAGGCAGATTCGAGTCCCCTAGTCCTACAGGCACTGTGGACACCACACAATGTGCGGTCCACAGCAGGGACAGCACTGGCTGGGACAGCACACACCACATACCCACTGGACAGCTGCTGTTGGCACCATCACATGGCACCAGATGGAAAACAAAAATACCCAGGGTGCAGCATGCTGAAGCAGCTTCCAGGGCCCACTGGTACCCACTGAGAGTGAAGGAGACTCAAGTTTGTGCCAGGGACATGATAGGTGAGATCAGTGCAGAAGCGCCACAGGGGCAGGAAGGGGGCAGAAGGAAAATAGTGGACACTGGTGGAAGGAGTGGACACCGGGAAAGGGACAGGTGTTATAAAAACAATATACACCTGAAACTCAAACATAAATCTTTGTAATTCACCATGAATCAATAAAAATAAAGAAAAGTGACCAGCTTCACTATGCACAGTTTTGAAAGTTCACTTGCTTCTTCCCTTACCAAATTTCCACTTATTCTAGATTTTTTCCATAAAATAAAGTCAGTTGCTCCTATAGCCTGGTAATATTTACAGCACTCTGCAATGGGTGCATCTAGGCAAGAAAAAGAGCTGTGAGTGCTTCAAGTGTCGGCACCGGGGCAGCTGGCGGCCTTTTTGATCTGCATTCACAGAGGAAGAACATCCTGTTCCTTCCACCTACCCACCCCTTGCTTCACGCAGCTTGGGCCCATCACTGCTAAGATTTCTGCCTTCACAGTTCCAGGGTTTTTAATTTAGTCATTGAGGTTGACAGCACTTAGCCAGCTGGGAAAACAAAGAGTTACCAGAAAAATATAAGCAGGGACAAAATACATTGATTTTTGTTTTGTTTTCCTCACTGATAAAGGTTTCTGGGATCATACACCTCTTTCTTTGTCTGAAATAGACAATAATATCAGGAAAACAACTGCCTACTGGGTTGATAAAGTCTATATTTTATGTTTAGCCTGTTTTTTTTTCTAAAAACAAAATCAATGGTAGTAGATAGTTTTCCCAAAACCTTTGTGCCTCAATCTTCAGGCAGACAAGGTTACTACTCTTGGTAGAAAATTATATTAATAGGGGCATGTTTAAAATTTAACTCCCATGTTTGGCCTCCTTGAGATAACCAGTGGGGAGGCTCTAGTGTGTTTCATTGCAGAAGGATCCATGTGATGCTGGGGAAGATGAATGGATGGGTGGGTGGGTAGGGAAGAGGATGAATGGATGGTGGATGGACAGATGGGCCGATGGATGGGTGGATGTTTAGATGCATAAATAAATAGATGGATGCATGGATAAAAGGGTGGATGGATGTGTGGGTGGGTAGATGAATGAATGGGTAGGTGGATGGATGGATGGATGGATGGATGGATGGATGGATGGATGGATGGATGGATAGATGGATGGATGATGGAGGAATGGATGGACTGACGGATAGAGCAATAGGCATATGGGTGTATCATTGTGGGCAAATAATTTTGGATAGATAGGTTAATGGAAGGATGGTAGGTAGGTGAATGGGTTGATAAATGGACATATAAGTAGGTGGATAATAGATTGGTGGGTGATAGACAGGTGAAAAGATGGGTGGGCAAACAGAAAAACAGATGGCTATATGAATAACCACACATATGTAACAACCATGATATGTGTTGAGGCATTATGAGAATATCTCTGCTTAACCAAATATGCAAACCCTCTCTCAGGGACTTCTTTGGGCACATTTCAGAACAGGTGAGGACATTCTCTGCACTGTGCCCATTGCTACCATTATCTTGCCTTCCCCTCCCCTCTCCATCTCCCACCACAGCTCACTCCACCTCCTAATCTGAGTCTCCATCTCCCCGTGCTCTGCTTGCTTGTGAGGGTAGTCAACCAGCCCTGAAACCCACTCTCTGCTCTAAGCTCCTTCTGCCCTGGCCTGAGCCCACTCATCCCAAAAAATCACCTCCTCCACAACCAGCTCACTTCTCCACAATCCTTAGACTTTCCTGGATCCACCAGAAATGGCACTTGGGTTCCATTTGAGCAACCTTACAGAGAAGGGCTTCCAGCATCCAGGCCTCTGCATATGCTCCCCCTCCTCACACTCTGAACACTGTGGGATCATGCAAATAGCCCCGTCTCCATCACCACTACATCCTGCTCTGACCCACGGGCATCCTTTGAGTTTTTCTTCAATGAGCTGAATGAGGAAGGAGAGAGGGCCTGAGACTGACTGAACCCACTCACAGCATTTCCCCACATCCCAGACAAGGTCTTGGCTCCCTCCCCTGCCTGCAAGAGTTTCTGCAGCAGAGAACATAGACAAGCAAGCTCATTCCCAAAGAATCTTCTTCCCAGTCCTTGTGGATGCAGACAGATGCTCCCCCAGCAACATGAAGAAGAAATGAAGAAACATGAAGAAAAACAGCACAGCAGAGACAGGAAGTCTGCATGAGTTAGAAGAGAGGACATTTTGAGATACTGCCTACTGCACCCTCATAATCTTCCATAGCACCCAGGGCCCCTATTTTCCAGGCTGTCACAGGAGGCCCCAAACCTCCACCAGTCCCACTTCTGCTCACCAACCAGCCACCAGCATAGTTTCTAAACAGTTTAAGATGTGCTAATGCTTTTCCCAAAAATAACTGTAAATTCTGCTCTCTGTACATGTTTTATTTCCTTCAAGAATATACACAGACACCATGTAAATTGAACGCTGTGTCCCCCATCCCAATAATCACGAGATGCTTCTGGAATGTTGTCTATATCGGACCCCTGCTGTGGCCGTCCAGGTCCTATTTGAAAGCATAAGCATGTGTTTAACACATGCCCCAGGATGAGGACAAAGAGGCAATGGGGAATGAAGGTGTGGGCAGGCAAGGACATAGTGGAAGTCTACCAAGCACACAGAGGTTCACCTCCCTGCACCCCATCATTCCGAGCTGTGTTTTAGGGTCTGTAATACTCCATTTAATCCTAGTAGAAGATAGATTTATTTTTATTTATTTTTGGTTTGGGGGCCACAACCAGTGTCACTCAGGGCTTACTCCTGGCTCTGTGCTCTGGGGTCACTCCTGGCAGGTTCGAGGAACCATATTGGATACCAAGGATCCAACTCAGGTTGGCAGATGCAAGGCAAATGCTTTACCCACTGTGTTATTGTTTCAGGCTCCTAATATGCTTTTCTTGAAGAAAAACAACTGTTTTCCAGCTTTTGTTGTTCCAGTCACATCTTAGTTTCTAAAATATTACCAAGACTTAGGTAAATGTTCAGTTTATAGAATATATTAATATATACATATATACATACACATTTATGTGTGCACACGTAGACATTCATATATATATAGTAGAGTTAGAAATAATTAAGATATAAATTCATATGGACATTTCTGGGTTTCTTCTCTGCCTCAACAATGCATTAGCAAAAAACAAATTTTAGTGAAATATTGCACTGCATGGCGAATAAAGCCATATTCAATTTTTTTAATAAAAGTTGCCCACAAACTATTTTTATTAAAAAATGATTATGTAAAAATTGGCCCTCACCCTCTTCATGTTTCAGTGGGAACATGAAAGAATCGAGTTAAAGGCATTCAACTTAATCACGACCTTTCCTCTCTGCCCACAGGTGGGCTGGACACCTGAGGTTATTTTCCTTTTTTAGGAGGAATATTGTAAATCAAAAGCTAACACCACACAGTTGGTGCTAAAGTGAACCAAAACAACTTATTTGTTTAACAATGAGAGGAATGGCTAAGGAAACTTTAGATCCATTTTATACAATGTAATCAAGGCAATAATTAAAAGAAGGTAAGGCTTGCGCAGACTATTTATTCTGTTGGAAAACAAAATTTTTTTAAATTCATGTTTTCCATCTGAATACGTAAACAAGTACTCACAGAAATAATCATTAAGAGACATCAAAGTAATTTAAAATCATGGAAGGTGATCATTGAAAACAATCATATCAAGTTGGTAAAGAGAAAAAGAGGAAGAGAAGGAGCAGGAGGAGAGCTTTCTACTTTTTCTAAAACATTTTGGCTATGCTGTCTGATTTATGTCTACTAAGATTAGTACATGTGAGCTGGGAAACAAAGGAGTCTCCAGGAATCTGAATCTCTACTTCGAAGCAGAAAACTATAAACCCTGATAAGAGCCTAACAAAGTGTGAGTGCCTGCAGCCCTGCAGAGGAGGCAGCCTGAGAGAGCAGCTCCGAGGTGAGAGAGTGGGCAAATCCCCACCAAACCACCATTCAAGTGTGTTTGCAGACCTAAGGGGAAGGATCTGTGAGCACCCAAGCCAGCAGAGTCTACTACAAGGGAAAAGTAAAAGGAAGAAGGAAATGTGCAAATGCCACAGGAATGTTGTGTGGATCAAACACTTTACACTTTAGGAACCAGGGCTGGAGTGATAGCACCACTGGGAGGGTGGTCGCCTTGTACACGGCCAACCCAAATTTGATCTGCAGCATCCCATAGGGTCTCCTGGGCCTCCGGGAGTGATTCCTGAGTGCAGAGCCAGGAATAAACCCTGAGCACAGTAACTGTGGCCTAAAAATTAAAAAAAAAAAAATATTTGGGAGCCAGGACCAAATAGGATTCTGTAATCCTGGGCAGGAATATTGCACCCAGGCTGCATGGCCTGGTCAAGTGTTGTTACCAGGAGTCCCTGGGGCTCCCAAGCACTGGTTAGAGAGCTCTCTCTGTCTCTCTCTCTGTCTGTCTCACTCTCTCTCTCTGTCTCTCTCTCTCCCTTTCTCTCTCCTCTCTCCCTTTCTCTCTCCCTTCTCTCCCTCTCTCTCTCTCTCTCTCTCTCGCCCCTCTCTTTCTCCATCTCTCCCCTCTCTCCCTCCCTCTCTCTCTCACTCTCTCTCTCTCTCTCTCTCTCTCTCACACACACACACACACACACACACACACACACACTCTGTAAATTTAAAGAGACAGATATGTACTAGGTGACCTAGATAAAATTTCTCCACAAACTAGCCAAATCAAGAAGAAATGGAAACTCCAAGAGACAGATTCCAAGTTAAGCAATTGAGTTACAGAGCAAAACGCCTCCTACAGAGACCCCCCCCCCCCAAGGAGGCACCAAGATTATAAAACAGCGGCCTCAGCACTTCTGAAGCTTCCCCAGAGTGACAGCAGAGGTACTTCCTCCCACTCATGGGGTGACATACACAGCGCCCACCTTCATGTACGAGAGGACCAAGGGGCCATACTCCATAGCAAGTGGAATCCCAAAGCAGCACACAGGTGCCCCCCCCCCCAAACAGCAATGGAAACCTGCCAGTGTCTACAGAAATAGCAGGAAGAGACTTGCTGATTGATGATCACACTGATACACTGATGGTCATGACAGACCTGGGACAGATGTAAATGCCATGATGCTGCTAAGTTGATAGGTCAACTGTTGTGTATGTAAACAATTGTTGTGTATGTAAATATTTCAATGGGATTATTATGTTACTGACCCTACTATGATCAGTGATTGTGCCCTACCCTAGGGTGTGACCTGGCATTCTGCTCCCATCCTAGGGTGGTACCTGATTCTGCTCCCACCATTGGGTGGTACCTGATCCCACCATTGGGTGGTACCTGATTCTGGGGGATAAAAGCAAGGGTCTGTGGAAGACGAGAGGCTTGTTTCCTGGGGCCAGGTCTTAGGCCTTTTGGCTTCGGCCTCTTCACGGAATAAAGAGCTGTTTTCTTTGGAAGCCTGACTGCCTATTGGCTTTCTTCCCGCTGCATTCACCTCAGAACTGCCGGCTAAACAGGGTAACAGACACGTGGTCTGAGCTGGAGGAGAAAGGCCTCATCCTCCATCCCTCCATCAGTCAACCTCTTCAGGGGCTGACTTGCAACAGTCAACCATGGAGGAACAGAAAAGCATTTGTGAAAAGCATCCCCAAATGCCCACTGCTAGGCTCAGGCACCATCCTAACTCATGAGGCAACAGAGGCACAAAGTGAGGGTGAGCATGTGTCCTGGCAGAAGCAATGGATGAGGAGACAGGGAGTGGGGAAATACCAGGAAGGAAGAGTGACAACAGCTGTTGTCATAAGCTGTAGCAGGTCACACTCTCTAAAGGTCTGAACCACCGTCACTAAGCCACAGTCCAAACCATGGTCCAAAACATGGCCTCTAAACCAAAATATCTAAGCCACCGTCCAAACCACAGTCACTAAAACACAATCTCTAAACCACAGCCTTTAAACCGCAGTCTCAAAACTATAGCCTCGAAACCACAGTGTAAGCCATGGTCCCTAAACCACAGTCCCCCTAAATCACAGTCTAAACCAGTCTCTAAACCACAGTCCCTAATTTATGGTCGCGAAACCATCATCCCTAAGCCAGCAGAGTTCCAAGTCTAGCTCCATGCTGAGTGGACATGGCTGAGACCCAGGACTCGGCTCCCTCCCAGGGCAGAGCTGGTTCTCCTTGGGCTAAGCTGATGAAAGACGGAGCAGTCCCAATCACAGGACACCCTCTGAGATGGGCACCCCCTCCCCCAGTCCAATCACAGGGCACTCTATGAAATGGTCCCCCCCACCCCCAGTCCCAATCACAGGACACTAATCATGGGACACCAATCACAAGATATCCTGTGAGATGGGCACCCCCTCTCCCAGTTCCAATCACGAGACACCCCATGAGATGGACACCCCCTCCCCAGAAGGCAACAACTGATCCAAGAAAACACTAGAAGTCCTTTCCCGGAGCCAAGACCCTCAATCCTACACTCCGAGGCAGGTGCAGT
The DNA here is from genome assembly GCF_024139225.1 of Suncus etruscus. Lineage (NCBI taxonomy): Eukaryota > Metazoa > Chordata > Mammalia > Eulipotyphla > Soricidae > Suncus > Suncus etruscus. The sequence continues at coordinate 8,010,840 of NC_064849.1, read as the reverse complement.
TGCCATGGGGTCTTCATGACTCACAAACTTCACAGTCTCCAATGTGTTTCATTATTGGGAGAAAGGACACTGATTTATGGCTGGGCCACTATATTCAGGGGGGTGCACATTCTCTGCATATTCCTGTAGGTCTCTCTAGGGGTGCTGGGCTACCTCCCATATCCCAAAGTGGGGGTCACCACTTGACTCAATGGTCCTGGTCTCGTGAGTTTGGGGATGGGGCTTCCCGGGAAGGAAGGCTAGTCGGTGCAGGGTGGGACCGTGCCCAGAGTTGGTACACTGACCTGTGAGCAAAGGAGTAAGGAGCTGCCCCGATAGGAACGTGGGGGTCACTGTAAGTGGTGTTTTGGAGTGTAGAAATGCACTTATAGAACTCTCCTGGACTCTGGCATCACTCCCTGTCATTCTGTCTTACATCTGAGTTTCCAGAAAATTTGGTAACTTAGGAGGCCGGAAACAAATGCATCTGGGTCTGGTAGAACTGAGGCTCCTGTCCTTTTGCCCTCTGCACCCTCCTGGCACCAAGGCACAAAGGCATCTTCAGTACTCACAGGAGCCCCACCAAAGAAGGGCTGGCTCCCTACAGTGCCAGGCACTGCCACCCCATACCCCAAGACCCCTATATGCTGTCCTTCCCATGAAGGTGGTGCCACTCCAGCAGGGGCCATCTGGCCTGGGAGGACCATGTCAGCTGTGTGGGGGCACTGTCAGCTCTGGGAAAACAGGGATCTGCTGCACCTTTGAACATGGACCAACCTTGGATACAGCCACAGGTGAGGTCTCCCCAGTACCCTACAGCCATGGTGACTCTTAGGAGAACAGAAATGCAAGCCAGAAAAGACAGGTTGTGGTTGCAAGGATATGGCCCATCTCCTGCTGAGTCAATTCCAGATTCACCCCATCCTCTTCACTAACTTGAGGGCCCAGGATCAAGATCCTCTCTTACTGCTGAAAGAACACAATACCCAAAGACACTAAAGATGAGGGCCAGGAGGATTGGTCCGTGGGAGGAAGCTTGTCATAAAGAGTGAGGGAGTTGGAAATGATCTGGACAGGAACTGGATGCTGAAAGGAAAGAGTGAGTGATAGGCAGGATGCCCCTTCAGTAACAATATTGAAAATCACAGTATCTAAAAGTGAGGAGTGAGAGAGAGAGAGAGAGAGAGAGAGAGACAGAGACAGAGACAGAGACAGAGAGACAGAGACAGACAGAGACAGAGAGAGACAGAGAGACAGAGACAGAGAGAGACAGAGAGACAGAGAGAGAGAATATGTGTCTGTCATAAAGGCTGGCATGGAAAAATACCTCATTTCCTGAACAAAATAAAATAGAGGCGACCTCTGTCAACACCTGCAAGAACACGGGCTCAGCACCCAGATGTCCATGAGGGCACCAGACCCCGAAACACATTCTTCTCCTCAGGACAGGAGGCAATCGGCAGATTTTAGAGGACACTCGGAGCCTCGATGTGGCCTCGCCCCCAAGCCCAGGTGAAGTGGGAGATTCCTCAAGGAGCGTCCAGAACGCAAAAGAGCTCCATCTTCAGGGTAACTGTAAAATCAAATGCTCTGCGTAGCTGCTGAGCCATCCAAGGAGCCCTGGAAAAGCAGAAGCTGTCCCTGCCCCTTCCAATCTGCCCGGAGTGAAGGAGGCTTGAGCTCCGGGCCTCCATAGCTGCACACCCCAACTCTGCCTGGTGCAGTGGGCTCAGGGCCCACTTCTGTGCATCTCTCACCAGGAGCTCCAAGGACTCAAACTCCAGGATTTAAACTTTCACGAGAGTCAGGACAAGGCTGGAGGTGACTGAGAGATGGGTTGGGATGTGGGGCACTGCCTTGCACGTGACCCACCACAGTTTAATCCAGGTATCACATGGTCCAGGGAGCACCACCAGGTGAGGTTCTGGCTTCATGACTTCATCATTCCCAGCACCACTGGGAATGAATGACCCACCACCACACAGCACAGAACCACTGGCCCAGATGGTTGAAAAACATGAGGAGCACTGTTTGGAAGCACCCCCACACACACACCGTTCCAAAATATGAAATAACTGGTTAGTAAAAGAACAGGATCTTCAGGAGGGCACCATCAATTTCCCCTGTAACTTCCCTCTCCTTCATGTTCTCTTTGGGGGTCCACGGGCAAGGCCCTGGATCGCTCCTGTCCAGGGGAGACGCATTAAAAACACTTGCCTCCACTGTCCAGTGACACTCCACTCTGAGGCCACTTCTACACTCACTCCAGGTCACGAATCCTGTCATTCACCATCAAGGGCCCAGCTTTTCATTTGCTTCTTTGGTTGGCTTTCATTTGTGTGGTCATAATGGTCTGTGCTGGGATTCTGCATTCAGGATGACACCAGCAGGGCTCAGGGAACATTGATGCTGGGATGGAATCCAGGGCTCCTAAGGGCCAGACAGGTGCTCAGCCCTTTGTGCCAACCCCCCAGCCCTCGACAGCCTGGCCTGGAACTCTACAGCCCTTGTCCACGTTGGATCCAGAACTGACGAGAACTCTTTGCTCAGTCATGACCCTCCCAGCAGATGAAGGAAAAATCTGCAGAACTGGGAAAAACCACTGTAATGGGACATGAAATCCTCAAGGATGAAACCATGAACCCCCCCCTCCTTCCAAAATGAGCCCCACCCGCCACCTTCTCCCCCTTCTCATGTGAACAGATTCAACTAATAGATTGTGAGCGTTATTCTTAAGCAACTAATATCAGGGCTGATGGGAGCCTGTTCTTGAAAGATAAGCTGCATATCGGTACTGAGGGGAAAGGAATTAAAATGCAAATCTGAGCATGGCCCCATTGTCTGGTTCTCTTCAACAGATATGTCGTCCCCAATTCGTCAGCGCCCTGCTCACCTAAACGGGCCTTCCCAGCCAGGCCCCCATCAGGCACCAGGCATGAGTTCAATAGAATTTCAATGGGAGTGGAGCTGCCCATCCCTGGAGGGAATAAAGGGGGACATTATCTCCTGCCCACCCACTCCTGGGGCACTAGGGTATAATTAGTTAAAGCTCCAGGGTACAGTTGGAGGCATCATGTGCCTCCCCCAGTTTCTCCAGGTTGAACTGTAAACTGGAAGATGGTGGAAGGGGTGTCCTGCCCAGAAGCAGCTCAAAGGTTAACTGCTCAACTGTCCCCAATTCCCACTGTAGGAGGAGGGTTCCCCACTATCCCAGAACAAGGGGCTCCCCTCAGGCGAAGGCTGGCAGCTTCAGCCTGCGTCTGGGAAGTTTCATCACATGAACATCTGTGAGAAAACCTTTATGATTTCTAAAAACTCCCATAAAATTAATCTCACCCAATAGGAACATTCTACTTTGGACTGTTTTTGTTTAGTGCTTATTATTTGGGCCTCTCTTGGCAGTGCTCAGGACTTACTCCTAGCTATGTGTTTAGGGACCACTCTTGGCAGATTCAGGGGATTATGTGGGATACCAGATATCAAACCCCATCAAAGCATGACAAGTAAGCACCTTACCCATCATAATAGCTCTATGGTCCCTGACATTCTATTTTGAATAATTGAGGACCATCTGTACCCCAGATCTCCCAGAGTCACTGCTGCCCAGACCAGACACCCCGTGGACTGAAAGTTTGCCAGATCTCAAGGAAGCAGAGATGTATTTCCAATACCTGCTACCTATACACAGGAAGGTCAGGTGCTGGGACCATTGTGGGGATGAAAAGCCAGTGGTGACAGTCACAGTTCTCATGGGACCACCAGGACAGGGGAGCAGTGCTTCCTATTGGATGGCTAGAACAAGAAAGGCCCTGACATCGCTGACCTTGGAACAACCAAGGTCCTTGTGTGTGCATGAGGGAATGTGTGAGTTTGTGAGTGAGCGTGAGTACGGTGGTGAGTCTGTGTGAGATCCTGTGGGTGACTGTATGTATCTAAGAGTGTTTGTTCATGTGTGAGTGAGTGTATTGTGTGAGCATGGTGAGTACGTCAGCGCCCACATGTATATGAGTGTGAGTGCGTGTGTGTATGAAAGTGTATAAATGTGTTGTGTATGTAAATATTTTAGGGGATTACTATGTTACTCACCCTAAACTGATTGGTGATTGTGCCCTACAGTGAGCAAAGGCAGAGCCCACAGCTCTTGGCCTGCCCTCACCACCAGACGGAGCCACTTGCCAGCTGCCCCCCAACACCCTAGGGTAGGGCACAATCACCAATCAGTTTAGGGTGAGTAACATAGTAATCCCCTAAAATATTTACATACACAACATGAATGGATGTCAGAGCCTATGAGTGTGAGTATTTTTTGCATGCAAGTCAGAGGTTTTGTGTATAGATGTGTGTGTGACCGTGCTTATTTATGATTGTGTCTGAGTATATGTGAGAGTGTGCGAATGAGTACAAGTGTGGATGTGAGGTAGGTGAGCACATGTGAGTGTGTGGCATGCATGTGACAGTGAGAATACATATGAGTGCGAATGCGTGCGTGAGTATGAATCATGTGTGTGTCTGACATGCATGGAAGTATGTGAGTGCAGAATGCATGCAAATGTGTCTGAATATAAGTGTTCATGTGTATGAAATGCATGTGAATGTTGAAGCCTCATCTCCCACCCTTTCTCCCTAGGTAACTTGACCTTACCTGCAAGACCCCGCCCATTCCTGGGAGGGGTCTTGGAAAAGGTAGATAAGGCCTTTGACCCAGGGGATTAGCGTACCTTTTGGTCTTTGGCCAGCATGGAGGTCAAAGGGAAGATGGCTGAAAGGAGTTAAAATGCAGGGCTAGCTAAGAATGGCTGTGCTTGAAAGGTTATGATTGAGGCCACACATGTGGTGGATAGGGTATGAATAAAGTTGACGCTTCTTGATGCCTGTCTCTGGATGAGTTTGATTCCGCCATTCACCTCAACCTGGGACCCACCAGCTGGATGGGGATTGCAGAGCCACGTGGCCTGGGATGGCAGAGAAAAATCTATCCATCCATCACCATCCAGCCACCATCGCTAATTATTTAATGCAACAAATGTGAGTGCATTTGAATATGTGAGTATGCATACAAGTGTGTGTGAGTACATGTGAGTGAGTCTGACATGCATGTGAGAGTGTGTGAGCCCATGTGAGTGTGCGTGTGAGTTTATATTTGTAGTGGTGCTTTCCTTGATCACCGGATCATGTTGCTCGCAGTGCCTGGCGCCCCGTTTGCGAGTCTTTCTTTGTTTATTTGTTTGTTTTGATTTAATATTGTTTTGTTTTGTTTTGGGGGTCGCACCCAGCAGCGCTCAGGGGTTACTCCTGGCTCTATGCTCAGAAATCGCTCCTGGCAGGCACGGGGGACATATGGGATGCCAGGATTCAACCCACTGACCTTCTGCATGCAAGGTAAACACCTTACATCCATGCTATCTCTCCAGCCCCCCCCCCCCCTGTTTGTGAGTCTTAATCTGCCTTGGACTCAGATGGGCCCCCTGATCACAGGGAACCACAGGCATTTCCCTGGTGCCTTCACACCCATCTATGCTCAGGAGCAAACACGCCACCTAGACACTTTTCTGCAAGGACCCCAGGAAGCGACACACACACACACACACACACACACACACACACACACACACACACACACACACACACACACACACACTGTCCTTCGGGCCATTCCTACACAGATTCAGGCTCTGAAATTCTGATGCTTTCACACTGAATGCCACCAGAGGGCAGCCATGTCCTCCTCAACAGGGCTGGCACACTCAGAACCTAGCTTGCTGCGAGACTCCAGCAGAGAGCTAGCTGCCTGCTGCCTCAGGTTTCCACCTGTGCCTGGAGAACAGGACTGACTGAGCATTCCACCGGGTCATCAAGGCAGCCCAGAAAACGTCTATTTCCAGCCCACACCTACATATAAAGTCAGGAAGGAGCTGTTGTTTGAAGAGCAGTTACTCATTACCAAGCCCTGCAAACTACGCTTACCCTCATCTCTCCCTCACGACATATTCCCAGGTAAAGTGTTGTGACTGTCCAGAGCGCTGGTCCCCTGGGCTGGGATAAAAGGAACCACCTTTTGCCCAACAAAAACAGTTACTCACTGCATACTGCCTCCAAACTTCACTTAAGATCTCTTATTCTAAGAAACTCCATCTTCTACTCCTCCGAGATGTTTACATGACATTTAGCATGAGATAGAAGTAAGCACTTGTTAATACCTCAACAGTCCTACGCCGAGATCCCTTGCATGTGTTTATATGCGATTAAAACATTTCAAGATGACAACAGAAAAAGGGAGAATAGAACTTTGGAGGAAAATGGTACTGATCCACATCTTCTTAGAAATGTAATATTGCCTGGAATGGAGACAGATAAGCCATAAAGAATCCTCCCAACTAAAGAGGTCATTTTTTGCAGCACTCGTTTTATTTTTTAATTATTCACAGCATAACCAGGCTCACTTGCGGTGCTGAAGAAATCTCGTAATTGGCATTAAGTATACTTCAAAGATGGTTAAGTACACGTATCTGCCCGATTTCTGAATGCACAGGCAGGGGGAAAAATGACAATAAACAATTCCCTCTGGAGCTTGCAGTCTTTGGAGGATGATGAATATCGTGGCATCTTTAGTCACTGAGTGAAGCCCAGTGAAGCCGGCACAGTTTGACAGGCAGGCACAGCACTTCTCACTTCCTCCTGAAACCCAGACCTGCCTGATAATCGCTTCCCCACGGGTGCTGCATAATCAAGGCCCAGGCACACACACACACACACACACACACACACACACACACACACACACACACACACACAAAATCTCCCATTGGTACCATTTGGTTCATAAACATACCTGGGTTTAGATGGCATATGGGGCAGAAATTGTGCCGAAACTCATCACTTTCTCTTATTTTGAAAGAAAATAAATAAATATCTCTTGTACTGGAACATTTGGAAATGTGGCAAGACCCAAAGTGAGTTCCGGTCTGTGTATGGGAAGAGCCCAAGAGATTTCTGAAGCTTCTGGAATACTCTCATTTATGCAAAACCCTGTTGGCAGGAACGCAAATGCACAAACCCACTCAAACTTAAAACCCAGCCTTAAAACTCCACCTGGATGTGGTCACATTAAAACACCAGAAACTGTGGGAGCAACTGAGGTATTTCATGACGGTGCTGGACCAAGCTCTGGCTTATGCTCCAGCTGGGCACAGACATGATTATAAAGCAGCTAAACAGAATCAAAACCCCCCAGCCTGGTGCAGATGAAAACCAGGGAACAAAAGGGGCTGCTGGGAATCAGGGTGAGGTGCCAGCTGGCCACCACTTCATAGTCTGTATCTGGTAAATTGGGGGAGAGGAGAAAAATGAAGGGTGAGAGAAAGATGAGACTCCACCTTTCCTCAGCAGCAGCATCTCAGATTCTGACACTTGGGGCCTGATCCAGGGGGCTCCACCTGGCAAGAATCTGGTCTGGGGAGCAGCAAAGAGACAAAGACCATTTCTTTTTTTGTTTGTTTGTTTTTGTTTTTGGGTCACACCGGCAGTGCTCAGGGGTTACTCCTGGCTCTATGCTCAGAAATCGCTCCTAGCAGGCTCAGGGGACCATATGGGATGCCAGGATTCGAACCACTAACCTTCTGCTTGCAAGGCAAACACCTTACCTCCATGCTATCTCTTCAACCCCAAGACAGAGACCATTTTATGGGAGACACAGAGAAAAAGAAAAATTCCTCCAAGGCAGGAAGGAGAGAGGAACATGTCCAACACCTCCAAAATATGCCTATGACTAAAAAGTAACCAAGACATCCATGGTCGCACACCCAACATCCCTTCTGCCAACTCTTCAAGTTGGTACCCTCAAGAAGTTCCCTTCTCAGCATCCCAGCCCTCTGGTGTGGGAGATTCTGGATTCTTGGATGTTTCCTAGCAGACGGCCAGACCTCTGGCCAGGCACAGCCACTTGTTTCCAAGTCGGCACTTCCAAACCGGGACGTTCTGTTCCTTTTTCCTTTACCATCTACGATGCTCCTAGGAGTCACTCCATCAATATTTGTTTCTGGAAGCCAACAAATCAAAAGGAAGTCACCCATTCACTCCACCGTTTGATCCAAAATGACAATAAGGCTCACAGAAAGGAAAGCAGCAGCGTTCAGTGCGCCGATTAATTCAAATTTGGGTTTTCTCTAAGAATCAGACAAGATTCTCTTTGACTCAAAATCAAAGGCAGCCCGGCGGGCATGTGGAGACAGGGCTAGGTGCGCCTTTTGTCACAACTTTTGTCACTATTGACTAATAAGGTGAACTTCACTGAACTTCTAAGCAAGACCCAAAGGCCTTGCCCACCCTGCTTGCAGTGATTTTTTTTTCATTGAATTACCATGAGACATGCAGTTACCAAGTCATCCATGATTGGGTTTCAGTCATGCAATGATAAAGCACTTGTCCCTTCCCCAGTGGCTACTTCCTGCCACCAATGTCTCCAGTTCCCCTCACACCCCCAGCCTACTGTATGGCAGACACTTGTTCCTGTTCACCTTGTTCCTTTCAGAGCTGTGCACAGTACCCTTTCAGTAATAGTACTGAAAAACCATGGTGCCTTATGGTGCTCCCCAATCCCCATCCTTCCAGCAGTGGCCAGCCCAATAGAGACTCGGGTGCCCCCCTACATCCTCCCTCAACAACCATGGAACTCTCCCTGACTGCACCCCTCTGCTGCCTAGGACCAGGTAACTGTCAGCATTCACCCCACTTTTCCCACTGTTGGGGATGTGACCTCTCTTGTGTCTTGATCAGTGGGGCTTGCTCAGACTTGCTCCCCACCAGCCTTCACCAGCCAAGTGAGCCCCTGAGGTTGTTAGTCCAGACTCTAGCAATCTGGTTGGCTCCCAGACCCTGATTATCAGGAGATTGTCCCAAACTGGCAGTATCAGACCAGTGGCCTCAGGGATGTTCAGTCTCTACAGGTGGCAGTTACGTCCTTCCTGGCTGTGACCTCTCAGACTCCCAGACACGGGGTGGGTGTCTGTTGAGGACTAAGGGAGCCAGCTCATTCATAGGGGTGCTCAGGAGATCTTGCTTTAGACAAAGTGGGGTCTGATTGCCTTGAAGTTCAGGCACAAGTCCTGCCTGCCTGTCCTTCTCTCCGAGTGTTCTGGCTGCCGTGTGTCAGGAATCCCTGGTCCTCCCCCAGACCTGGAGTTGGCAGGAATGCCAGCAGTCTATAGCAATGAGCATCATTTGAGGTTTAAGGAAGAAATTGTTCCCGAAGCCTCCTAGGTTTTGGTCTGTGGACGGGGCTCCCTGAGGTGGCGGAAAGCTAATTGTCTACCCCAGCCCCGACTCCAGGAGACACGGGTGCCACAAACCCTGGATTTTGTCAGGGATAGTAGGGGGCTCACAGGTGCTCAAGGGAAAGTTCCTTTGCCTGAGCTATTAGAGGAAAGGGAGAGAGAGGAGATAGATGGGGGTGGAGTAGAGAAGAGGAGGAGAGAAAAGAGAGATGCACACAGAGGGAGGAGAAAAGAAAAGAAGTGAGAGAAATAAAGAATATGGGAGAGAGGAAAGAGGAATGTGTCTGAGAGAGTGGAGCAAGAAAGTAGGGAGGAAAGGAGGCAGTAGGTGAGAAAAAGAAAGGGGAGACAGAGACAGAGACAGAGACAAAGAGAGATTGCCTATCAATCGAAGCCACAAGGGTTGGGCTGGGACACAATCCCTCAGGATTTGCAGCCGGTTCATCTAATCTGGAGCAGTTTTCAAATTCAATAATGCAATCAGGTTTTAGCATTTTTCTCGCACGTAATGATTCATGCACCATGAAATTTTTCATTAAAAACTGCGAGGCTCACCAAGTCGGAGAAAGCACGGGGGCCTCACACCTCATTTGTTCGACCATTTCATGGAAGGCCCCAAACGCAGACTGTGGAAATGGAGCCTTGGAATTTTAAATGAAGTTTTACTTTGCAAATTTAATGAAATGCAAACAAATACTTAGCAGTTCTAAAGGGCATGAAGTCATTAAGGTTTCTCATTTGGGGAGGCACTCCTGGCTTCTCTCGTTTCTCCGGTGAAATCATTAAGGTTCCTGCGAGGGGGCCAACGAGGGTGTGTGTACCAGTGTGTACTAAAAGTGGGAGCATGGGGGAATGTGTACGAGAGTGAGCTTGCACACGATAGCGCAAGGATGTGTAAGAGTGCATGTGCATCGGTGTGAGTGTGACCATGCCATCTGGCTTTGCCCGTGGAGTTAGGACCCACCTTTCTGCCCAGCCCAGCAGTGTGTTCCTGGGCTGTCCTATTGTATAGTGTGGGGTTGACAGCCTGGGTGAGAGGCCCCTGCATGGAAACTGGGGTTCTGCCCCTCCAGGATCCCTGACCCCATTGTGAGTGAGACACTTCATTCCCACTTCGGGGGCCCCATCTCTCTTCTTCTTCCCTAGGAATGTTTTGAACCCAGGGTCCTATTCTCCCTGCACCCAGGTGGTACTTGACCCAGGTGATAATGACTTCAAAGGTGGGTGCCAACCAGACAGCAGTCTAGACTAACAATCTCCCCCACAACACCGGCTCTCTCCTGCCAGGTCCCGGAAGTCCCCACTGTGCCAATCTTTCTTCCACTCTCAGCAACCTGGGGGTGTCACTCAGAGAGACCCCCCCCCCACCCTGCAGCCTCAGGACATGCCTGGAAAGTATGTGAGGCTGTGATTTGGGAAGAATGATAGAGCGAGGCATGTTTGGCTCCTGAATAGCACTCCAGGCTCCTGGCCCCAACCCTCTCCCACATGGTGCATGTCTGGAGGCTCATAGCCAGCCTGATAGCAGATGGGACAGGAGCAAGTCCTGGGAAATGAGGTATACAACAAGGGGGGATGGAGCCTGATTGAGGTCTCTGAGCCCAACATCACAGAGAGGCAGAACACAGGGAAGAACAGCAATGAGGGAGGACCCACTCCTGGTCTCTGTAGGGGACAGGCTGGTATGGATATGGGACTTGGAGGCACTCACAAGGCAGTGGCTTAGCTGCTTCCATCGCCAGCACCATGAACTGGTCCTTGCGCACTGCCACGACCACTCTGGTGCACAGAGCCTGGAGCAGCCCCAGAGGCCCACCAGGTGTGACCCCAACTACCTCCAGGAGAGAGATCTGGGGCTCCACTCTCTCCACTCTCCTCCTCCTCTCTCTCTCTCCCATCCTATCTCCCCTCTTCTCTCTGACAGAAGACGAGAGGCTACTCATGATGCTTTTACTAGGTTTATAGGGGAGATTTCCTTGGAAAGGTGCTCAAATGGGGGAGGGGGTCTGCCTTCCCACATTCAGAGAGTGAGATGGAGGTTGGTAACCAACCAAGGGGTCCCTCTGCTCTGCCCTCCAAGAGCAGTGCCTGCCCCTTCTCTGGGAAGATCCAGAGGCTTAACAGCCCATAGAGCCAGCGTACTAGTTTAATAGCAGAGGAGGAAGCAAGAAGGAAGCAAGCAGGAAGCAAGGAGGAAGCTCTCTTCAGGTACATGGGCCCTTCCACAAGGGCCAGGAGTGTATTTTCATTAAAGCTTTCTACACGGAAAACTCACTCGCTAGCAACTCTGCTACCATGGCAACTGCAATCCAACTCTCTCCCTTTCTCCCTTTTTCTTTTTCTCTCTCTCTCTCTTTTCCCTCTCTCCCTCTCTCTCTTCTATAACTGCTGAAGAGCATTTGTAATTCTTTTCTAAATTTCTTTTTAAGAAGAGGGGGTCTCTGGATGAGACATTGAGTCCAGCTCTGCTGTTCCGGGTAAGCAGGAGTTATGGAGACTCGCTCACTCTCTGCTCACCCCCATTTCTAGAAGCCACCAGCCAAGACTCCAGAACCAAGCTCCCAGGACACCTTTTTACCTTGGTTCTTCATTCTTTCCTCTTCTGTTCACATTTGGAAGGAAGAAGTTGCCCCCCAATGAAACAGCAGCGAGCAATGTCACTGGTGACACCAGCCCCTGGACGTGTCCCCCCACCCCTGTTCTCTGAGAGGACGGTCTGGGCAGACACTCCAATTTCAGCAGTGATTAAACCCGATGGCCAGGAATAGTGCCAACAATGCACCAACTTGGGAGCCCTGGGCACAGCAGGTAGAGAGAGGAGAAACAGTCAGTGCACATAGGTCAGGCCAGAAACAGCAACATGAGTGCCCAGCCTGGTGGCACCAAAGAAAAGGTGATATGGTCCGATATGGTCCCCAGAGCCTGCAAGGAATGATTTCTGAGCACAGAGCCAGGAGTAATCCCTGAGCACTGCCAGGTGGGGCTCAAAACCAAAACAAAATAAAAAATATCTGGATGCACTACACAATGTTAAATAAAGCACAGAAAGGGAATGTGAGTGAAGTTTCTGGAGATAAAGTTTGATTAAGGGGGGGTTGGAAGAAAATGTGACCTTCCTGTTACACTACCCCCCAGGTCTCTTGTTCAGGTGGACAGAAGTAGGGTCAACAACAGTCTCTGTCCTTCTCCACTGAAGGCCTCGCTACAGTCTCCAGCTAATTCTTTGCTACTGACAAAAATTTGTATGCAAGTGTGGCAGCTTCAGGAGATTTAGAAAATAATCTCCCATTGATGTGCCTCGTGAAAGTACCTGGGCAGAGGACACATAATAGATGAGCTTCTTCTTAATGTCTCGGATCAGAAGCAGAACCCAAAAGGCAAGTTGAGAGTTTCCAGGCTGAAGAAGGGCGCTAATTAACAACTCAATTAAAAAAGGCAAATGAAACTTTATGGTCTGTTATCCTCCACTGCCTGGTAAATTGTTTGGCAGATGATTAAAAATGATCATTTCACAACACCGAAGTCGTTTCTGAGGAACACCACTATGTCTCAATATGATACAGAGGGGTTAGCCGCCAAGTAAACTTGATGAAAGAGAGGCGGGTCTTGCCCATGCAGAGAATGGGAGGCTGGGCCTCTGCTGCCAGCCGGTGGCATGGGAGGTAGTGGTAGGCACTGGAGCAGGCTGTCTGAGAATTCTGATTCTGGGGAGCTCCGCTTCTTTATGAATAAAACACAACATCATTTTCTTTTGTGCACTTGGTCTTTGTGGGGCCTGGAAAGGCTTAGTCTCAAGTACTACTTGCAAATGTATCATTTACATCCAATTAGTTTAGACCTTGGTGCCACAGGGCCACTGGAATTCGGGCATTCCTGGAAATGCATCATTTCTAGGGAAACTGGAAACAGATGCCTTAGCCAAAGGAACTGTCTGTTCCCAACCCCATGGTTCTATTGCTCTGTCACCCCTTTGGAACCATTAGTGATGTTGCAGGAATGCTAGGCGCAAGTGCCTACCAGTAACTACAGGTGAGCATCAGAGGGGCCCCCACAAAGGTGCCACAGCCTGAAGCCACCCACCCCTTGGATGGATGAGTGGGGACAGGGACATGAAACTCGCCCTGCATAGGGTCTCGCTCTCCAACCATTCTCTTCCAACATCATCAGCAACATCCTAGCAACCAGCTGTTCACAACAGTGCCACAGTGACTGTCCGGAAGGTCCAAGGAAAGCCCCAACCACTGCCCTGCCTGCCAAACTCGGTGCTGGACCATGTCTCAGCCTGCCCCAGCTGACATGCCAATGGAGTCCAAGCTCCTCCTATTCTTCTCCTGCAAGTGACACCGAGAAACACATTTAATGCTGAGCACAAAACCACAGCCATGCACAGAACACAACAGGGAACAAACGCATTTATCCAGGGCCTGTGGCTGCCTCCTATTTGAATCATCCCTCAAAGCCACTCTGAGGAGACAGCAGGGACAGATTGGTCAATCCTGGGCTCCCAACTCCCCTGACCCACCAGAGGCCCCACTTCCAAACCAGCCCTAATGTGGAAGTCCACGTACCAGGCTGGCATCGTACAATCTGACCAGAATACAGCCTGCAAGTGCCCATTCGGATGGAAGTTTTCCCAGCAGAGAAAGTGGTATTTCCACACAGAATGATGTATTTATTATTATTATTATTATTATTATTATTATTATTATTATTATTATTATTTACTATAAATGACACACACTGGTCTCTGCATATGGCCATGTTCTGAGTCTCCCTTGAGACCCACATGTGAACCCCTCAGTCTTCTGCCTAGATTCTACAAGCTGACAGCCACCAGCACACAAGTTGGAAGACCCTGGGGGTGCCTTGTAGGAGGAGACTCTGGGATCAGTCAGTCAGCATCCAACTCAAGGAGCTAACTCAGACCCCAAGACCTCTTGGGCAATGGGACTGGAAAAGGGGGGCGAAGGGGTTCTAAAGAATGATTTGTGTCAGAAAGAGGCTGACCCACAGTTATCTGGCCTCCAACTGCCCACCACCCACTGGGGGCTGGAGTCTCCAGGGAACCGAGACTGGCACCCCAGCCACCATTGGTGGCTTCAAGCCGGTAAAGCAGCTGGTCCCTCTGTAGAGGCGGTGGCGTGCTAAGCTGCTCTTTGACAAAACAAAATAATGACAATCAACCATCTCTGCTCCTAAAAACTAATTAAAGTGCAGGCTCCGAACCCCACGCAGGCAGCTTGGTTTTAAGTAAAGCTTCTTAAGTGCCATTATCCGAGAGACGTGCGTGGAAAGCACTCTGTGAATTGTCCATCCTGTCCAATCTTTAACCTCGTTGGCAGCCTCCAACTGTGAGAGGGAGAGTCAGAGAATCTAAGAGAGTGGGAGGAAGTGCCCGGGGGCACACAGTTAGACTCTGCACTGGGCTGCTGACCGCACCACTCTCTTTCCACCCCCCACAACCAGCCAGTGAGCAAAGTAAGAATCTTGCCCTTCTATCTTGAAGGCCACTATTCAAACAGATGGTCTAGACCCCTTGACTCAAGAGAGGGGGTTCCATGTGCATATAGGGGAGCCTCAGAAGAAGCAGTTCTGTACCTCATACCTGCCAGGCATTTTGAGACCTGGATATCATTGGTAGCATCTTCCTTCCAAAAGCTCTTCCTGAAGGACCCTGGAAACCAGAAAGCTGGGCCTGGGAACCTACCTCTCAGCCAATGTTCTTGCATGGGAGTCTATCAAGGTCTTCTCAAAGCACCCTGGCTCTATCTCATTGTCCAGTCCTTGACTTGGCCATCTGGGGACAATGGCAACTAGGATACTTGAGCAGACATGTCAGAACAGCTTTGCTGGCCACAGCTAGTGCTGGCATCAGACTGGAGCCCTGAGTGGTGAGATGATGGCTCTGGGTTTGTCTTTCAAAGAAATTTCTGCTTATGTTTGATTTAGGATTGCACTTGGGGGTGCTCAAGATCTATTCCTTTGACTCTGCACACAGGGATCACTCTCAGTGGGCTCAGAGGGAACCATATGGGTTGTTGGGGATTGAACCCAGGTGAAACACATGCCAGGCAATTCAAGGCAAATGCCCTACCCTATCTCTCTGGCCCAGAGAGAACACACAAGTACTAAACTGGACAAGCTCATGTGGATTTAATCAAAAGACACATCCAGGTTAGGAAGTGTCAAGAACATGCTTGACTACGATCTTGCCTCACCCCACATACACAGCAGGGTTCCAAACCTCCACACGCAATAAGGGTCCAGGCTCTGGCCCCAGGAATCCATTTCCTCGATTCAAAGAGAGACCGCCAATACCTGCCCTCCCCACACACATACTGTGGCTATGTCCAGCCTGGGCACCATTTCTACTACATTTAAGCCCCACCCAAGTCAAAATGTGCAGCCCCAAGCTCATCTTTGCTAAGGAGTCAAGTGGCATAGAACAAGAGAAAGAACCTTCCTGGGCTTGTCTCTTCATCCTTCCATTTGCAGAGATTTGAGCTGCTCCACTTCCAGTTTATTAGCACTGCAAAGACAGCTTCTTAATGCACATGAATGTGTGTTTCTATGAATGCATGTATATGTGTAAATGTGTGCGTGTGCATTAGGAGAGCAGATTGCAGTGTCCTCCATCAATAGCAGTCAAAGAAACTGCCACTCTGAAGCCCATTTTTGCCTGCAGCTGGCCATGTCAAAAGATTCTGCTCCTCTGCAATCTCTCTCTCCAGCCCTTGGTGTTATTCTTCTTCATTTTTCTACTCTAGTCAGTAGGGAGGGAACTTTGCCCTGATTTGCATTTGCATTTCTTGAGAGCTATGATCCTGAGCACTTTTTGTTACTAAAATGCTCAAAGGACATTGGTATCCTTCAGAGTGAAACATAGGTTCAAGTCATGCTCCCTTTTTTTTATTGGTCTAGTTTGTGTCTCTAGACACAGGCGAGAAATCAGTATTGCAAATTCCATTCCCTCAGCCCATCATTTGACCTGTCTTAGGTTTATAATAATACCTTCGATGGGAGATTTTAATTAATTTTAATGAAGGGCAATTTATTTCTATTTTCTCATATTGTGTTTTTATGGTGTTTGAGCTAAGAATTCATGTCTTACATCAAGACTGAAAAAAAAATGTTCTCTTATTGTTTGCCAGAAGCTTTACAGTTTTAAACATTTAGATCTATCAACCATTTCAAATTACATTTCAGTGAGAGATAGGTCAAGGTTTGGGTCTTTTTTCCCCCTAATAATATAAATTTTCTTCTTAGAACTACTTCAACTTCATTCCATAAATTTTAATAACTGGTCTGCTCAGGATCAATCATTTAAAATATTTTATAATTATCCTTGTGAGTTCTTTTTTTCCAAGTAATTGGGGGATTTTATAAATCTCTTTTAATCCAGAAAAATCTAATGTAATTCAATTTCATTATTCTCCAAGAATATACTCTATAAATTTTCCTCTTTTGGGGGGAAATGGGAAATGTGTGTTATAGCCCTGGCTTCTGTCTTGAAGAACGTGTATTTAAAATTAAATGGGAAAAATTTGTGGGTGTAATTTATAAGTACCCATTATTTTCACACTGTTAAAAAATATTTTGAGTCTTCCATGTCCTTCCTAGTTGTGAGTTCTATCGGTAAAATGGAGAGTTACTGGTTGCGGATTTGCCTGCTGTGTGCTTTGCCTCTGTGCTCTTCTGTTCTGTGGAATTTGGTGCTGTTCATTTGAAGTTTCTGTACATATGTGGCACTCACACAACAAACACACACACACACACACACATACATACATTGAAAGTTCTGAGTCCTCCCTAGTGAATAGTGTGTTTGTCCTTATAAAATGTCCCTTTTCCTTTCTGACAGCACCATGGCTAAGTCCCTCTTGTCTGAGCATTTAAAGGGACACCATGCTTACCTGACTCACTATATACATGGGCTTCAGCTACACAGCCCTGAAGTTTGGTTTCACTTCCAAACAATCCTTCTCTTTTTTATAAAGCAAGTCTCTACTGAGGAGCCAACAGCTGGACCCTGGTCCCCTTTTTTGTCTAGTCTGACAGTTTATACCCTTTACCATGGTTCTTCTATCCCTTGACATTCCATGTCTTTAACTGTAGAGTTGTGGGAAGTCAAAAGTTTTTCTTTTTGTATTCTAGCCTCCCAATGTATTTCCCCCTCTTTCTTCCTTTCTTTTTATTTAAGCACAGAAGAATTATTTAAGCATATTTTAAATAAATTAAATGTGGTTACAGAAATGTTCATAGTTAAGTTTCAGTCATATAATGTACATCACCCTTTGCCAGTGCAATTTTCCCACACCAAGGTCCCCCATTTTCCTCCCTCACCCCTATACCCTGCCTGTCTCTGGGACAGGCATTCTGCTCTCTCTCTCTCTCTCTCTCTCTCTCTCTCTCTCTCTCTCTCTCTCTCTCTCTCTCTCTCTCTCACTCTCACTCTCTCTTTCTTCCACTATCATTGTCATGGTAGTTGTTGGTGCGGTTAGTGGTCTAATTGTACTCACAGATCTTTGTGGCAAGCTTTATAATGTCATGGATTGGTTCTTCAAGCTCTTACCAATATTATCTCCAGATATTATAACCATATTGTCTTATTTTTTCTTATATTCCACAGATGAGTGAGACTATTCTATGACTAATCTATCCTTTTCCTCTGACTCATTTCATTCAGAATAATACTCTCATGTCCATCCATGTATAGGAAAATTTCATGATTCATTTTTTTTCTAACAGCTGCCTAGTATTCCACTGTGTAGATATACCACAGTTTCTTTAATCCATTCATATATTGTCAGGCACCTGGGTTGTTTCTAGATTCTGGATATTGTAAATAGTGCTGCAATGAATATAGGCATGTAGAGGGCATTTTTGTATTGTGTTTTTATGTTCCTAGGGTATATCTAGGAGTGGTAATGCTGAGTCATATGGGAGTTCAATTTCCAGGTTTTTTTGAGGAATTTCCATATTGTTTTCCATAAAGGCTGGACTAGATGGCATTCCCACCAGCAGTGAATGAGAGTTCCTTTCTCTCCACATCCCTGCCAACACTGATGTTCTTATTCTTTGTGATGTGTGTGAGAGTTTCTGTGGTGTGTGATAGTATCTCATAGTTGTTTTGATTTGCATTTCCCTAATGGTTAGTGATGTGGAGCATTTTTCATGTGCCTTTTGGTCATTTCTATTTCTTCTTTGACAAAGTGTCTGTTCATTTCTTCTCCCCATTTTTTGATGGGGTTAGATGTTTTTTTTCTTGTTAAGATCTAACAATACCTTTTATATTAGTCCCTTATCTGATGGGTATTGGGTAAATCTGTGGGTGGCTTTTGTATCCTAGGCACTATTTCTTTTGAGGTGCAGATGCGTCTCAGCTTAATAAAGTCCCATCTGTTTATCTCTGCTTCACTTGTTTGGAGAGTGCTGTTTCCTCCTTAAAGATTACTTTAGTCTCAATTTCATGGAGCGTTTTACCTATGTGTTGTTCTACATACCTTATGGTTTTGGGTCTGATATCAAGGTCTTTAATCCATTTGGATTTGACCTTTGTGCATAGTGTTAGATGGAGGTCTGAGTTCGCTTTTTTGCATGTGGCTGACCAGATATTTTTTCTTATTGAGTTCTGTCAGTACCTTGAGTGATGAGCAGGTGAGTGCTCTCCCCCACCCAGAATGACAAAAACTAGGTGGAGGCCCAGTTTCCTCTGGAGCAACTAAAGCAGGCAAGAGCCACCTGCCCAAAAGGACAGATATATCCTAGTAAATGCATACTAACACAATGCATAGGAAATACCACACAGGAAAGGACACAATGGGAAAGCAATGCAGAATACCACCATGCTTAGAGAATGAAGATGATACCTCTAAATACCCCACAAGTACTGTCCACTGATATACCCTCTCTGAGAAGGACTTTAGAGAGGAAATTTGGAGGATGCTTAAAGAACTCAGAAGAATCTATGGAATGAATTGAATGAACCATAAATAATAAACAAAAGGATATGAAAGTAGAAATAGGAAAAATTTCAAAATAAAATATCAGAGATAAAAACTTGGTAGGCTCACTGGAAAGCCTCACCAGCAGAGTAACAGCTGCTAAGGACAGACTCTGTGAGCTGGAAGATGAGCTACATAGGGGAGATTGAAAAAGAACCTTAAAACAAATGATCAGACAATTGGAAAATAAAAATCCTCAAAGAATGTGAACAGATGAAAATAGAAGTCTGGGGTAAACTCAATATAAACAACATAGGAATTTTTGGAGGCCCAGAGGCCCAGGAAGAAAATCCCCATGAAGAATCAACAATCAAAGACATCATTGCAGAGAAATTCCCAGAGCTAATGAATGCATGCAGCCAAATCCTGCATACCAGCTAAAAGAGATCCAAAGTAAAACACTCCTAGTTACAATCATGAATGCCACAGATAGGGATAGATTACTAAAGGCAGCAAGATCAAAAAGGGAAATTATATACAAAGGAGCATCCTTAAGACTTACAGCAGACTTGTCACAAACAACGCACAAGACCTGAAGGCAGTGGCTGGATATAGTGACAAAACTTAACTAAATGAATGTTTCAGGTTTGAAGGAAGGATACAAACTTTCTTTTTTTTTTTTTTTTTTTGGTTTTTGGTTTTTGGGCCACACCCAGCGGTGCTCAGGGGTTACGCCTGGCTGTCTGCTCAGAAATAGCTCCTGGCAGGCACAGGGGACCATATGGGACACCGGGATTCAAACCAACCACCTTTGGTCCTGGATCGGCTGCTTGCAAGGCAAACGCCTCTGTGCTATCTCTTTGGGCCTGACATACTTTCATGGTTAACAACAGCTTAGGAAATTTACAGTCTAAAACAAGCCTAAAAGAAAAACTGGGGCCAGAGAGATAGCATGGAGGTAAGGCATTTGCTTGCAAGCAGAAGGATGATGGTTTGAATCCTGGCATCCCATGAGGTCTCCCGAGCCTACCAGGAGAGATTTCTGCACTTAGAGCCAGGAGTAACCCCTGAGCACTGCCAGGTGTGACCCCCCCCCAAAAAAAAGAAGAAAAAGAAGAAGAACTGAAAGGTCTACTTTAAGGCAAGTCACACCCAACAAACACACCAAACTCCTACAAAAAGATGACACTAAACCCCATGACAATCATCTCTCTCAATGTCAATTAACTAAATATACGAGTTAAAAGACAAAAAGTGACAAAATAGATCAAATTTTTGAATCCAACATTTTTCTGCCTGCATGAAACACATCTGAATAGTCAGAGCAAACATAGACTCACACTCAAAAGTTATAGAACAATCATTCAAGCAAACAAATCCCTTAAAAAGGCTGGGGTGGACATACATATATCAAATGACACATACTTTAGACTTAAAAAGGTAATAATGGAAATAGATAGACATTTATTAATAAAGGGAATTATGCACCTGGAAGGAATTATACTCCTAAACATACATGTACCTAATAAGGAACCAGAGAAATATTTAAAACAGTTGCTGAGATATTTGAAGAAATATATCAATAGCAACTCAGTAATAGTAGGAGACTTAAACACTGCCCTGTCACCCTTTGATAGGTCAACCAGGCTAAAACCTAACAAGAATATACTGGCTCTGAAGGAATAAATGGAATAAATTGGCATAGTAGATGATATATAGGGCTCTTCATCCCCAGAAAACTAGATACACATTCTTCTCCAATGCACATGGGTCATTCCCCAAGATATAACACATGCTAGTCCATAAAATATACCTCTATAAAATAAAGAGGATAGAAAGTGTAAGAATTACCATCTCAGATCATGATACACTGAAATTAAAAGTGAATGACAGGGGCCGGAAAGGCATGGAGGTAAGGCATTTGCCTTGCATGCAGAAGGATGGAGGTTCTAATCCCAGCATCCCATATGGTCTCCCAAGCCTGCCAGGAGTGATTTCTGAGTATAGAGCCAGAAGTAACCCCTGAGTTCTGTCCAGTGTGACCCAAAAAACAAAACAAAAAAAAAGTGAATTACAAACAGGCATAGAGAAAAAACTTTAACACCTGGAAATTAAACAGCTCACTGCTGAATAACCAGTGGGTCAAAGACAAAATAAAAAAAGAGAATCAAAAGATTCCTGGAAAAAATTAGAATAAAGACATTAATTATCAGAATTTATGGGGCACAACAAAAACAATATTAAGAAGAAATTTTATAGTCTTGCAAGCACTCATCAGGAAGGAAGGAGCCTACATAAATAATTTAATTGTACAGCTTAAAAATGAATATATGTATGTATGTATGTATGTATGTATGTATGTATGTATAGGTTCTTTGAACTATCTCCCCTGCCTAAATCTTCACTTTTATATCTTACATCCTTAAGGAAGTTAAAGCTCCTTCACAGAAGGTTTTCTTCTAGATTTGAAAGTTTCTATTGCATTGGTTTGTTTGTTTGTAATTTTAATTGGGAGCTATACCCAGCAATGCTCCTGACTCTGAACTCTGGGATTACTCAC
This sequence comes from Suncus etruscus, assembly GCF_024139225.1. Lineage (NCBI taxonomy): Eukaryota > Metazoa > Chordata > Mammalia > Eulipotyphla > Soricidae > Suncus > Suncus etruscus. Next base: position 7,989,088 of record NC_064849.1, on the reverse strand, counting down.
AGAAGTACTCAGGGGACATATAAGAAGTCAGGGTTTGAACCTGAATTGGCCACATGCAAGACAAACATCCTACTCTCTGTGCTGTCACGCCTGTCCTCCAATTTTATTTTTTTAAAAGCACCATGTTTTATAAAAGTAAAAAAAAATGAAAAAATATCAACAAAATGAATCAAAAATAGGTAGGTGGAAGGAAATAATAAAGCAGAAAGCAGAAATCATAAATTGGAAATCAAAAAGATCAATGAAAGCAAGAGTTGTTGGTTCTTTATAAAAAGTAAACGAGATCGATAAACCATTAGCAAAACTCACAAAGAATGGGAGAGAGAAACTTAATAAACCAAATTGGAAATGAAAAGACAGAGGTTATTACAGGCACTACAGAAAATCAAAGGATAATCAGAGATTGCTTTGAGAAACTATGTCACAAAACAAGAGAACCTTGAAGAAATGGATATATTTTTTGGACTCCTGTACCCTCCCAAGGTTGAACCAAGATGATCTAGCACATCTAAACAGACCCGTCACTATTGAGGACATTAAAATAGTAATCCAAAGTCTTCCCAAAAACAAAATCCCAGGCCCAGATGGATTCACTAGTAAATTCTTTTAAATCTTTCAAGAGGACCTATTGCAATTCTTTTCAGGCTCTTTCAGGAAAGTGAATGAACAGAAACAGTCCCAAATAGTTTTTATGATGCTAACATCACCCTGATACCAAAATCAGACACAAAATCAAATGCCACAAAAAAAAAAAAAAAAGAATTACATGCCAAAGATACAAAGATCCTCAACAAAATTCTAGTAAATAGGATCTAACAGCTCATCAAGAAGGTCATACACCATGACCAACTAGGATTCATTTCAGAGATATAAGGATAGTTTAACATATGCAAGTCAATCAACATAATACACTATATCAACAAAAGGAAAAATAAAAATCAAATAATATCTGCAGAGAAAGCATTTGACAAGGTCCAACACCTATTCAAGATAAAAACTCTTAACACGATGCAAATGGAAGGAACTTCTCTGAGTATAGTCAAGGCCAAAATAGGCTAGGCCCTTTCACCATTCCTATTCAACATAGTACTGGAAGTACTTGCCATAGCAATCAGGCAAAAAAAATATATTAAGGGCATACAGATAGGAAAGAAAGAAGTGCTAGCACAGCGGTAGGACATTTGCTTTGCATGTGGCTGACCCAGGACAGACCTTAGTTAGATCCCTGGTGTCCCATATGGTCCCCCCAGCCAGGAGTTATTTCTGAGGGCATAGCCAGGACTAACCCCTGAGCATCACTGGGTGTGGCCAAAAAATAGATTAACCTTGATATCAGTACTGAAACTTATAAGGTATATAGAAGAAAGCATAGGCAAATGCTCCATGACATTAAGACTAAAGGCTTCTTCAAGGAGGAAACACCATTGTCCAAGCAAGTGAAAGTAAAGATAAACAAATGGGACTACATTAAACTGAGAAGCTCTGCACTTCAAAGGAAACGCTGACTAGGGTACAAAAGCTACCCACTGAATGAGAGAAACTCTTTATCCAATACTTATTTGATATCTGAGATTTCCTTCTTTCTTGTCTCAGCTTTGAGCTTCTCCATCGGGCTCTGTCTCTCACCCCCACATCCAGCCCAACCCTGATGCAATAAAGTCCCAGGAGGGCCCAGTCCCCACATTCTTGTCTCTGTTCTGTGCCTTCCCCTAGCCCAGGCCTGGTCCCTGTTGAGATGGAGATGAATCTAAGGCAACAACTTTTGAGATTCCAAGTGAGGGGAGAGAGTCCTGCTAAATTCAGAATCTCCAAGTCTTTATTAGACTTCATTTGGGTGCCTCCCATGGGCCAGTCCTGAGACCTGAGCAAACAACTCATGGTGGGAGCCAAGAGTAAGCTGCTGCTTACTCTGGGGTTGGGGGTTCTTGGGGATCTCTGGGGCCACACCATGGGCTGCATCCACCCACTGGGGACCATGTGGTGCCAGGGGTGGACTGTGAATCGGCCGCATAAACCTGAAATCCTGTACCCAGGCAGAGAAGAAGGTGACAATTCCTGGACAACCTAGAGTTGCATTCCTAGAGGAGATGATTTGGAGCAATGCCCAGTCACTCCCGAGAGTTCAAGCCCAAGGACCATATAATCTCTGTCCTTCTCCTCCAAAAAATGCCTATCCCTATGTCAAAGACCTGGAAAAACTCCCCAGAATAATGGACCAATAGCACAAGGCTTGACTCAGAAAGTGGCCTATCTACTGACCACGGAGGATTCTCAGAAAATTAGAGGCTAAAAAATAAATAAATAGAAAGAAAATTAATCTCAGCCCTGGAGGGAATACACACATATACACATTCGGGGTCACCTCTCCTCAATCTCTGAGCACCCCTTAAATTCATTTAATGAGTGTCCCAGATCTCCCTCCCTTACCAGCAAACTCCCCTTCTTGGGTTCTCCCCTTCATTTCAAACGGGCTATTTAATCCTTGGAATTTCATTTCCTGGTGGCAGCAGAAATGGAAAAAGGCAAGTAAACACCATATTGGAAATCTGACTGTTCAATGAATCGCAGAATTCCTTTGTCATTTGTCACAGGCAGGGAAAAGTAGGGGGATGAAGTTAAAGTTGTTTAGAAGACAATGAAACTCAGCTCCCAGAGAAGCAATTATTTTGGAGGGGTTTCTCTCATTCGTTACAGCTTTGCCATTTCCATACTAAAAGGTATTTAACCAGGAATCATTTTTTTTCTCTCCCTCCAACAGCAGGTGCATAATCCTTTATCAAATCGCTCCCCTACTCGATTAGTGGGAAGGTAGGTTCGGCTCACAATATAATGGGGAAGAAAATCACCCACTAAACTTTGCCTCTGATAGCAAGAGCACCCCACGGAGAGGTGGTGAGGCTGGTCATTGCATTAATTCCCACTCAATCCAACTCAGTGTCCCTTACAACCTGCCCACGGTGAGTTCAGTGGCACCGAGGAGGTCGAATGCAGGTAATGTGGGTTCACAAGGCCTCATTCTGCCTACGTGGCCAAATCAGACTGGACAGGTACAGTCCCCCCAATCCACTTCTGAAATAAGGAAGGCCCTCATGCTACCCCCCCTATTCCGGGGGAGGGGCCAAGCCCTTGGTGAGTCTTGTGGCCTCTACCCTGAGATGACAGCCCAGCACAAGCTCACCAGGGCCATGACACTCCCCAGAGCTTCCACTCCTTCCAAATAAAACTCAGCCCTTAAAAACTGTCCACTCTGAGTCCAGAGAGACAGCACAGCAGTAGGGCATTTGTCTTGCATTCAGTCAAACTGAAATGGACCCAGGTTTAATTCCCGGCATTCCTTATGGTTCTCCAAGCCTGCCAGGAGCAACTTCTGAGTACAGAGCCAGGAGGAACCCCTGAGCACTGCTGGGTGTGGCCCTAAAACCAAAACCAAAACAAAACCACCATCCCCTTTGTCCCTCCATTCCCAGCACTGGCTCTGTTTCCATCTCAGCTCTGTTTCCAGCCTCTGTGAATTGGATGCTGGTCAGTCACTGGCTCACACACTCAGTGATGTCAGGGTTCAGCCCTGATAGAGCATATGGGGAATCTCACTTCTTTTTAAGACAATCTATGGCTCAGAAAAGCCAGGTCCCGGTTAGCGGCAGCCACCAGAGCTAGTTAAACGGCCTTGAATGTTTGCTCTGGTGACTAGCAACAAGCAAAAAGGTGCAGACACTGGAGAAGGTTCTGGCTTTCTCCTTGGGAAGACACAAGGGCATGGACCTGCTAGGTCAGGTGCTCAAGTGGCCTCAACTCTGCTCTCTTTCCCATGCTGGTTTCTGGTACTAAGAATACACGAACAAGTGTATTTCCTGCAGGTTTAAAGGTGGCTGCTGTGAACATATTTTGCTCTGAACCTTTTGCACTCTAACCCCTGTTCTCTGCTGAAGATGACTGATACCAGGCTGGACTGGAACCTGAGGTCACCAGGATCATGTTCCCTGCCACTAGTGACAAGGGCCTCTTCTTTTTCTTCCCATCTCTGGGAAAGATCTAGTTACTGCTCCCCTTCAACGAGTGTCCTGGGGTGCTGAGTTAGCAAGACCTTCACTACTACCCCCACCCCACTGTCAGTCAATCATTAATGGGAGTGGAGCAGAGCATGGAGCCCAGAGCCCAGAGCCTGGAACCCAGAGCCCAGAGCACAGAGCATGAAACCCAGAAAATGGAGCATGGAGCACCAAACCTAGAACATGGAGCATGGAGCATACACTCAACAGAATGTCGGCTCAGCATGGAGTCGGAGCAGCATGAAGCATGGAGCCCAGAACATGGAATCCAGAACACAAACCTCGAAGAACATGCACTCAGCAAATGTCAGTCTGGCTCAGCCAATGCCAGCGAGGGCAGACAGCTAAGATCAGAAGCGTCTCCAGCCTGAAGCAAATGTGGAAATAGCAGTGGACAGGGCACATTCATTCGTCCCATTTATTCATCCCAGATTCCACATAGGAAGCCCATAGGAAGTTCAATTTGGGTTTTTGTGGGCGGAGTCACATCCAGTGATGCTTGAGGCTACTTAGAGCTACTGCTTGGGGGGGTGTCACACCTGGTGGTTGGAGTCCATAAGGTAGCAGTGAAGAAAACTAGACCCAATGGCGGGGCATGTGGTCCAAGGTTTCTCCCTGTCAAATATGTGTGGAATGCATGTGCATATGTATGTGTATATACCATGCATCATGCTTGTGTATGCATGCAACTTATATATGCTTGTGTGTGCATGTGTCTAACACACTGTACATGTATATCTGTTCACATGCATGTGAATATGTTTGCTTAAAATGCATTATATATTTGTGTATGTAGCATGCCTGTGCGTTCATCCAATGCATGTGTGTGCGCTGTGTTTCATCCAATGTATGTGTGGATGCGTGCATGGTGGGTGAGTGTTCATGGGTGTGAACCTCATATGCCTGGTGCACATGAATTTTTGTAGCATGTGCTTTTAGGTATGAGTATCTTGTGCGTGCGTGCATGTAAATCACATGTGTGTGCATCTCTGATCCCCTCTAGGGCCTCACCTCACTGGTAAGTAATGAAGACGCACATTATGGTGGGCTCTTTCCCACCGTCAAGCAGCTCCCAGACCAGCAGAGGAAGCAATCAAATAACTAAAAGGCATTAAAAAATCATCAAGCAGTCGCTGAGCGCTGCCTGTGCCCGGCTCTCCCCCTTCATCCAGCCCAGAGGTCTTCCTAGACAGGCAGGTCCTCCTAATTGCCACTGCTTCACAGGGGCAGAATCGTGCTCCTAGAGATGGATGGACTCGTCCCTGCTTACTCAGCCCATGAAGGCTGGAGCAGGCCCATCCGAAAGCCAGCTCCCACCCTGGGTGCCAACACACATTACCTGTTGCCCACAAGCAGGCTAGCAGAGCCCACGGAGTTGTGAATCATGAACTGAAAGCTGCTCCAACACCCTGCAGGCAGAGCCGCTCCCCCACACCCAGGGAGGGAGACAGGGCTCCCACTATGAAGTGGGCAGGCCATCCTAACATCACCAGAGGCCGCCCATCATTTCATAAGCCGGAAGGTACAGCCCACTCAGTGTCTCGCATCCACCAACCTACCCACTATGTGAGCTCACAGATGCCACATCAACTCCCTGGCCACGGAGAAGTGGAGTGGGAAGAGGCAAATCCCACACTGGGCCTCCTTTGAGCAAGAATGACAGATGGGGAGCAGGGGCTACCCAGAGCCCTCCAGTAGGAACATCCACACACCACCATGTTCCTTGTTCTTGAATGAACATCCCAATTGGTGATGAAGGTGCTGGCCTTGAACATGGCCAACCCAGGCCTAATCCTGGCACAGCTCAGAGAAGCCCACTTTGTGTTCTGCTGTCTTCTTGGGAAATCACCCTTTTCTAGAGTGGCTCTTTACAAGGCTATGAAGCACTGCGACTGGCTGCAAAGAATCTTCTGGCAAGGGTCACCCCACCCAGACCTCCCAGGAGCAGTGAGGAATAGTGGATTATCCTCAGCTCCACCAGGGGTCAGCCCTGAGCACTGCTGGGTGCAGCCCTAACGCAAAGAACAAGAATGATGATGAAAAAGGGTGAATACATTGTGGTTTTTTGTTCCTAGGGTATATCACTAGGAATGATATTGCTGGATCATGTGGGAGCTCAATTTCCAGCTTTTTGAGGGAGATCCATATTGTTTTCCAGATGGTCTGGACTAGACGGCATTCCCACCAACACCAGCACTGGTTGTTCTTGCTTGTGATATATATCTCTGCCAGTCTCATTGATGTTTTGACGTGCATCTCCCTGATGATTAGGAATGTAGGACATTTTTTTTCATGTGCCTTTTGGTCATCTGTTTTTCTTCTTTGAGGAAATGTGTGTTTATTTCTTCTTCCCATTTTTTGATTATTTTTCTTGTTAAGTTCTGAAAATACAATACAACAATGCCCTCTGTCCACCTATGATCAATTCAATGCTATTTACAATATCCAGAATCTGAAATCAACCCATGTTGCTTCTGACAACAGATGAGTGGCTAAAGAAACTATGGTACATCTACACAATGGAATGCTATTGCAACCATTTGGAAAAAATGAAGACATAAAATATGTCTGTATATGGATGGACATAGAAAGTATTATGCTGAGTGAAATGAGTCAGAAGGAGAAAGATAGACACAGAAAAGTCTCACTCATCTCTGGGATATAAAAAATAAATAAATAAATAAAGAATAAGATGGTTGGGCCGGGCGGTGGCGCTGAAGGTAAGGTGCCTGCCTTGCCTGCGCTAGCCTTGGACGGGCCGCGGTTCAATCCCCCGGTGTCCCATATGGTCCCCCAAGCCAGGAGCAACTTCTGAGCGCATAGCCAGGAGTAACCCCTGAGTGTTATCGGGTGTGGCCCAAAAACCAAAAAAAAAGAATAAGATGGTCATAATACTGAGACAATACAGATGAGGGCCAGAGGACCAGCCCATGATATGAAGCTTACCACAAAGAGCAGTATGCACAGTTAGAGAAATATTGCATTGAGAACTACCATGACAATGATAGTGAAAGAGAGAAACAGATTGCCTGTTTAAAGACAGGCAGGGGGTGTGGGAGAAGGGAAATGGGGGGCATTGATGGTGGGAAAGGTGCACTGGTAAAAGGAGGGTGTACATTCTATGAGGACTGAAAGCAAGCTACAACCATTTTTGTAACCATGATGCTCAAATAAAAAATTACTTTTAAAAAAGGGTGAATATAGAGGGCAAAGCAAAGAAGAAAACGCCTGTTGTGATCATCAGTAGCATTGGCCAACAGCATGCTTGCAAATAGAATTCTGATTTCTTTCAAAGAGTCAGAGCAATAATAAATTATATTAGATCATTCCTTCACATTTGAGAGTAACATGAATCTAAGAAATTAAAACTATCATTCTGATTTGAAACCCAAGATATACAAAAACATGCAATTTCCCAACAGTAAAGGTAAAACTGTGTGGCCCAAATTGGCAAAAAAAAAAAAAAATTTTTTTTTAGACTTGATTCAACTCAATAAGACTTTTCTGCTCACTTTTTTTTAAAATTTATATAATATCCCGTTTGATGTAAAATTGAAGAAAAGAATGAAATGTATCCCCAAGCCAACTTTTTAAACTAAAATGTTGAACAAAGATTCTTGTGGTATTTCAGCCGCCCTTAAATTTTAATAATGCTGATAAAATATTCTGCTATCCCCAGCCAAGCAATTTATCTTTAATTGGTAGGCCCTCATTTATTATTTCTAAAGCATAAAAAATTCTAATATCTAGGATTTATAACTTAGCCAGGCAATCATGACCACAAATGTATTTTTAAGTGCACTTGAAAATAGAGAAAAGCAAATGAACACCAGGGAAATTTGAGTCTGGACTACAATGGAAAAGGATTTTTTTTTTTACAACAAATAGATCATTGACTAATGACCTGATGCCTCATTGGCAAGAAAACATTCTCCAGCAACCCCTGGAGTGATCGAGAAGGATTTTTCAGGGAATGAGAAGATGAAATTAGGCCTGAGGGAAGCCCCAGGTGCATATAATGTGCCCCCATCAGCCCAGGAGAGCTCACAGCCACGCCTGAAGTGGGGCGTGGGGAGCCGGTAAAACATAAATATGAATTGTCAGTCCCCAAATGGTCAATAGGGCCTTGTGTTGCGGGCCTTTTGGCCCTGAAGATAAATTTGCTCAAATATTAAAAGGAAGGAAAGGAGGCCAGCAAGCTAATGGTTTTGTTCTGGAAACTTCCCCACATGAGTGGCAAAGGCAGAACCTCTGGGTAGGATCACAGCTCCGTAACACATGACATTGAGTTTCATCACAAACCTGGCTCACGAGGGGCAGAAGGACTGAGCCTTGGCCTAGGGTCCCCTGAATGTTACTTCCAAAGGGAAAGGGACCCCTGATATGCCATGAGTCTAGAGTCCCTTACAACCAGGGTTAATGTCCTGGTAAATGTATCCCCAATCAGTTCTTGAGTGGCCTCGGCAGAAGACCCTATAGAAATCAGACACAGGCACAGGAAGGGAGCAGTGGGGAGAAGAGGCAGGGCAAGGAGAGAGCAAGGGTCCCCCGCAGGTAAGAGAGGCACAGAAGAGGGGATCCTTCCAAACACTCCTGGATCAACACAGATTGCTGGGGCCAGAGCAATAGCACAGCAAGGATTGTGTTTGCCTTTCTTGTTGCTGACCAAGGTTTGATAGCTGGTATCCTATAAGGTCCTCTAAGCCTACCAGGGGTAATTTCTGAGCTCAGAGCCAAGAGTAACCCCTAAAAGCTGCCAGGTGTGGCCCCAAAACAACAACAAAAAAGACTGAGGTTTCTGGATAAACAGAGCTTCAGGGTTTGCACACTGGCTTTGGAGAAAGGCCACTCACTCCAGACTGCCCTCAGTACCACAGGGGATCCTGAGCACTGAGCCAGGAGTAGCTCCTGATCTCTAATGAACTTGGCTCCAAAATTAATGTTTGAGTCTTTCAGGGTTATTGCTGTGTTGGTTTCGGAGGGGACACACCTGATAGTGCTCAGGCTTTATCCTGACTCTGTGCTCTAGGATCACTCCTGACAGTGCTCAGGAGACCACCTATGATACTGGGATTAAACCTGAATTGGCTATGTACAAGGCAAGTGTCACCCTCTGTGCTTTGTCTCTGGCCTTAAAGAATTAATATCCGAATATCCATCATCCCAAATCAATGTCTGTGGAGAGAATGAGATTCCCAGAAAGAGAACCCACAATTCCACAAGCTCAGGGACAGTGACAGTTTCTGGAGTAGAACATCACAGGCCACTGGTGGTCACATGGACTGCTGTGCTGGACTCTGCCAAAGGGTTCTTTCTCAACTAAGCACTTAACAGAGAAATCAGAGGTTCCACCTCTGCCCCTCCATGAAGTCTCCATGGTACCCATTTCGGATTGCTCAGAGCTTGTCCAAGGAACACAGAAATGAGATCCCAGTTCGAGGCTTCTCATTGCAGCATTTAGCCAGGAAAACCAAACCCAGTGTCTGGCAGTGGGTAAGATTCTATTACATGCCTTAGGGTTGGTTCACTAGGGCCCTGAAGTTACTCTTCCTGAAAATTTTTGAGTCTGGACTACAATGGAAAAGGATTTTTTTTTTACAACAAATGGATCATTGACTAATGGCCTGATGCTAGAATTGGATGGGGGAGGGACATTCTGAATTAAAAAAAAGGTCAAGTGGCTCTACTACTGGGCATGGCGAGGCACAGACCTTTTGGATTCAGTTACACCTCTGAGTTTCTCTGATTTGCACAAGAAGAAACCATGACAAAAGGGACCACCTGACTAAGGCCAACCAAGTGTCCACCATCATGAAAAATCCAAGAGATTTTAGCAAATAATTTTATCTCCCAATTTCTCCATTATTATCTGTTACCTTACAAGCAGAGACTTTCAAAAAACATAATCAAGGACAATGTCAGTGAAATTAGCCATCAAAGCCCATGAGACTTTTAACTTTCTTTTCTGTTTGGGGGGGTTAATTTGTTTTTTTGGAGGGGGACACACATGGCTGTGTCCAGAGTTCGCTCCTGGTGATGGTCAGAGAATCAGAGGGACTGTTGGGAATTGAACCCAGGTCCACCACATGCGAGGCAAGTGCCCCCCTGCTCTAGCCCCTAGACTGTATTTCTTAATTTGGGGGAGCACTTTGCTCCTAGCTTCTGAGCTATGGGCGCAGCTCTGTCTCAGAATGAACTGGACTGACTGCAGGTGTCAGAGCCCAGAGCAGGTGGGACACCCACAGTTTCATGCATCTACCACCACAGGCAACCCCAGAACCTTCATCCCCTCAAAGGGCACCTACTCATCATCGCTGGGGCATGTCCTATGCTCTCCTTTCCCCCACCAGCCCAGCTCCCCTTATCCATAGACCAGCATCATGGAACCATCTACCAAATCCAGGGTGAACTATCTTCACACATAGCTCTGGCCACTTCTATCCTGGTGGAACCACATGGATTTTTCCATGCTTCCAGAAGTGGGGGGCAGGAAGAAGGGGAGCAAGCTGGGTTCCATGGAGCTCCCTTCTGTGTTGATTCTCAAGTGCATTGCCCATTGGACACATCCCTATAACAGACTCTCTGCCAGATGAAGCAACATTCTCTGCTGGTTCGGAACCAAGAACCCGCCCACCCATTCAGTGCATTCAGTCCCATAAGGGCTAAAGAACATGGGCCCCCAAGTGTGAGCCATTCCCAGCCACCCCCTGTTCACGAGGACTGTTTCCCAAGCCTGGGGGGAGTCCCCCCACCGTTCCTGAAATCCGCCCCCTTCCTCTGTTTAGGAATATTGGGACATGGACTGCAACAGCTCTCAAGGAAACTGCAGATGAAGTAAGGTGCATAAACTGCAGAGGCCTCTCTATGGGAGGGTGAGCAGAGACTCAGTACCTGCATATGAAAGAGGGGAATGTGGGTGCATCTGCTGGAGTTGCCAGGCCTCAGGGTCTGGCTCTCCAAAGTCCATTTGTCGACTTCGATTTATTCTGGAGCCCGAGAGGTGTTCAATGATGACCTTGAACCCAGCTCTCCTGTGGATGGACTGCAAGAGACTGAGCTGATCTGAGCAAGTGGGGTGCACGGAGGCGTCCAGAGCCGTGGGCACAGGTCAGCAAGCCAGCAGGCCGAGGCTGCGGGGGGCAGCCGTGTTTCTATTCTGGTTTCATTCCGGGAACCGGCACGGTGACCTTGGGCCTGTCACCTCCCCCTGGCACTGCTGCCAGCCCATCTGTGAGCCAAAGGGCCCATCGCCGGCCATGCAGGCCCTCCCGGGGCAGGGAAGATTAATGAGGCGAAGTTTGCAAAGAGTGTGGAGGGCAGGTCCAGGAAAGGCAGAGAGAGATGCACATGCAAATGGGGGCCCTCGACACACATAATAACATACATAGTCAGTCACACACCTGACACACTGATACATTAACACAAACTCACACGTATATTTACACAAACGTTACTACACACAATGATATACAATCTCACACATACATTCACACATATGTTCACAAACACACACTAACACTCACCCTGACTCACACATACAGACTGGCACAGCCACAAACATTCACACACACTAACACACAATATCATATTCATGAATATAGAGTCACACAATGCCCTTTGCTAAAACTCCACTGTGCTACCTCAGGAAACTGTGAGAAGGTCCTGTGGGTCCCAAATAAAAGATCCACTGTTTGCTCCTGTACTCTACGGGGCCGGTGGGTGCTTAGGGCTGATCCTGAGTCTTTCCTCTCTGCTCCTTCTGGGGAAACTTGGAAGGCCCTGTATGGTGCCAGGTATCCAGCCCAAGTCTGTCATGTGCCAGGCAAGTGCCCTAACTTCTGCAACACTAGGGCGATACTGGGGGCTTCCATTTGTCTGTTTTTTATTATTTCTCCTCTCTCCTCTTTGGGGAATTTTTTTTGTTCTGGGAAGCAACTGAACAGAGCAAAGGTGCTCTTCTGGGCTCCCTTCCTTCACTTATACATGCCACAAGCCCAGGAACTAACATATAAATAACAAGGCAGTTCACCATGAGCAAGCCATGTGTGGTTGGCACAGCAACACTGAGCCCAGGCCCTGCGGAGCATGATGGTGTTCCTTGGTGGCCCATCTCCCAAAGACACCCTACAAGGGCTCTCCTGGAGCCACAAACCATGGTGGGGATGGCTAGGATTCCCGAGATCTGCCTGGAATATGTGGAACCCTTCAGGTACAAAGACTCAGCCATTGAGATCAGCCTCTCTGCCCACTTGAGCACTAGCTCTTCGGGACTTTGAGTTTCAGTAGACACTCAGAAGAGGACTCGGCCTAGTTGGTCACCAAGTGCCTTGCAATAGCCAAACTGGTCTCAGGCGCCAGGTTGTGGGCGGTGGACAGATCTGTGTCCACAGGTGCCCTGTCACCCAGCAAGTTTCTCAGGATAGATGGAGAGGGAAGGGAGGAGAGAATAAAATGGTGGATGGAGGGACAACGGGTGAACATATGGTGAAACATTGTCTGGAGGAACCGGAAATGGGCCAGAATTGAAGGCTCTTCTCCAAGCTGCATCTTTCACACCCACAATGTCTCCAGAGCACCAGGGCATGAGCCAAGGATGATGCCACCACAGGGGGGAATATCTGGTCTTTCTCACCCACCATATGCATGATAAGGACAGCCAAAGTTAGCTCAGGGCTGGACTAAAGATGCATTTTACAGATGATTTCCCACCACTGAGACGATGTCAGGGCGACATTGGTGAATAATGTGGAGAATGGCTCATTTAAAAATCAAATTAAAAACCCTCTTTAGAACATAAATTACCTAAAGGGGGGCATTATTTTTGTCTTTTGCAACAGCAAATTGAGCTACGCAGAGGAGAGAAGCCAGAAACGACCAACCCTGGAATCCACAGAGCCCCATGCGCCCCAGGTCCGGCCCTAGCCTGACTTTCCATCAGTTTCCCCTTCACAGCTGCATTTCATTACACAATAAACAGGAGTCTTTTCTTTGTTCAAGAGCCTCTGGGTGAGATCAGAGCTGTCCTTCCTCCCTCCCTTCCATCCACTCCCTTCCCCCACATCCTGGAAATCACCATTTCTGTGTGGCCTCCAGACCTTACTTTATGCATGAGCACATGTTATTAAATAAACTAATTTCTACTATTTACCTAAAGGCCATGTGCTGCTCATTTGATTGGGGGGGGGGGGGAGGAATAAACCTCCTAAGTAATTCTCAGGAGGCCCCAACCCTGTCTCCAAGGACAGGTGGGGGAAATCAAGGTGAGGGGTTGCAGTTGTAGTTAGAGCGGAAAGCTTAGCTGCTGTGTTGGGGGCAGTATTCAAGGGCCCCAAGACTCTAAACTATCTTGTGTTTCTGGGGAGGATCTGCACTGCTGAGGGTCAAATACGGGCTCACAGCATGTAAGATGTGGCCTAAGCCCTCTGCACTCTCTCCAGCCCCTGTTTGCATTTTCATTACAATGCCAAACCATCTGGAACCACACTTATGTATGGAAGACCCAAAGTTATCAATGGCAGCATCTTCCTTGGTGAACATTCACAGCTTCCTGAGCTGTAGAAAGACCGGAAGGTGATCTCTATGGAGCCATGTTCTGGGGTGGGATGAGAGACAAGGAAATACTCACCCAAGAGAGTCTTTGCAAATCCACTACGGACTTGCTTTATTCAGGCTGGATCTGCTCTAAACTCGAGAAAACACAGGAACAAACTGCAGAGTTTACAGGGGTATCCAGCATGGGGGTTGACCCTGTCTGAGCTTTCAACACTTCAGACAATCAGCCTGCCTGTTCTATGGCAGCTGGGCCGCCTCCAAACGCGGATGTTCCAACCACCACTTCAGGCCCTTGTGTGTATTCAAGACGTCAGTACAGACAAACCCTTCTGAAAATGTCAGGCACAAGGTGGAAAATCAATAAGTGTGAGTCATTTTCTTAATGATCATGTTTTAGTTTTGTTTTTCTTTGTGTCGGGAGGAGCATGCCCAATGGTGATCAGAACTTAACTTCTGAAACTGTGCTCAGGGATGACTCCTCGTGAGGTTTAGGGAACCATATGCAGTTAAACCCCAGTTGGCTATGTGAAAGACAAGTGTCTTACCCACTGTTCTCTCTCTCCAACCCTAATTATCATTTTACTTATGTGTCCTCTCTAACATCAAGCCTATTGCCACACTGGACTTCTGAGCTGAAGAAGAAAATAGAAAGATCAGGGAAATAAGGAAGGCAGATATATCTCAAGTACATTTTTAAGGAGGATGAATAGATGGGTTGATGGCTGGTTGTATTAATGGATGGATGGATGATGGATCGATGGATGGATGGGTTGAAAGATGGATGAATGATGATGGATCAATGGGTGAATGGGTACTTAGATGGGTAGGTGGGTGGAGACGAATGGATGGATGGATGGATAAATGATGGACAGAAAACTAGAAAAACTGATAAATAGGAAGATAGATGATTGGGTATATGGATGGGTGGAAACAAAATTTCTCAGTAAAATACTAGAGTGCTATTCAACACCAATTACCTGAGGATTACTAAGAGACACTTATGCATGCACACTAATTACCAAGTACTTTGCTCCAGAATGGACATCAAAGAGTATGATAGAGTTTAAGTGGAGGAGCCCAAATATCCTCTCAGAAGAAATGGCACTTATGGATCTTCTAGATCCTAAGAACAAGGAGAAGCATGAACACAGCAAAGCTGCCTTCCAGGTTGAGGACCAAATGACATTCAGGTGCATCCTGAAGAATGATGGGGGATGGTGATCAAGAAGGTGGAGCTCACAAGGACCTCCTAGGCTCTGAAGTCTGGGCTTCACATCATCAGGATAGAGGCAGGACAGGGCGGTATCCCATCTTCAAATCCAGCTCAATCTGGGAGTGAGCTGGGCCACTGCAGAGTTTTCACTGAGTGGGGCTCATACCCTCTATTCTCCACTAGTGGCTAACCCAGGCCTCCCTTGAAATGAGTCTCATACCATCAAAGCTGGCCACCTGGCCACGAAGTGACTTGTCCAAGAATAATTTATTAATAGCAAGTCTTTTTTTTAGGATCATGCATCCTTTTGAGGAAATGAAGTATGACAGTTCATTTCCAGGAAATTAAACACATGTAGGTTATATAGCATATAAAATTACCTGTATATTCAAGGGTCTCATGGATTCCCCCAAATATAATTTTTCTTCAGTAGAATGTGCAAAAATTAAGATGTTGATGTTCAGTGAGAAAGGATTCAATCTAGTTTCTCTCCTTGACTCCTATGTAACACATAGCTTAGAACAGAGTTTGTTCTCAGTATCTGTTGCTTGTATGATATACATGAGTGAGGATGGATAGATAGATATGTAGATGAATGGGTCAATAGATGGACATACTGATATATGAGTGGATAGATGGATAATGGACAGATGGATGGATGGAAGTGTGGATGGACTCATGAGTATATAAGTATACTCTATATGTATATATATTGAATGTATAATGGATGATGTAGGCAGAGAGTGTGGATGCAGAGAGAGATTGGTGAATAGTAGTGAGGAGCATCAATGATTAATTGCCTACTTATTCATCATTAGAAGGACTCATCTAGAGAATTTCTCCTAATCATTAGAAAATGAAGATTATGAAACAGCATCTGAGAACAGGATTAACCATATAGCTTGGGCTAATCACATTTGCGTGACAAAAAGGCATCTGTGAAACTGCCCTTATTGACAACCTGTTCCCATTGTTCAGTAGTTTGAGAAATTTTCCTAAAAAATGATCCACGGGGCCGGGAAGGTGGCGCTAGAGATAAGGTGTCTGCCTTGTAAGCGCTACCAAGGAACAGACCTCGGTTCGATCCCCCGGTGTCCCATATGGTCCCCCCCAAGCCAGGGGCAATTTCTGAGCACATAGCCAGGAGTAACCCCTGAGCGTCAAACGGGTGTGGCCCAAAAACCAAAAAAAAAAAAATGATCCACATGGCTGAAAATGAAAAACACAGACCCAACTATTCATTAAGAGACAATCCTTTGGGTAAAATGAAGAGGAAGGACCATCCCACCTGCCCTGAAAGTGACAAAGAAGTCAAGCCATGTCCCTCTCTCTGAGCACACCTGGGAAATAGCTGCTGAGATCAATGCAGAAGCACACCCATGTGAGAGCATGTACATATGCACATCCTTTCCACAAGAACAGCCTAAACACACAACAAAGGAGAGGATCCGCCATGCATGGACTGGACAATCACGTGGTGCAGAGCAATTCCAATGATCTCGTTTTGAGAAAGACCTTCAGTAGTACAAAACACCCAGACCTGAAGCAAGTACAAAATCAGTGATTGCAAAGGGCCAAATCTGTGTAAAGAGACAGCCAGGAAACAAGTAGCCACTGGCAAAGCTAAACTGCAACTGGGCATCTCAACTCCCCTCTCGCCTACACTGTAGATAGCATCTATACTACACTTACAACGGGCTTACAAGTTGCTAGTGAGTCAGAATTTTTTAGTGAATGCCAGTGGTGCCCAGGCATCCAGAACCCTTTCCAGCTACTTCCCTATGCCTGGCTCATACTCATAGAGGCTGGCCCGTGGAATCAAGCCTGGAAGATGGCATCTTTCCTCACAAGCCACCTAAAGTGGGTGCCAGGAACCCCAGCATGTCCTGAGTGTCTTCGCTCTGATCCCTCCATACACCTGGGTCATCCTGCCTGCCTTGTTGCTCCAACTTAGCACTTGGCTCCCAGTCAGTGGTTTCCTACATGGTCTTACCATGAACTGATTTGACATGGAAATATTTGACATGTAAAGTCACTAAGCTAGAGTGAAAGGTACAGTTATGTCTCTTGTGCTACATTAGCCTCCCAGGTACTGTGGAGCTGAGGGTCAGCTAAGACTGGTTCAGGATGATTCAATCAGAGGCCACTGATGAGGTCTTTGGGGAATGGATCAATTCAGGCATGGATGTAAACCCAACACCCACACAGGCACAAAGGGAGTCTCCAAACCCCATTTTACTGAGAAGCGGTAAGTGACGTTCCTATTTATGCCCACACACAAAGAGAAGGAAATCCCCACTGCAAGGACCCTTGATGGGTAGCTAAGTGAGAAAGGCTGTGCCATATGTTTCCGGGTTCCATTGAGGCATAAACTCAAGAGAACTCTCAGGGCTGCAGGGGCCTGAGACTGAGTACCCACTGCTAATTCACCTGTGGATGGACAGCAGGACTCTAGGGATGTGTGTAGAGATATGTGTGGAGCAGGGAGAGTGAGGTGGGAAGGAGGGAGGAGAATTGAACCCGGAAGATGCTTTAGCTTGGCCCCACAAATAGGGATGACAAGACACCAAGTTCCAGGCAAAGCACACTGTTCATCAACCCTGGAACTAGAGTTATGGGTCAGGTTGGTTTGGTAGGATCAGCTAGGTGGTGTAGACCTAGCTGTGACCAGATATCATACCCCAATGTCTTTGAGAAATGGCGTCATTGATGATGTGATGATTTGATGCCAATGGACGATGACTCCACCCTCATCAAAGGAGATTGGTTTAGACATGAGCACGTGACGCGGATTTGGTCAATGAGATTATGGCAACATTTACCGAGGGCTTCTGGGAAAGACCAGCCCCGTAATATGAGGAGAAAAGTTCTCCTTGCTGAGCATGTGATGCCTGGTCTGGTGACAGCTATCCAGCACCATGAGGAAACACAGCTGAGAGCTAATCCTTTGTGCAAGGCACTTGGGATTCTTGGTGGCGCCACTGACCTACTCATTAAACAGTCCCATTTGCCAATGACCTTCAGGAATTGTATTTGTTTGTAGCCCACAGAAATAAATAAACAACACCAAAATTCATGGCACATACTAGACTGACACTCGGACACAATAATTCCTTCCTTGAAATGTCAACTTTCTGATTTGTAAAAGGAGGACGATCACTGAGCACAGGTCACAGGGCTGCTGGGCAGTGTGAAGGGCACTGAAAGGAAGGACATGAGAAAAATGAAAAATTATATCACGGGCCCGGAGAGATAGCCCAGCGGAGTTTGCCTTGCAAGCAGCCGATCCAGAACCAAAGGTGGTTGGTTTGAATCCCGGTGTCCCATATGGTCCCCCGTGCCTGTCAGGAGCTATTTGTGAGCAGACAGCCAGGAGGAACCCCTGAGCACTGCCAGGTGTGGCCCAAAAACGAAAGGAAGGAAGGAAGGAAGGAAGGAAGGAAGGAAGGAAGGAAGGAAGGAAGGAAGGAAGGAAGGAAGGAAGGAAGGAAGGAAGGAAGGAAGGAAGGAAGGAAGGAAGGAAGGAAGGAAGGAAGGAAGGAAGGAATAAGGAGGGAAGGAAGGATGGAGGGAGGAAGAAAGAGAGAAAGAGAGAAAGAAAGAAAGAAAGAAAGAAAGAAAGAAAGAAAGAAAGAAAGAAAGAAAGAAAGAAAGAAAGAAAGAAAGAAAGAAAGAAAGAAAGAAAGAAAGAAAGAAAGAAAGAAAGAAAGAAGGAAGGAAGGAAGGAAGGAAGGAAGGAAGGAAGGAAGGAAGGAAGGAAGGAAGGAAGGAAGGAAGGAAGGAAGGAAGGAAAGAAAGGAAGAAAGAAAGAAGAAAGAAAAGAAAGAAAGAAAGAAAGAAAGAAAGAAAGAAAGAAAGAAAGAAAGGAAAGAAAGAAAGAAAGAAAGAAAGAAAGAAAGAAAGAAAGAAAGAAAGAAAGAAAGAAAGAAAGAAAGAAAGAAAGAAAGAAAGAAAGAAAGAAAGAAAGAAAGAAAGAAAGAAAGAAAGAAGGAAAAAAGAAATAAAGAAAGAAATGATACCACAATGGCCTCACAGGCTCAAATCAGCCCTCAGGTCCGGTTTTGTAAATCCTGCGAGTGCGAGGAAGAGGGCAAGTGCTATTTCTGGATCCTAGGAACCAACAAGGCGAGAAGCAGCACCCCAGCCCTGTTCTGACTCCCCTTCACAGCTGAACCATTTTCACCCAACTGCACCATCTTCTCTCTGGAGTTGCCAGCACAGCAGAACAAGCTCAGACATAGATGTGAGTTTCTCTGGACTGAACACACACAGGGACAGAGAGCCTGTGACTGCAAGTAGCTGGAAGGGGTCAGCACTGAGGGGTTCACAGTTTTCCATTCCCTTTTCTACCCTGAAATCTGGGGCTCCTGCCACCTCGCCCAGCTCCACTTTCCCCTGAAAGCCAGGTTTATGCATGGGTCCCAGGAAGCCCTTTCTTGTGTCTTTTAAGAATCCCCCTCAGCAGAAAACCAGCTGTGCCTCTCCATGGTAACAGGGGGCATCAGAGAGCAGCCAACGGTGGGTCCCAGAATAGTCCAAAGGGTGGGGAAAGGCATTACCTTCATCTTGGGCTGCATCCGACTAGGTCAGAAATACCCCAGGTGAAACTCAGGGACACACACTGCCTCGTACCTACAGAGCTTTCCATGCTGCATAGCCCAGAGTTGCCTGAGCTCTGTGAACCATCAGTGCAACTGGACCCCAACCAACCCAGAAATCACCACCCAGCCAAGGGCTTTCCTGGAGAAGCAGAAATGGAGAAAAGCTTTGCACCTGAACCTACTCCTCTTAGAAGTGGCTCTGGGTCTATTTTTAAGTGCCAGGCAGAGGATGCTGAGCTCCACATCCGGTGACCGACCAGCTGTTCCCCAACCCCCAACCCCCAACACACACACACACACACACACACACACACACACACACACACACACACACCACAACCTCACAATTAAAGGCCCCACTGCTGGCTGTTTTCAGGGTGCAGCTTTGTAGCTCTTATTGCACCCAAATAAAGTCTTTGGTGACTGACTCTATCCCTCCTAAGCCAACAACCCACTGCCAGGAATGAAGTCTGTGGGCACAGAGACAAGGCATCTACCTTAGCACAGCCAGGGCCTCCAAACCCAGAAACTAAAACTATTTCCCTAAGTCAAGGCGAGTCCTCATCAGAGGTGTGTCCAGCCTCCCCATCCAGACAGTGACCACTAGAAACCTGGCACCACAGGTGGAGACTGTGCTCAGTACTGTGGACCCCAAAAGGGGGGTTCAAACAACAACCCCTGATTAGTCAAGGGGATCAATGAAAATTTATGATCCCAGCTTCAGAGGCAAGCAGTAAAATTCTGCTCTGTTGTCTATACTCACAAGCAGTCCTCCAAACAGGGGTTCCCCCACATTGTAGGGGGCTTCATGATCTTTTCCACTCATTTTTGGGCAGGACCACTGGTATTCACATTCCAAGCAGGCCCCCAACGTGCCCCACCCTGTAACATGTAAGATTCCCCTGTGTCCCTCTGCCAGCCAAGGTTCCACCCATCCTCCTGCAAGCAGCCTAAGTTCATCCACTGCCCTTCAACCCTGGACTTAGCACTATCCAGCAATGACCTTGACCTGCCACTTAGGGCCATGGCAGCAGGCAGAGTTCCTGGCATTAGCCACCCCCATTTGTACCCTGGCTCATGTCCCCATCTGGGAAGTAGAAACAAGACATCCACGAGAGGAGCTGACTCCAAGTCCTCCCCAGCCTGTGACATCACCAAGGTGAGGAGAAAGCCCAATGCTAGAGGATCCAGCTGCTGTGGAGGGCAATGAACCCCCAACATAGGCCCTGCCACGTTCCTGTACACATGTATATATATATATATATATATATATATATATATATATATATATATATATATATATATATATATAATCACCTGCTCACACCAGGGCCCGGCTCAGCCTGTGCTCCCCTCCCCTGAGAAGTTAGTGTGAGCAAACTGCTCTCTCCCTCCATCCACTTTTCAGAAAAACCAGCAGTGCCCCTAGGAGAGCAAAAGTCTGGAAGCAGACAAACAGGAATGCCCACACTGCACAAGAGGGTTCACCTGTGTGCCTCATGAGGGCCACGAAGCCCACCTCGGGCAGCGGGAGGGATACATTCGGCTTCGCCAACTACAGGACTGTCATCGGACGGCCCACTGGGGGTGGGGTTATGGAAGCATGCAGCCCTCACCACTAGTGACCTTTCCTCTTCACTGTTCCCCAGAAACAGGTTGGGTGTCCCCTGACTTCCTGTGCCCATGAGAGCAGGCTCGGATGTGAAGGAAAATCGAATCAGACACAATGTCCCTAACCTGCTCCTGGTCTGGGACCTTTCGGGGGCTCTGACCACTGCATCTGTCTCTACCCACATCCTTTCTATTCTGGGGGTGCACTGGGCAAGGGCAGAGGGTGGGGCGCTGGCTCTAGGCTGCCTGTGGGTACTCCCGGAGCTTGCCTGGAGCATACGACCCTCCCCTCCTCACACTCTGTGGGCACTGCTATGTGCTCATGTGGGTGGCAGCACAGAAACATGCTGGACAGATCAGGTGGCAGCCCAGATGTGAGCAGCAGCAACCTCAGAAAGGCCAACCCAGTGTCGCTTCAGTTCACAGAGTTGGCAGGGATGCAGGGGACCTGAGTGATTCTGGACAGGTGGCACTTCCCTTAGGAAGAACCAGGAAGGGCAGAGGACCCTCGAAGGGCCCTTGAGGAAAACCAGACTTGAGAGATTCAGCAGACCACCAAAGATTTCTGGGTAAATAGGCTGGGCTGGACCAGGCCTGGTCTTGCAGTAACCCCATAGACCCCAGAGTGAGATCTCAGAAGCAGGAGATGATGGAAATCATCGTCAGTCAGTCCCTGAGCTGTACAACTCACCTGAACCTTAGAGGGAAAGGGGGAACTGTAAGGACTAAAGAAGGCAGCGTCCCTCTGAGAAGATGAACAAGAAATTCAGAAAACTATGCATCATTGTTAGGGAATAAAAGTATGTACTACCATGATGTTTATTTAATTGCATTTCTTTTTTTTTTCTTTTTAAGTAGAGAGCCTGGAGTAACCCCTGAGCATTGCTGGGTGTGGGAAGGAAGGAAGGAAGGAAGGAAGGAAGGAAGGAAGGAAGGAAGGAAGGAAGGAAGGAAGGAAGGAAGGAAGGAAGGAAGGAAGGAAGGAAGGAAGGAAGGAAGGAAGGAGGGAGGGAGGGAGGGAGGGAGGGAGGGAGGGAGGGAGGGAGGGAGGGAGGGAGGGAGGGAGGGAGGGAGGGAGGAAGGAAGGGAGGGATGAAGGAGGAAGGAAGGGAGGGAGGGAAGGAGGGAAGGAAGGAAGGGAGGGGAGAGAGAAGGGGAGGGAGCTCTTAATTGCATTTCTATATGACTATATAATCATAGGTAGCAACCATATTGTATAAATGCCTGTGTAAATATATATGTATGTCTTTATTAATATACTCTCATAAGTCATAATTATAGAGAAATTTCATGGTATTATATTAGTTTATATAATGCTACACCTATATACTGTATATTGAATATTATTTAATATATTATATTTAGTATTTATTATGAAAGATGATAATATACTTATATAATGGGTTTTAAAATAAAAGCCCAGAAACTTTTCATATCTGGCAGCAAACCTCTTTGGAGAACTAAAGTGAAAAGAATGAATGAGATGAGGTTTGAATCATGATATGCCCAATAAAAGGTCAAAATTGCATCGTACAATTTATGACCACAAGTTTCCGTGAATTTGCCTCTCCAGATCCAGCCACTCTGATGTGGACTGCTCCGTGTTGATGTATTGGCGCTAAACCTGAAGGTGACTTTATTACAATGATGTGGGATGAGCCAGGTGTGTATGTGAGGTTGGGGTGCAAAGGGCTGGTGCTCCCCAGTTAAGAGCACTCAAATATGTGCTCCCTGGAATTATTTGTTATTGCTCCCAGTGCCAAGTGCTAAATGACAATATAGCTTGTAACCCCCACATGTTTGGGGACAATGTCTTGGAAGAAAAAGCAAAAATTGGTCCCCCAATCAATGCGGATGCTAGCAAGATGGATAAGGTGCCCCTTTCTGAAGCAGCTCTGTTCTGGAAACTTCTGTTGCATCATTGCTCAAGTCTCATTTCCTTTTTCAGCCAGGAAACAGGCTGAGGGCTGGAGAGAGGACCCAGGAACTCAGGGTCTATTTGTAGGTATGTACACTGTATACTGCTGTGAGTGACCCCTCAAACACTGAGCCTATTAATTGTGAGCCCTGAGTACAGAACCTGGAGAAGCCCCCGAGTATCACCAGGGGTGGCCCCCAAACCAAACAAGAATACATTTTGGTGGTAAGTGGGGTTTGAGGGAGTTACCCTTGCGAACATAGATTACGCTTTGGGTTAAGGGCAAAAAAACACACCCCCAAAATTCAGAGAGGGGCTCGTTGGTGGTCAAAGGGTGAATGTACTGGCTCTGGTCAGGCCAGTGACACAGGCAGTCCTGACCCCTGTCCCACTCCCTGGATGAAATAATTTATGCACAGATGCTAGTCTTAAGTGTCCTGAAAACTTCTTCTCTGCATTTTCCACGGCCTGTTCTAATTAAACATTAACTGTCAATTCAGTAATCCTGCACCAGACACTATGCAGGAGGTAATGAGCTTTTTATTTTCATTTTTCCCTCCTCCTTCTTAAGCAAATAGCAGCTCTTCCTTCCTCGGGTGTTAATGGATTTAGCCCTGAGCCACCACCCTCCCTGCTGCCCCTCTCTGGGGAAGCTTCACTCCTGGAAGATAGAGGCTGTGTGGTTCAGTGGAGAGCTGCCTGGCATCACCTTATCTTTCCCATAAACGCACTCACTCGCCCTGGAACAGCCGAGCGTGCAGGGGCAGAGAGCACTTACTAGATGTGATCTGCTTCTATTTTATTTTCTTTCAATGGAACTTTCCATTCCCATCCAGGCATTCACTCTCCCCACGGCCTTTCTCGCCCCTATTCACTAACGCTGTTCACAAAAAAAAAAAAAAAAAAAAAAATGAAAATCACATGGACTGATGTCAGGTGTCTCTCCTTTGGAGAATCCAGCTTTCATGCCTCCAGCCCACCACCACCACCACCCCCATGAAGGGGCAAGATGAAAAGGTTGCTAAACTTGCGTGTGTATACTGGACGCCCCATGTGTTGGCGAGGCAGGGATGGGGAATAGGGATGCTTCTATTTTTAATGTTGCCTCGCAGGAACGTGGGGTCTCAGCAAGGCAGAGAATTTATGACCAGCCTGGTTTTATATCAGGATGGGATACAGAAGGGCTCCGCCACCTTGCCCAGGATGCCCTGAGCCCTTGTAAATCACACTGCCTGGCATTTAAACTGGGCCATGTGGCCAGTTCAGACGCCCCCCCTTCCCTTGCTCTCTCCCTGGCAGGCCCCCCAGTCCCCCTGGAGGGCTGCTGAAGCTTCATTTCATAACGCGGTTTGATGGAAAGTCAAGGGTGAAGTTCAGTCTGTTAAGTCTAAAGCAATTACCTTCTCCTGCCGATAAAGGAACGCTTGAAGGGGAGGGCGCCGGCCGGAGCAGAGACTCTAGGAACCATATGGCCAGTTTCCTCCTGTACCCTTGACATCACAGGGGGGTGGGCTCCCACGCCAAGGCCAGGGTTGGCACCGAGCTCCCCCAGACACTGGAGGCCAAACACTTGTCTATTTCTGGAAGCTCACCTGCCCTTTCCAGCGGGCGATCCTGGGAGTTGGGACTTGGACGTGTGCCGCCCGGCTGTCCAGGATCCTCTGTCCCCATTACAGCCTGAGAACAGCCATCCAGGACTCCACAGGGCAGTGGCGTGGAGAAACCAAAGAAACCAAACCCAAAGCCCCTCAACCCCATCTTCAAGTCCTTTCTTGGGATGACCAGTCTCCCAGAGGTTTCATGTGGCCTGTCCATTGCAGGAGTGGAAATAAGGGAGAGGTTTTTTGTTTTGTTTTGTTTTGTTTTGTTTTGGCAGTGCTCAGGGGTTACTCCTAGCTCTGCACTCAGGAATCATTCCTGGCAGGCTCTGGGAGAACATAAGGGATCCAGAGATTAAACCGGGATCAGCCGCAGGTAAGGCAAACCTCTTACCCTCCCCGCTATGCTATTGCTCTGGTCCTGAACAAGGGAGATTTTTCAGTCCAGGCTGCCTGCATCCCCCATCAGACTTGTGGGAATGGAAGGGCAGGCGTGGGCAGGCAAACAGGCCAGGAAGTGGGTTAGGGGAAGGGGGTGCTTGTCCTACTCATCCCAGGGAGTAGATAGCATAGAGCCTGAACCCTAGTCTTAGATTTTGGAGGCCCAGCTGAGAGGAGGCTCTCCACAGATAGCCCAAAACAGGACAGGGGAAGGAGATTGGTGTTGCCCTCCACTCTGTTGACCCCATCCAATCACCTGAGCAGGGGAAACCTTGGAGCACCACTGTGTGAGACCCCCCCCAAACCCAACATAAATACAAGTAAAAAGTATGCAGTAAAGTTACACA
Organism: Suncus etruscus; assembly: GCF_024139225.1. NCBI lineage: Eukaryota > Metazoa > Chordata > Mammalia > Eulipotyphla > Soricidae > Suncus > Suncus etruscus. The sequence continues at coordinate 7,963,758 of NC_064849.1, read as the reverse complement.
ACTGGACCCTACCCATACCCTCCCCAGCCGATAAAGGAGCCCTAAGGTGGAGCCGCTGCTGGACCCATCATCCCCCAACACTGCCTCCAACATAATTAAGTCTCTTTAGGCAGGTTGTTAGAGGGGTGAATGATGGGAGAGAAAAATAGATCGATTGGGAAAAAAAATAAAGGTTGCTGGATTATATAGAGATAGATACATAGTTTCTATAGGGAGAGAATTCTAGTCATAATATATAAAAGATATGGGTTCTTTGGGAAATGCCTGCAAGTTGGATATTTTTAGGACTGTGACCCTTGGAACCTGAACTATGTAGGACCTTCCTGTGCCTATTGTTCACTGCTTTGCTCACCCTCTAGCATTGCCAACAGCAGGTTCAATATGGTCTCTTTGGACAAATAAGGATGGGAACAACAGCCTTTCTCCAATCGCACAGCTCAATCCAGCAGTACCTGCAACCCCTTCCCTGGGTGCCCTAACATCCTTTGCATCTCTGTCCAGGGCCTCGAACTACGGCTTGACATGTCAAGACTCAGGCCAGCCGGAAGCTGTGTCCAGGAACTTTCCCCCACCCCACATCACATTGCAAGCCATCTGGCAGAAGAGCAGGGCAAGTCTGGAGGGCTGGGTGGATCATGCCTTCCCATGTGCCAAGGAAAAAAGACAGCCAGAGAGCTAGTGGGGAAAGCAGATGTCTCCCCCGGAGACTCATCTTTCTGGGTTCGGTTTTTTCCAAGTTCCCGAGAGACCAACCTGCCACACCACCCCACCCCCAGGGACTCTATGGCCAAACACTGTGTCCTGAGATTCTAGAAAGTGACCCTGAATCTTGGAGAAGCTTTTACTTGCCTTAAGCTACTAGGAGTGGGTTTGAATTTCCTGTAGCCAAATGGTCCCTCATATTGATGCTGCCTCGGCATTGCCTAGCAACAGTCAGAGCAGGGTTTCTGTTTACTGTGCCTGGAGCCAAGCAGGAAAGCAGAGCTGGGCTGTATTGAACAGCTCACTTTGAGGTGGAGTCTGGAGAGATGTTCTGCAGAAGGTCAAGGTCATTTGGGTCATCCCTGTCTTGAAGGATGAAGGCCATGTGCATCTCATCCCTAGGCTTAGCAATTGTCCAACCTAACAGGAAGCATCTGAGGATCTTCACGCCAGGCAGGCCTGTTGTTCCATTTCCTTTTCACACCTGGACTAGGATATCTCTGCCATTGTCACCAGGTCACAGTGAGGGAACACCAGAATCTCTTCACCAAACTGTAGCTTAGAACCCCAAACCCAACACTGGATACACAGTGGTAAAGAGCCAGTTCCTCCCCGTGAGTAAATAAGATGTTCTTTCATTTCTGTGACATGTTTTAAAAAGAAGGGAAGAAAAATAAAACCCACCTCCTAATTTCAGGACCACATGGTGATAGATAACTTATTTCTTTAAAAAAAAAAAAAAAAAAACCAGTGTGTCCTATATTTGTTTCCAAGACAACAAATCTAGGGAGGGGGAAATGTGGGATGATCCAATCTCTCATGTCGGAAACTGGGGGCTTCTCCCCCTGATGGGGCCAGGATGCCCTTCAGCTGTAAACACAAGGGAAAGTTACTATAATTGTATATTTGCTGCATAACTAATGTGCCTTTTTTTCTCCTCTCACCAGGTCATTATGGGTCTCAGGATACACTTTTCTATTCCTGGAATTGGGGCTAAATGCTCTGTAAATGGTGAAAAGTGGGCACTAAGTGGGCCTGAGTTGTGAGATGTACATTATCCAAATGGTGAATTTGGCTGGAGTAGAGAAAATAGATGGCCCCATTTCTGCTTCTAAAAGTTAAAGTCGAGATAAGAAGGAAGACACATTAAAAAAAAACATACACACAATAAAACATACATAATAAAATAACATACAAAACACCTGAGTGATGCCAGTTTGAATAGTTACACGTGTTCAAAAATATTTCTATTTACCCAGAGACCCAATTTATACACAGGTCTGCTCTCCTCCCCACAGCAAATGAAACTTGGACTACTTCTCCTTTAAAGTCCTCATTTTCTCTTATAAATACAAACTGGAAAAATACAGGAGTAAACAAAACACTGACAAGAATCAATTACTATGAAAGAGATTTGGGATGGGGCCGTCTCCATAGAAATCACCCACTTCAACTCCTCTTACTTGGTCTTGTCACACACCCCTCTGCCGTGCTTCAAGAATGAATTCATTTTTATAGCCACGGGCAGGTTTTGCTCTCTCCTGTTTCAAAAATCAAGCTCACTCATCTCCCCTGTGCAGTGGCACTTCCTTTATCATCGCCGTGATTCCCAACACAGATTTTGAGTTCAGTGGGAAATGAAAACCTTCACTCTAAGTCCAAATTGATTTATTCACCTCTTCCTGCCTCCCTTCTGCCAGTCCCTGGCCCCATGCAGATAAAATAAACATGCACAGACCTTCACAGGATCATGGGAAAAGGGTGTCAGAATTAGGAGCATGTGTCATGGACACTTTTGCAAATATGGAACATTAATTTATAGTCATATGCTGATGCCCGGCTATAGAGGCTGGAAATACCCCATTTCGTTCATAAAAATTCTGGGATGAAGTGATTGAGCAAAGTAGAGTTGTCTCTACAAAATTGCTACAGATGGGTGGGTGGTGGTGGATGGATGGATGGATGGATGGATGGATGGATGGATGGATGGATGGTGGGTGGGTGGGTGGTGTGGACGGACAGCTAAGCAGACTAGTGGAAGGATGGAAAGGATGGGTGAATGTATTGAAGGTTGTTGGTTGGATGGATGGATGGATGGATGGATGGATGGATGGATGGATGGATAGGTAGATGGATGGCAGATAGGTAGATGGATGGATGATTGATAGATGAGTAGATGGTGGATGTCAGGATAGATAGATGAACAAATGCACTGGATACATGGATGTGTATAGATAGATGAAAAGCTATATATCATGATAGATGGGAGGATGGATATTAGAATGATGGCTAAATAGCAGGATGAATAAATTTGTGAAGAATAAATGAATGGGTGCGTAGACAGGTGGGTGGGTGGATGGATGAACTAGTTCATGGATGGTAGACAGATGGTTGGATAATGAATGGATGTCAGGATGGATGGACAAATGGAAGGATGGACAGATGGGGTGGCTGGATGGATGGATAGTTGGATAAGTGCAAGGATGAATTAATGAATGGATGGATGGGTAAGTGCCAGAATAGGCTGATGAATAGATTAAGAGTCCCAGAAGGAGTTAAAGAAAACAAAGAAACAATGAAAACCAATAAGCACAGATTCTTGGTAGAGCACAGTTTATTCCCAATCACTTCTTTGAAAGAAAAGCATGTGCTTGCACTTCTATTTTCATTCTGCCCCATCAGTCCTAAAATTCTCAACTTCAAATACAGTCCCTTCTTTCAGGATCTTTCCCGGACGTCTACTGAAGCGCCCGTGGCACTGCCCTTTGAAATCCGTGTCCTTTCAAGTGTGAAAGGCCTGGATCAGGCCTTTGTCTAAAGTGAAAGCTTCAGGCTTTTACTTCCCTCTAAAGATTTTCCCTCATCCCTGACCTCACCATCAGCGAGACAGCTTGTCCTGTATCTGGGAGGGAGCCAAGCAGTTCCTACTTCTGGTAACCTGAATAAAGTCATGTTTGTCCCCAAAGGAGCTTCCACCACCACTGTAAAGTCCCCAGCCAAGGCCAAAACGCCTTGACAAAATGACCAAATGACAAAATGGCAGGACACTTGCCCTCCAGAACTTCGGGAGATGATCCTTCTAGCCCCAATAGACAAACTCTGATCTCTCCAATCTTGTCATCTCTAAGGTCAGCAGCATCTCACAGGCCTCAGTGGAGCTGAGGGCCCTTCTTAGTTCCATCCCCCATTTTTCAGTTCATTCTCTTGTCCCAGAGGCCCTGCCTGGCTTGCCTCAACCTTTTATTCCCAAAGCCTTTGTCCCCACACCTGTCACTCCAGGAGCCCCTCGATAAATATTAGTTTGGAATAAATGAATGAAGGAGGCAGAGACAGTAGGAGAAGAATGAATCTTATTAAATTTAGTCTGATATTAGAATAGGATTAGAAAAATCCTTTGGGGGTTGGAGCTTATTAATAAACAGTTGCATGATATTAAACTAGAAGGACAGGAGCTAAAAAAAAACACAACTCATTATTCTGATTTTCTTTCCTAGCCAATGAATGTGCTTTGTAGGGTGGAGGCAGGAGATGTATTTTCTTCACCATAAATATCAACATTAGTGCACGGTCCCACGCAATCAAATTTTACTCTCCAATGAAATCCATCACTGCTGAAGTATGTTTTTGCTTATAGGGATCATAAAAACTTGCTTGATTTATTACTTTTTTTTTGCCCCTCTCCTGTGTTCCTAGAAATATTCAGTTATATGGATCTGTTTCTCCAGTTGTGGAAAACAGATTCTTGAGATGAGGCCTTCACCCGCTCAGAGTTAACATCTCACCCCAGAGAGAAGACTTCATGAGCAGTGTTTCACTGGCGGCCACTTTGAGAGCTGGTGAGTATAAACCCAGAGTTGGAGGTTTGGTTCTATGTAAACACGGCTCCCGGCTACCTCCCAAGATCTAAATCAGCCACTCAGGGTACAGAGCCGTAGGATAGTGAGGAGAGCAGTTGCCTTTGCACGTGTCAACCCAGGTTCCATGTCTGGTACCTCCAATGGCCCCCCCAAACCCACCAGAGTGATCCCTGAACACAATTCCCCTGAGGACTGTTGAGTGTGGCTCAAATACCACTCACTCAATCATTCACTTAATCAATCATTCAAACACTTGACCAATCACTCAGTCAATCACTCAACCACCTACTCACTCAATCCCTCACTCAATCACTCACTCACTCAATCAATCAACCAATCACTTAATCACTCAATCATCCAGCTCTCTGTTCTTCCTGAGATGTTCAGACAGCCCCTGTATCCCACATCTCTCCACAGGTACAGTCTCACAGTCAGCTTCGTAACTCAGTACCAAGCACTGAACTGTAGTCCCAGCTGGCCTAGGATGGACAGGAGGGCTCAGGAAGCCCCTAATAAACACATTCTGTAACAAAAACAATATTGCCCTGTGCATGGAGGCTCGAGTCCCATGGGGCATAGGCACATAGCCTGTGATACACACACACACACACACACACACACACACACACACACACACGGCTTGATCAAAGGTCATGAATGACCAAAACAAACTCTCAGATGGCCCACACGAAAGGGCAAGGACCTGAAAGCATTCCAGAGAGGGGAGGGTGTCACCTGAATGTAGTCCATACAAACTAGGCCTTAGGAGCCAACCAGGTTATCTAATGTGATACAGAGATGCCCCATGTTGATGCTGCCCCTCTGGGTCCCACAGACTTCCACCATCACTTCCATACAACTTGGAAACAGTCACAATAGATCTCATAGAACTTGCTCGTACAATTCTAGAAAATGTAGTTAAGACCAGAAAAGGCATCATAGAAGCCTGGAGGAGATGAAGCGGCATGTCTGGGACTGGCCACGAAGAAACTGGGGATCTGGGGGGGGGGGATGGGGCAGAGCCATGAGCTAGGCCTTTGCTAGGGTCAGATCCAGTGTAATGCCCAGGCAGACTCCTTGGGGGAATCTCTGCATAGGGAGGCAGGTGTTTGGGCCTCATCAGCATTGCTCAGGGCTAATTCCTGATCCTGAACTCAAGGATCACTCCTGGCAAGGCACTGGAGTTAGCCAGATGCAGGGAAAGCATCTTACCCCCTCACCCTATTTTCTTTCTCCTATTTCTCTCTTGTTTTTTTAACTTGCTCTGAGCTTTGCCTACTGAGTCATTTCTTCTACTTGGGCCTTGGATGAGGATCCAGGAGATGACAGGCTTCCCATTCAACCAACACTCAGAGCTGGAGTCCCAAGCTGGGGGTCACCCATGTCAGCCAAGACCACCCCCGACAGCGCAGAGTAATAACATGCTGCCTTTGAAGTGCTCAGAGAAATCTCCTAACGCCCTTTGAAGTCCACAAATTAATTATCAGGAGGGAAGAGTGGGAACATCCTACCTCTCCTAGGTATTAACACCCCAAAGCTGCTGACTCCCCTTCTCAACTCTGGAAAGGGCACTGCTCAGTAATGAAGAAGCCACATCCCTGAAGGTCCACTGCATATTAAAGGCGAGTGGGAATTTTCCGAGTTTACTGCAAATACAAATTTTCTACCGGGGAATTTATGAAGCTGGAGCCAGGTATATAGTTACCAGGTTATTTGTGGGGTTTTAATGCTCCCTTGATTAAGAATAACCTTTTCAGGATACATCATTGCAAGAGTGCCCCCTACGTTAATCCGGACGTGTGTCCAGTGTGTCGTTACCGAGAACATTCAATAACGAAGTCTTTGGAGCAGAACAGCCCTCACTGCCCAATCAGACTCTACCCTTAAGGGACCAGGCAGGCAAAGGGGGAGCCAGGAACTCAGCTCTGTCATGGGGGTGGGAATCTGAGGTGTCAGAAAGCAATTTCTACTCCAAAGTTAGACCTTCTCCTTTGTTGCTGTTGGAAGAGACCCAGAAAACAGGGAGACAAGGAGTTGGAGATGAGAAGCATTCACAAGCCACCCCAATGGGCCATGAGTAATTGAAGTCCATTCCAGCTCAAATCCCAACTCAGGGAAAGACTAGTGGTCTGTCGCCTTTGTCCCAGAAGCCCTCCCGAGCCAGCCTACCCTGACGTGTAATGACTTTAATGAGACTGAGCCCAGAAGCTGAGAGGTGAGGCTGCGTTCTCAGGTGGTGGGGGTGACAGTTGTAAGGGGGAAATTCCTGGCAGGTAATATACATGACAACACTTATTTACAATTAGATTAAAAATTTTTTATTTTCAATGTTGAAAAAAAATCCTTGGCCTTGTGGGTGTCTTCTCCTCTCTTTTTCTTTCTCTCTTGGGAAGTGGAGGGCTCTGACCTCTTTCCATCAGCAAACAGGGCTCTGTGGACCAACCCCAATTCCAAGAGCTTTGGATTATAAAACACAGCGACATTACTTCCTCCCTAAAACGCTTAATCTATGCATAAAAGAGGGACAGCCATAGCACCCCATCTTCCAATGTAATTTTAGGATTCAATGAGACCAAGAGGGTAAAAATCCTTTGTAATAATATGAGGATAGTGTAAAATAAAAATCTAAGATATGGTGAGACCGCCCATATGCCATATTTATAACCCTTTAGGTGGACGGGTCTGAAGAAGCAAGTTAGTGGCGGAGAAATAATATACATCAAGCAGTTAGGATTGAGTTAGTCTGCTTTTTCCTTCATGGCCTCTTTGTCATGTGCTTTCTCTGCCCCCCAAAGCCAAAACTCTTCTCTTTATTCAAATCAATTCTCAATCCCAGGAGGGGGAAGGTCAAGTCAGATATGAAAGTAACTATCCGGGCCGGGCGGTGGCGCTAAAGGTAAGGTGCCTGCCTTGCCTGCGCTAACCTTGGACGGACCGCGGTTCGATCCCCCGGTGTCCCATATGGTCCCCCAAGCCAGGAGCAACTTTCTGTAGCACATAGCCAGGAGTAACCCCTGAGCGTTACTGGGTGTGGCCAAAAACCAAAAAAAAAAAAAAAAAAAAAGAAAGTAACTATCCAGTGGGCTTTTACATACCCAAAAAGAGGTTGCCAGGAAGAGAAAGTTGGAGGAACACCTTTGTTTAGGGTTTTTATTGGGGGGGGGGGTGCAGGTTGGGCCACTCAGGGCTACTCCTGGCTATGGGATCAGAAACTTCTCCGGCTTGGGAAACCATATGGAATACCGGAGGATCAAACTGCGGTCCCCACCTAGGTCAGCCGAGGCAAGGCAAACACCCTATTGCTGCGCCATGGTTCTGGCCCCTGTTTAGGGTTTTTAGCTAGTATCACCTTACAGGATAGAACCTACTTTACACAGCAGCGCTGCTGAGACATGGTGTCCCCATTCCAGGACAAAGTCCTAGGCAGATGATGGCATGCCCACAAATTTTTCCTTTGGGAGTGCAGTGAGCTTGCCCCCCTTGCCTCCCTTCAGTTTTTACACTGCTACCTGGTTACCTCTTGAGTAGCTGCCCGCTCATCGCCCCCCAAAATTCTGAAGTTTCTCTAAAGCTCAGGCCCCCTGATGTGCGGCCTCTTTCCCCAGGACAGGATCCAAGTCCTAAGTTGTGGGGACATTCTGTTCTCTCAAAAACTGCTGCTTGGAAGAGGAGGCACCTCAAACAAGAACGAGGCCTTGGGCCTGGGTCATGCCAGCAGGTCCCTGGAATTAGGAACTACTGCTGTGAAGCACCTATGGGCATGCACACACAGACATACACACCTTCGCATACACACACTGACATTATCACTTATGTATAAAGAACTTGAGATGTCAGGTGTTGCTTTAATCTGTTTCAGAGTCAATTTCCCTGCCCCTCAAGGCTCATTAGCCATGCAATCATTCCCTATGATAATGCACCAGCAGTTCCTCCCCGGGTCCGAGAACCCATCCCCAGCCCAGTCTCCAGCAGCACCGTCCTTCATGGCAACCTTGCGGACATTGCTGAAAGGATGCCAGCTCGCACGTGCGCCTGGTCCCCACCATTAGCTGCTCACCATATACTTAGACATCTGGTCCAGAACCCAGGAGGGCCAGCCTGTCTCCCCACTCTCCACGACCGATCCATGACACCCTCCTCAAGATCAGACCCCCAGAAAGAGACCATCTAGCTACAGCCCACAGACTTTCCAATGACACTGGTGTTGGCCAGATGCACCTTGTCTGGGACAGGTTTAGTGCAGAGACGGGCGAGCCTGTCTGGAGTAGACACAATAATGGTGCAGGTCAGGAGCCTGTGGGTACAGTTCCCTACTCTAAGCAGGATGGACAGCAGTGATTCTGCAGGGAAAGGCAACTGTGGGGTCCACAGGGAAGATTCCGGGCTGTGGGTTCCACCATCCAGGGGCTCACAGGAAGAGACACACGAAGACTGTTCCAAAGATTCTACTGCCAAAAATAAATTAATAAATAAACCCCAAAAGGAAGGCAGGGGAAGTGCCTGGGATCCAGAGGGGACCCATCACTTCACACCTTTTAACAATTTCACACCTTAATCAAAGGCAGATGCTGTTTGCTTGTGGCGGGCCAATGTTTGCAAACTGGCTCCTATTTAGCTCATTAGCTCACCTGTGGAAGCTGAGCAGGTCTGCAGACTTCCTGGGAAGTTTGGAAGGGGTGTGTCTGAGATGGGGTGTGGTGGGAGGGGTAGAGGACGGAGCCCCCATCACTTGCAAAGAACCCACTAGCCATGCAGGATGGGTCAGGGGGTCCCACTCCCCGCCCCCCATGGTTCACTAACTCAGGTGTCTGGCTCCAAGCCAGCAGCACCTCCTGTTACAAGAGGTTCAGCTACAGTTCAGTGAGGTTCTCCCTGTCAGGGTGGGAGACAAGGGCCCCCCAGCTTTAAATAGGAATAAGCTTTAGTCACTGTCTTGGGGTGAGAAGGGGCGGTTCTCTGCAAGAAACAGATGGTATATCCTCAGATCTGAATTATTTCGGGACATTTTGCTTCCAGGGGGACTGGTTTCCAAGTTTGGGGAGCTCAGACAGGATGTGCTGTCACCCCGAATTAGAACCAGCTAGCACTAGTGTTCTGCAGCCCTGGGGCCAGAGGGGGAAGGGAAGGAGTTGCTGTGGATTCCAGGTAAGGAAGAAGTGGTCCAGAGAGGCCTGTGGGTAGGACACAGCCCCTGGAATGAACTGGAATGGGGATGTCTTGGCTGCTCAAACCCCCACCCCACCCTGCTCAAAGCACCCCAGAAGCTGAACCCAGGGGCCCACGCAAAGCTAAAAGGCCTGAGCTCAGCCACTGGGGCTTTTTCCAGGGGAAAGAGCATGTGGACAAAGGAGACAGAACAGACCCCCCCCATCAAGCCCCCATTGGGATCTTCCCCAAAGCCACCAACACCTCTACAGATCATTATTTATAGAGCAGGTTAAACCAAGGCAATGAAGTACTGAGTTAGAGCAATGGGGGGGTCCCTGAGGAGGGTTGGGTACAAGGGACTATGCAGAATGGCCAGGAATACAGGGGACTGTGCAGAACAGGAGCACTTCTGGGGGCAAAGGAAGGGGTTTGGGCACTGGGCCAACCAGACCTATATTGATTGTGGACCTCAGAACTTGAATAAAGTTGCTCTATTCAGAGAGAGAGAGAGAGAGAGAGAGAGCAGGGTTGAGTTGAGACGCTGCCTTGCATCTAGCCTACCCGGATTCAATCTCTGGCACCAGAGGACCCCTCTAAGTCCCACCAGGAATGACTGCCTGAGCCCAGAGCCAGTAAACAGCCCCAAGTACTGCCAGGGATGGCCCCAACATATGCTTTTTTCCTAGAACTTTCTAGAAGAGGCCAACTTATGGGAAAAGCTGAGCATTTCTGGATTGGAGAGAAGATGCAGCAAAAAGGCACTTGTCTCAAATGCAGCAGACCTGGGTTCGAGCCCTGCCAGGAGTGACCCTTGAGTGCAAAGCTGAAAATAAGGCCTGACCACTGAATGGAGGGTGACCCAAAAAAACAAACCAGGAAGAAAAAAATCAGAAATTTTCTGAAATGGACTAGAAAGTTTCCAAATGTCACTAAAAGGTTTTTGAGCATTCTCTGGGATAGCAGGGATGGCAGGTTGTGTTTCAGGGCAAAGGAAAGGGTCCCAGTTATGGGTTCAGGGAAGGAGAGCCATGCCAATCCCTGATCCCCACTGGTCAGATGTGGAGGGAGTCCAGGGTGGGATCCAAACACTCACACACAAGTGACTTGGGTGCAGCAAGGAGGAACGAGAGCAAGAAGATGTACCACATGCCTAAGCTAACCAGGCCACCCAGGAGGCTGAGAAAAATGTGCTGGACCCTGATGTCTTCCAGGAAAAGGAACAAAACCTTCCTGGTGGCTCTAAGGACACTCCCCAGCAAGGAAACCCTCACTACAGAAAACACTAATGTGAGCCTGGGGAGAGGCCAGGGCTTCCCGACCCCCCAATATGCCTTCTGCCTGGCTGGCACCCGTGGAGGCAATTTCTGTCTTTCCTCCCAAAAGACTGGACAGTCACTCTGAGCCTCTCCAAGAAGCTCTGCCAGCTTCTGGACCAGCTCAGGAACAGGTACTAAAGGAGAGAGACGCGTGTCCTGAGAGCCACACAAGCTGGGCGCATGTGCCCTGGAGGGGTGAGAGGAGGAGGGTTTGCCCATTGCTGGCCCAGCTGCTCCTGACTGCGATTCAGCCCACCACCGGCCATCTGGACTCGGCCCAACTCTGCACGCAGCCTGGTCGGGAAGTGGGAACTTTCTGCGGGATTCAGCATTTTGGAAATTATTCTGCAAGCTGCCATCAGGCATGGAAAGACTTGAGGACACAGGCGGCAGGGGAGGGGGAAGTAAGGGGGGGACCGGCTGTTTCCCCAGCCTGGTGGTTGCAACATGAGGAAGCCAGGGCAGCACTGGCAGGAGGCCCTGGACCATGCAGGCTGCAAATCCCAGGCCAGTTAAGTCAAGGAGTGGGGGGAAGCGGGGCATCACTTCATATCTTGGGGAAGGTCAGAGAATTCAACCTCTAGGGTAGAGGGTTCTAGCAACTATCACCACAGATTCTGTCCACTGCCAAAGCAAAGCTCTCAGGCCACCAGCAGAAGGTTCGCTTCGGTGGCTCAATATGGGGCCAAGGACATGTCAATAAGCACATGTGCATGTCTCTGTGGGTGGTGCAGAGTGTCAGGAAACTGAGGAATCTCCCTCAAGAGAGCTTACTTGGGCCAGAGTAATGGGACATGGAAGGATGCTTGCCTTGAACACAGCCTACCCAGGTTCAATTCTAAGAAGGCCATGTGGGGTCCTGAGATAACCAGGAGTAATCCCTGAGCACAGAAAATAAGCCATGACTAATCTGTGTGAAGAAAGGAAAGAAAGAAAGAAGAAAGAAAGAAGAAAGAAAGAAAGAAAGAAAGAAAGGAAAAGAAAAGAAAGAAGAGAAAGAAAGAAAGAAAGAAAGAAAGAAAGAAAGAAGGAAAGAAAGATAAGAAGAAGAAAAAGAAAGAAAGAAGAAAAGAAAAGGAAAGAAAGAAAGAAATAAATAAAGAAAGAAGTAAGAAGAAAGAGAGAAGAGAGGGAGGGAGGGAAGGAAGGAAGGAAAGAAAGAAGAAAGAAAGAAGAAAGAAAAGAAAGAAGAAAGAAAGAAAAGAAAGAAAGAAGAAGAAAGAGAAAGAAAAGAAAGGAAAGAAAGGAAAGAAAGAAAAGAAAGAAAGAAAGGATAAAGAGAGAGAGAGAGAGAGAGAGAAAGAAAGAAAGAAAGAAAGAAAGAAAGAAAGAAAGAAAGAAAGAAGAAAGAAAGAAAGAAAAAGAAAGACAAGAAGAAAGAAAGAAGAAAGAAAGAAAGAAAGAAAGAAGACAGAAAGAAAGAAAAGAAGAAAGAAGAAAAGAAAGAAGAAAGAAAGAAAGAAGAGAGGAAAAGGAAGGAAGGAAAGAAGGGGGAAGGAAGGAAGGAAGGAAAGGATAGAGGGAGGAGTGAGAGGAAGAGAGTAGTTAGGACAGGAAGAAAAGGAAGAAAGGGGAGGGAGATAGGGAGGGAAGGAAGGAGGGCAGAAAGAAGGAAGGTCGGAAGAAAGAAAAAAGAAATCTCTTTGGCAAGCCTTGGTGGTGAACAGCAGGTCTCAATCCTCAGACTCTGCAGAGCTGCCAAACCCTGCCCTAGCCAGCAGTGTCCTAGTGTTCCTCCGAGCATGGCCCATACCACCTGAAACGAGCTTTCAGTTGAAGAATGGAGTTCAGTCACAACACAGCTGATTCTGGGAGCTGGGCTGGACTCTGACTACAAGAGGCAGGAGGCAAGAGGCAGGAGAGGCAGAAAGCAGTGTCTGCCCAGCTGTGGGGTCTGCACTACTCTCAGCTAAAGACGCCTCACCCCACATGTTCAGAGGATGGAGGGGTCCCTACAAGATTCCCCCAGACCTGAAATTATGTAGCTCCCCACTGCTCCTCTCGACACCAGGAGAATCCAGTTTTTTAGCTTCTGGAAATAATATTGCTTCTAGGAGTTCATGAGGACGAAAGGCGAGGTCATACTGACATCTGCTGGTCTGTCATGGACGGGACCGAGTCTGTTCATTGCACAGCCCAATCTATAAGGCTCACATTTCCCCATATGCCCCCCAAAAATGCTAATTAAGGGGCACATTAAGAGAGCCTCATGTCATTGTTTGGCATGCTCGTGGTTCTGGATGGCGCTCAGTCTTTCCCTCCCACGCGTGCATACACGCGCGCGCACACACACACACACACCACACACACACACACAACACACACTCTGCCTGATCTACTGGCAGTGGCTCCCTCTGAGTCTGAGTGGATGCTGCTGTCTACTCTGGGGACTAAAGGGGGGTCACAACATGTGGGGAACACAGAAGAGATCCCGGGGGGACCTGCACTCTCTACCGCTCCCTGAAGAAAAGGGACAGTAGAAGTCATGGTTCCAAGCACAAAGTAGTGAATGCAAGAATGGAGATCATAGCAGAAGCCCCCCAAATTGACTCACTTTAGGGGAGAGGCGGCGGGGTTCCTGGAGCAGCCATCCCCCACTGCATCACACCAGCTTTCTCCACATGCAGACCAGGAAGCTGGTGAGGCTGGGGCAAGGGAGCCCCGGTTCTCTCCATAACTTGGAGCCTGCAGCACGTAAGTGAGGAGACACTTGAGGAGCGACGAGTAAACCCTGAACCTCTCCCCAGTAGCAAAGCAGAGGCCTCTTAGAGGCCCTGTCCAAGGTTCTGAAGCTAAACTTCTCATCATCAGCTCACACCAATCTCTACTCCCGCCAACACAGAGGGCCTTTCTGTGGACTCACACACAAGTGTGCATGTAGCCATCCCACAGAGCATTGCTGAGCCTCACAATGGCCACCCCGGCGGTGTTGACTGTGGTCCTTTAAACTCACCTCTGCACACCCAGCCTCGGTGGCTACTTCTGTCCCCGCTGCTCCCTCATCTTCTGCCACAGGCACCGTGATCCCTTGATTCTCCAGGAGCCCTGCCCTGGGACCACCCCCCACTGTCAGCCTCTCTGCTGTGACTTCTGGCTCTGCATTCGGCAGTCATTCCTGGTGGGTTCGAGAAACACTATGGGATGCTGGGGATTGAACCCAGAGCAGCTACGTGCAAGGCAAGCACCCTCCCCACTATACTGTCTCACTGGTCCTTTGCTTATTTGTATGCCTTTTAGGTGCCAGGCAGACACTTTTCTTTAAAAAAAAAATAAAAATAAAAAAAACCATAATTGGGGCCAGGAGTGGTGGTGCAAGTGGATAAGGTGTCCCCCCAGGCCAGGAGTGATTTCTGAGTGCATAGCCAGGAGTAACCCCCTGAAGCATCACCAGGTATGGCCAAAAACAAATAAACAAAAACAATAATGACAGCAACATACATTGCAATAAAGGGAAGCTAAAACATGAGAAGAGAAATGAGGTTCAAATTGGGGTTCTCTAGTGAATTCAACAAATTGAGGGTTCTTTTTATAAACCCTGCAATCTGTTATTGTGATCATGCCATCTAGTCATCCTGCCAACCTGCGTTGTAAAGAGAATTTGGGTGGCTGGCAAGTCCCCTTCTAATGTCTATGTGACCTGACTCAGACAAGACCCCAGAAAAATCCACAGGTCTCTGGGAGATATTTCATGATTCTCTCTTCTGTTTTCATGTCTGCTGTGTTCTCTCCTGACTCAGTATTGAATCTACCCAAGCACCATCAACCTTCCACTGTCTGTGTCTACCCTGCATTCCTCTATGTCTAGGACTGAATGTTCTCCCCATTGCTAAGTTCTCAGGCTTCATGACAGTTCTCAGCAATCCTAGCACCAGGAAGTGAGACTAGGAAGAATTGAGTGACCAGGGGGGTTCAAACGGGCCCTGACAAACTCGTCTAGAAGGTTCTCTGGACCTGGCAAGTTTTAGGTATGAAACATCCCGAGTTCAGTAGGAAACTAAAAACCTTTCCTAAAACCAGAGCCCAGGGGAACACCTTTCGAGGAAAGACTGGAGCCTGGAAACAAGATGAGCAGCAGGGCAGAGGGGGGAACAGCAACTTCTGGACACCTAGACATGCCCTTGTCTGGAATGTGGGTACTGGAGAAGTGGGAGGGGTCATGAGAGGGGCCAGGTCACACAGGTGCACAGAAAAGGACTCATGGAGCTGGGCCTGGCTCCCAACCCCTCGTCTTCTTCCACATCATTCTGGACCTTCACCCTCAGTGAGCTCCAAATCTTCCTACCATTAGTCAGTTCTCATCTGCTCCAACTCCCATGAACCAAACACCCCCCAGAGAGAAAGAAGATACAGAAAGTACCTAGGCTCTGAGGGCCCCAGGATCATCACTCTTCATTGTCTCCCATGAGGCTCCCGCAGTGACCCCAAGATAGATCCAGGGAGACTAATTTCCCATCTGGTTGGGAGCTGTCGGGGCCCACCCATCAGCAATTACCATCACTATCAGGGGCTGCCATCTGCACAAACCAGTTTCCTAAAGGTACGCAAGGCCAGGATGGGAGCCACCCACAGGCTTCCCGGAAGATCCCAAAAATGTGATAGCAAAGAAGGAGCTTATCACAGGATGTCCTGAAGCTGCTTTTCAAGGACCCTCAAATCTAGGACCCCCATAATCCAGGCTCAGGCCCTTCTCCCCAGGGAGAGAGAGAAAGGAGCCAGGAGCACCCCCCCCAGGAGCTGTCCAGGGTAGCGGGTGCTGAGTCAGCCTGTCCGCCTCCTTCCCTGATCTGTCGCTTTCATAAGGACACTAATAAATTAGCGCTTCTCCCCTGCCAATCAGTCAGAGACCCGTGCATATGGCCGCTGTCAGCTGGCCCTCAGCTGGCACAGCTCCACGGAGCCGCGGGTCTGTCGCTCCCTCAGCTCAGCGTGTGCAAGCCCCGCTGGCAACTCCCCCTCTCCCCTCTCCATTCATCATCTTGCTCTCAGGCAAGAAGGAGCCGAAGGAGATTTCCATGCTGGGTTCCCGCCACCCCACTGGCGGGGGGATGGGGAGAGTCTGACAGCCACCACTGTAGCAAAGAAACCTTGTCAGAGTTGACTGTGAGTAAGAGAGTGGGCCAGGCACTGGGGGCGGTGGGCATAAAGTCCTCCCCTGTAAAAGGTCCTCATGCCTGGGCCACGGACGATAGCATTGGAGGAGCAGGGAGTTTGCCTTGCATGCGGAAGACTCAGCAGTTAGAATCCCGGCATCCCATATGGTTCCCAGTGTCTGCAGGAGCGATTTTCTGAGCGTAGAGCCAGGAGTAACCCTGAGCACTGTCGGGTGTGACCCAAAAAAAAAAAATGTAAAAGTCCTCATGCAATAATGACGTCTGCATTGATACCAGGGCTCAGAAGGGTGAAGTTCAAAGACGAAAGGATCTGGGATTTGCAGGTGGAACAGACGGGTTCTGAAATCCCAGGCCACTGGCGCCCTTTCCCTTCTCCTCTGCCGAGGGGCCTGGTAATGAAGGGTTTTATCTGCTGAAAAAACCTCAGACTGGGTCTTCTGCTCCCTGCACACACACATCCCACTCAAGCCCAGAATAAGGGAACACCGGTTTTGGAGGATGTGATTTCCTTGGACAGAAGGAAGGAGCAGAGGGTCTGTGAAAGAATTCAAATGTGCAAAGTCTTCCCAAACCTACCCTAGTCCCTGAAGCCCATCCAGATGCTTCCCAGTAAACAGCAAACAGTAAACAGTAAACAGTTCTGAGGGTGCTGTGGTGCAACAGAGCCCATGAGGTCTGGCCTTCTCTCTCTCTCTCTCTCTCTCTCACTCTCTCTCTCTCTCTCTCTCTCTCTCTCTCTCTCTCAGAAATTCCACCGACAAGAGCCATCTTGATGCAAAGACACACTTGGCAATGAGCAAAGTGATTGCACTCATCGGTTCTATTATGCCGGCAAAGGTCTAATTTTGTTCTCGGGGAGATGAAAGGGAGCTGATCTCAGCGATGCTGGCGGTGGCAGCAGCCGGAGGCCTACGCGCTGCACTGGACGGGCTTTTAGAGAGGTTCTGGGCTCACATGCTCACCTCTGCTGGGACGGCAAGACACAGCAGCCCCAGGTCACCACAGGCAGTGCCTAGAACTGAGAACCATGAAGGTTCTAGGGAGCAGAGGTATCAGCACTGATAGGGTGTGTCACATCTCGAACCCCCAATCAAAGAAGAGCCCGAGTGCAGCCTTCCAGCCGGCATTTCTCATTGCAGAGCAAGGTGGACATGAGGGTGGGGGGCTGATTTCTCTCTTTAGCACACCCCCCCCCCGTGAGCTCACAGGGTCTATTTCAGAACTAAGCCCCCTCTTCTCTGCACCACTCTCTCTGTCTGCCCCAGACTTACAAAGGGGGGTGTTTTTCTGAGAGGCAGTAGAGGCTGCAGACTCAGGATACAAACTCTTGCAAAAACCGCCCCCACCTGCCAGGGTTGCTGAGATCAACTGGAGAGTAGATGGAAAAGGATAGAGATTTGGGATGCACAATGAAGAGCAGCTAAGGCACCCCTGCCTCAATTTCCCTCCCGCAGTGAAGATGCACAAACCAGCCATTTGCTCTCTCCCTGGGTCAAGGAAGGGAGAGTATGGGGTGGAGGACTGGAGTGCTGAGCAAGAAGGGTACTCCTCAGAGGATACACAGGGGTGAGGTGGTTTTGATGTGGTGTTGGGAGAAGAAAAGGCAGCAGGAACGCCCCAGCAGAGCTGCCCCTACCTTACTCCACAGGCTCCTTACAGCTCCAGGGAACCTGTGCCACAGGGACAGACAGGTCTGGACCACAACCATGGTTGTTGCACAGTCCATGACAAACTCAGCAGGTCAAAACCCTTCTGCCCTGCCCTGTTCTTCCCCAGCCAAGGAGAATGGAGCCCCCATTTTTTCCTGTTAGCCTGGCTTGGGCTGCTTCACATGGAAGGACTCAGCAAGGGAACCTTCAAGTCAAAACAGCTATGAAAAGGGGTGTCTGCAATGCTGCAGAGAGGTTAAATGTAAGATATGGGGGTGCAGGGACAAAATGATAGGATACCAGCTGGGCCCAGCCCACGGTGCCATCCCCTACAATCTCTCCCCCAAGGGAAGTTTCTCTCCAGGCCTCTAGAAGAGCAGGGACCGGAGACTGTCTCCCACATCACAAGATTCTCTGTGATTCTGTGATGGAGATGTCTGGGCTTAGCCTGAGCCCTGGGAGGCACCCTCTGACCTTCCATGCCCTCCGATCTCTGCCCATTTATGTAAGACGCAGAGGGTACCCGACTCTTCTGAGCATCCAGCCTACCCCAGGTCTTCAGGTCACTGCTTGCTGGCCTGCCCATTGCCTCTCTCAGGACACGCGCATCAGGCAATGCTGGCAGGTAATGCTGGTGCTTTGCACGGAGCCAGGAATATAATAGTATGTGCCCATTAAATGGTCGCTGATGTACATCCAGCTTAACACCTACAGCTACTGTCTCCAAGCACAGCCCTCAGCCCGCACGAGTCACTATCCTGTCTGGTAGTCAGGTAATTGGGGGGCCCTCGCTTCATTCTTCTAAAACTTTCCACCCCTGGCTCATTGTCTTCGTTTCCACGACACGAGCTCCTTGGCCACGTTCCCAGAGCGGAATGTTCTGGAGAAACACTTCCTGCACTAGCCACTCCCTCCCGCAGGCAGGTGCCCCCATCTGTGGCCCTGAATCTCCCTCCCTCCCTCCCTTGGCCTGGTGATCCATGATGGACGAGCAAGCAGGAAGGAGGGTGCCAGGACAAAGAGGACAGAGACCATCTCATCCGGGACCCTCAGTTTCAAGGCTCCTGCCTGTGCCCCCACCTCCGCCCCACAGTGGAGGAACATTGGTGGAGAATGGGTGTGGCTTCATGCTTGATTTCTTCCCCCACCCAACGCTGAGGATGCCTTTAATTAAGGTTTTCGTGGGATCTGTGTTCCTCGACGGTGCTTTTTTTAAACAGAAGGACTCAGAGATATTCGGGGAGTACCTCCGGGCTTCTTGAAAAAAACAATCGTCTCCCCACTTGGGACTTATTTCAGGCATGATCCTGAACCACGGTTTGATGTGTGTGATGTGTGTGTGAAAAAAGAGAGAGAGAGAGAGAAAGAGAGAGAGGAGATAGATGGGGGTTCCTATGGGGGGGGCCCACACACTCAGACTATAAAGTAGGATGGCAGCTACACCCTGCCACTGCCTGTTCATCACAGAGGTCTCAGACCCTGGTGACTCCCTCCCCAGGCCACCTGCAAGTCCCCGCCCACTGTCCCTGAGTACTTTCTGTGTCGTCACATCCTGGTGCACCTCCTGGACTGGATGGATCCCACGGTTCAGAGTGCTGATCCTGGCAATGCCAATGCGGGGACAGGCAGAAGGGTTATCCTGCGGGAAGGTGATCCTCGGGGCTCAGCTCGCCAGCAAAGCACGGCCGTGGGGGCCTGGGGGAGCGGCTGCAAGGCCCTGCTCAGACCCAAGGCAGGAGCAGAAAAAATAGCATCAATTATCAGCAAGAGAAAAATAGGGCACCTCGGGCCTTCCAGGAGGAGGGAGCAGGGCCCGCGCTGAGGCTGTTATAAGCACAGTTCCCCAGGATGGGTGAGGCCCTCAGAAGTGCGGGGGGAATGTGAAGCATGTAGCACCTAGGCCTGAGACCTGGGAGGCCAGGGAGAAGGGCGGGACTTCTGCAGGACTTCCGGAACTCCAACACATTTCTATCATTTCATCTCAGAGGGGCTAGCTGGGATGGTGGCAGGGCCCCCACCCCATCACCAAAGGTTCTGTGAACAGTATAGAGGAGGGAGGCCAGGCCAGGCTGCTCAGTGCACTCTCTCTCCAGGACCAGCCTGCTCTCTCCCATAGTAGCAAGGCAGCAATGTTTTCTGCTTCTTCCATTCCATCTGCTGCTTGAAATACCATCAGGGAAGCTGCCTGCCTGTCCCCTCTCTCCCAGGTGTCAGAATCAGAGCTCGCTTGCGCTCTCTCTCTCGCTCTCTCTCTCTCTCTCTCTCTCACACACACACACACACACACACAGACATAACACACATGCTCTCATTCTCCTCCTTTCTCTCCTCTCTCCTCACTCTCCTCTCCTCTCTCTCTCCTCCCTCCTCTCGCTCTCATATATGCAGGCCAAGTTCTGTTCTAAGTGTTTGCAGCTTTATCTGTTCCCATCCCTCAGCCCTCCGAGGTGCACCAACAACTCTCCTCTCAGGTGCACAGTGCTGCGGGGAAGGGCGTCTCAGGAACTGAGCTGAACCCCCCAACCAGCAGGTAGAAGGAGATGGGGGTGGCCTTCTCAGCCTTAAAGCTCTCTATGCTGGATTCTTCAGCTGTTCTGGAAAATTTGAAGCCATGATGCTCCTTTTCCTGCTACTGCATGTCGGCTCTGAATGGACAGAGACTGGGATGTGGGAGAGGCAACTGCACGAAGTAAGGCCGGTACACCAGTCAAGGCACTCCTCCCATTTTTTTTTTCCTTTTTTGCAGAAACAAAGATAACATGTGGTGATGCCAGGCAGGGTGCAGGGACAGGGTCCCAAGGGCAGCCCGAGGGAGCCCAGCACTTCTCTCCCTCCGGCTGCACAGATATGGGGTTGAGGTACAGAAATGACAACACTTGTGAAGAAGCATGAAAATTGGCACCAACTTCCCAGTTCACCTGGACTGGGCCTCCCATGGCACTTGGAGGCATGTGATAGGGGGCGGGGGTTGGGGGGGGTAAGGGAGGGATTCTGGAAGCTCTTGCACACACACACACACACACACACACACACCCTGGCCCGCCCCCTCCTGGCAGGACCTGGGGCTGCTCCTCTGGGGTGCCCCCTCCCTCCCCGCTGCTCCGACACCAACCTTCTAGTACCTGAAGCCCAGAGGTGACCCCCGCCCCCCCCATGCCAGGGCAGCAGGATGTGGAAACTGCAGACAACCCACCACGCACCGGCCCTGCTCCCCTCCATCCTTGGGCATTTCTGAACCCTGGAAAAGCTCAAGGAGCAACTCCAGACGGTGCCCAACGAGACCCTCCTGGGGGTGCCCGCCCCGCCCTACCCTCAAGTCTGTCTTAGGCACCCCAGGAGCCCTATCGACCAAAGTCGCCACTTGCAGACGGGTCCCCTCCCCGGGGTGGAGAGGCGCTAGGTGGATGACGGCTGGGGGCGAAGTCAATAAACCCAGACGCTCCCCTTCCAGCTCAGTAGCCCCCTTATCCCCGCCTCCCATCAGGGGCTCGGCGCGGGCGAGCCTCCCACCGACCTGGAGGCTGCAAAGGCGGCGCAGCCAGCAGCAGCAGCGGAGGCGGCGGCCAGTGCGCGCTCCCAGCCGGGCCAGTGGCACCGAACCAAGTGCGCACGCAAGGTCCAGCCGCTTCCTCCGGGGAGGACAGACGAGGCCTGCCTGAGGGCTCCGGGTTCGGGGGGTAGGCAGGGAAGGGGTGTCGGGGAAGCTCTCAACCGAGACCCCCGTGTGGGGGAAGGGGGACCTGGGGATGTTCAGGGACCCGCAAGGCCAAGCAAGCAGCGCCACCGCACAGAAAAAGTTCCCAGTCCAGAGCGCAACGCATGGTCCAACCGGGTCGGGAGAGAGGAGAGCGCGCGGGGCCTCGCCCTTTCTCTCGGTGGGGACCCCCAGTGGGGCAGAAAGAAGAGGGGGGTCCCGGAGGGTGGTGACCCCCGCCACGACTTACCTAGAATTCCCGGTCGCCTGGCGCCTCCGACTCTGGTGCGCTCGGGACACCCCCCAGCCGCCTTCACTCGGGGCGTCGGCCTGCGCGCG
This sequence comes from Suncus etruscus, assembly GCF_024139225.1. NCBI lineage: Eukaryota > Metazoa > Chordata > Mammalia > Eulipotyphla > Soricidae > Suncus > Suncus etruscus. The sequence goes on along the minus strand of NC_064849.1, from coordinate 7,941,942 downwards.
GGGCTGCGGGCTTCTATCTCCCACCGGGGTCTCCCCCAACTTGGCGCGCGGGGCAGCCCGGCCCTGGCACCCCCAACTTGGGCGGCGCGGCGGCCCTCCCGGGCAGCCCGGGCCTTCCCGCGGCCACGGTGCCCCCGCAGGAATGGGGTGCGCGGAGGTGCCCAGAACAGGGGGTCGGGGGCGTGCCGAGCGCTCCGACGCGTGTGCCCAGATGGCGAGCTCAGAGTTCTCCAGCCTCGGACTTCCGGGGCGGGGCCGGGTGGGGTGCTCAGCGGGGTCCCCGCAGCTCCGGGGCGTCCCTGAGTTCCTCTCCTTCCTTGTCGGTGGCAGGAGCGAATGCCGGGTGGGTGCGCACGGCGGGGTGCTGGCCCGGCCAGCCGGGCGGGAGGGATCCCAAGCCGCCGCCGCCACCACCACCACCACCACCCCCGCGGGGCTTCCCTCGCGATTCGCGGGGAGCAGCGTGGGGTCGGGGAGCGCCGGCGGGCCGCGGGTTCTCTCTTCTTCTCTCTCTCTCTCTCTCTGGGCTGGCGGCGGAGGCGGCGCGGTTCGGCTCTGCTTCGGCTGGCACCGGGACTGGAAAGGAGGTGACCTTCAAACCCCGCGCTCGGGGAGACCGGGAGGAGCGCAGGGGTGATGGGGCGCCGAGTGGGGGTGGCGGGGCGCGCAGGCAGGGGCCCCCGCCGAGCGGAGCCGGCCTCCCCAAAAAGAGAGATTAGAAAATAAACAAAGGAGAAGGAGCTAGGAGCGAGCCAATGTGTGTGCGCGCGCGCGTATGTGTGTGCGCGCGCGGGGGGTGTGAGATTGTGTGTGTGTGTGTGTGTGTGTGTGTGTGTGTGTGTGTGTCTGTATGTGTGAGAGCTAGCTGAGCCAAAAATAATCGGGTGCGCCTGGGAGCGCCCCCACCCGCTACCCCGTCACGCGTGCCGCCACCCCCACCCCACCCCCAGATCCCACTGTCCCAGCCTGAAGGGTCCCCAGCTTCGCAGTGGGGCGAGCGGTACTCTGTTGGGGGGAATCTGCCTTGACCCTCCCCCCAAGTCAGAGGGCTCATTGAGCACTAACGCCCCGCCCCCTCCATGCTGAGATCACCCCCACTCCAGAGTAGATGATCTCCCCTTCACTAGTGCCCCCCCAGGAAAGAAAGATGTAGCGCTTCTAGTCCGGGAAGTTTTCTGGGGAGTCTTGTAAGGTGAAGCCAGGCCCCCCTGGAGAAGTGCTCCAGGATCCCCCCAATCCAATTCTCTCTCTCTCTCCACCCCATCTCAGCTCCTCCTAGTAGGACCTTTAGACACCCCATCTCTTCTCTCTCTCTCTCTCCTCTCTCTCTTCTCTCCTCTCTCTCTCTCTCTCTTCTCTCTCTCTCTCTCTCTCTCTCTCTCTCTCTCTCTCTCTCTCTCTCTTCTCACCCCATCTCAGCTCCTCCTAGTAGGACCTTTAGACACTCCATCCTTAGGCTGCCACAGGGCAGAGGCCGGGAGGGTTAGGGGGCTCCCGTTTCTCCGCAGTGCAGAGCCAGAGCTGACTCGAGATGCAGGAAGCCCAACACTCCCTGGTCCCTTTTCTGGTTGTGGTTGTTTTGATTCATTGCTCGGGGGCGATTTGACTGTGTTGCTTGGAAATGGAATTGGAAAAAGCCTGAGGTCCATTGAGGTCTGGTCTGCACTGGGTCAAGCAGCTGGCAAAGAGCCAGGCTTCCTGGGCACAGGCTGCTGGTGGCTTAGAGGTGCCAAGGCACCCCTCTCTGCCTTCCAGTGCAGAGTGGCTTGGACAAGGCCAGATCTGAGTCTGGAGGCCTGAATGGGCATCTTCCTGCCACCCACCCCCCTACAGTTAACTTCTCCCCTTGTGCCCCTTCCAAGACAGAACTCATCCATTCCCCAAGCAACAGCCAGGGTCCATTCTCCCATGGGAAGCTTTTGGCTCTTCTGGCCCATTGGCACTTAACAAAAAGCAGCCTGAAGAGCAGTTTCTCAGCGACTTGTGACCCCAAGAACAAAGGAAAAGGAACTTCTTCTACCGACATCTGAGTTTCAAAAAGGGGCACGTTTCCTCCTGCTTTGAGAAAGCAAGTCTGCAAAGCCCAAGGAGACATCTGGGGCCAGGCCTCGGTGGGGAACCGCTCCATTCTGTTTCACCTGCCTCTTCAGGGTCTCCCTTGGATAATAACTTATTTATATGTAAACTCATTTTTTCCTTGATACTAGTCTCTTATCATTGCATGATAACACAACGAAGCTGTAAATCTGGATTAGTAACATCATAATAATGTCCCCCCAGATACTGTTTACAATTGGGAAAATAAAAGAAACACGGAATTTTAAATGGAATTGTTTCGCCATGCTGGGAGATGAGATGGCTTGGAAAGGAGGTATTCTCAATTTAAAAGCAAATTATCAATAATGAGAGGAGAAATAAATGGCAGCTAATGGGAAGTTGTGTCGAAATATAATGTTTTGTGCAAATTCACCAACAGAAATTGTTTCTCTCTGTTCCTTCTCGTTTTTATTCCAGGAAGGGAGGGGGGATGAATGAAGGCAATAATTTGAATCAGAACCTCTAGCTGCTATGTTATGAAAATGGATAAACGTGGGCCAGAGCAATAGCACCGCAAGTAGGGTGTTTGCCTTGCACTCAGGTGACCCGGGTTCCATCCCCAGTATCCCATATGGAACCCCAAGCCTGGCAGGGGTGATTCCTAAATGCAGAGCCAGGAATAACTCCTGTGCACCACCATAAATAAACCAAAAAGGTGGTAAAGGCCTGATGCTTTTATATTTTTATATCTATTTTTCAGTTGTAAATGAAACAAAACATACCTCAAAGTCAAGGTGGAAATCAAAAGTGTTTGCAATCACACTATTCGTTTGCCAAGAGATCCCCCTCTGTCCCCCAGTGACCTTTTTCTGCTATAGCCAGCACAGTTGTGACCCCACAGGAGGCGCTCAGGAGACACAGATGTTCAGACAGCCCCCAGACACTCACACATGCTTTCTCTCCTCCAATTCCATAAGCAGCCCCAGAGTTCAGGATGGCCAGCGCCCCGCCTGGGTGGGCAACTTCGGAGACGTGGGCTCCTCCTACTGGTCATGAGAAGAACTTCATCACATGTGCCCTGGGAGGGGTGCACAGGAGGTGGGCACAGAAAAGGTGGCCTGGGGGGCACTCTGCTGCAAGCTCCCAGCCCATCCAGCTCTCCTCCAGTCTCAGGATCCTCCCGTGTCCCCACTGCCCCGCATGCCAAACTCCACAACTTTCCACTTGGATTACAGATGCCTCATCTAGCTTGTCTCTGGCTTGTATCTGGCCTCTACTCCAGTCTGTTAATCCAGGGGGTTCCTAAGTGCTCCCGTGACCTGGAAGCTTCACTACCCCATAGCATGCCACAGGGGGCGCCCTGTTCTTCTGCTCTCTCCACCCCAACATATTCACACCCACACACTCACACACACTCATATCCATGCATTCACACTCAGACACACTCATGTTCATAGGGGTGTGCTCACACATATTCACTCAAACTCACACATGTACTCACACTTCTTATACATTCACACACATGAATTCATACACGCACAAACACACATATATGCCCTTACACCTATGCACTCAATCACCCATCCTCATACACCCATTCACACACCTAACACTCACACATGTTAACGCCCCCATTCCATATGCTAATATTGCCTGGGTGGTCAGACACACCCACAGCTGGGAGAGGGTCTGCGGTTGGGAATAAAAGTGTTACCTGGAGGGGGAAGGAGGAGGAAGAAAGACAGCAAGGGATCATGGAGAGCAGCAGGAAAGAGGCTGCATGAAAAGCTTAGCTTAGAAGCCATGTGGGGAAATGCACATGGTGGTTAAGGCCATGTAATAAAGCTGGCTGTCTCCTCCTAAAACTTCAATTGACTGTGAATCTCTCCACCATTATCCTGCAACCTTCAGACCTGCCAGCCAAGAGGCTCAAGATGGTGCCATACTGAGAGAGGCCTCACACCAACACTAGGACTCTATATTTTATGTTTATACAACACACACTCAACATTTACATATACACACATAATCACATATTGCACACCTACCCACACTCACAGGTCAGAGTCCTGACATGGGACCTGGCTCCATGGTGGATCCCTACCTCGCAGGCAGATGACTAGTTTGACCCCCAGCATCACCCCAAAGTCAAAGCGGCAGTTGCCCTGTGTGTGTGTTGCCCTTGGTGTGAGGGACTAGGGTGTAAGATCACAGACACCCTATCCCCTCTTGCTCTGCCCCCTCTGGGCCCCTCAGGCCTGGATGCCAGGACAGGCTCTGAGCTGCTCCCAGGCACAGCCACCTGGGCCTACAGTTGGGACCTCTGGACACTCATCCTCAGACAGCCTCAGAAGAGGACAAAGCTAGTAGTAACCAGAACACCAGAGAGGATGCGGGGGGTCCCTTCTCCATCTCTCAGCTCACTCAAGAGCTGGATCCTAGGGACTTTTGCAAGGGCATAAGCCGCTATCTCTCCCAAATGATGGAATGACAAGCTGGGAGGGAGACGCCAGCTTCACCCTCCTGTAAGGACAAGTACTCGGGATAATTTCCCACTGGCTTAAGGCTTGATAGAGGGAGGAAAAGTACAAACAGGTTGGAGGGCTGGTGGACACGAGCTTTCGGGAAGATACCTACATTCAGAGCATGCCCCGCCTCATAAAAGGCCTTTTCTGATCCTGGTCTCAGATGCTGGTGAGAAGAGCCCGCAGGGGGGCAAAAGCAAAGCTTCCAAGCGTATCAACTTCACAGGTTCAAGGTCCCCATTTTCAATTCCCCGGCAGCCTGGTTTCAAGGCCACCGTGTTCTCGGCTCTTCAAAACCCCCCAATCATATCCAAAGAGAAGGGAGGCTGAGTCTGCGCACGGATTCTGAAGTCCAGCCGAGAAAATATTTTTAAACCCCTTCCATGGCTTTGAAAAGTGCGGTCTAAAAGACAAGAGGGCAGGCTGTTAGGGGGAAGTGAGCTGTCCGGGAAGGAAGGCAAGGGGCCGGTCAATGAGGTGTAAATAGCTCATGAATTTATAATCAGAATGGAAAGAGTTTTACCTTAATGTATCACACACCTCGGGGATGGGGCAGGCCCTGCATTTATTAGCTACGCTGAGTATTGACCATTGATTTCTCTCAAAGGCACTTTTCTGGCTTCGAGATCCCATCATTGGGTCACAGATGGAAAGTAAAGCTCGGGAGTCTGCGGGGGGTGCAGCATTTGCTACGGTGACCTCAACTAGGCATGCTTTGAGCAACAAGAGTTCTGTAAATCAAGGTCAAGTTTTGAGTACCACCATGTTCTCCATTTATATGTTTAATATTCCTAACTATTTTTACCCTTCAATGTAGCAGGAGGGGGGAAAATCTCTGTTTAAGAAAAAACACAGAGATCATCTTTTCAAGACATTGTATGGGGGTCGAAGAGATAGTGCAGTAGTAGGGCATTTGCCTTGCACTCGGCTGACCCAGGAAGAGCCTGGGTTCAATCCCTGGCATCCCACATGGTCCCCCAAGCCAGGAGCGATTTCTGAGTGCATAGCCAGGAGTAACCCCTGAGCGTCACTGGGTGTAGCCCAAATACCAAAAGAAAAAAGAAAAAGCACAGAGTTCATCTTTTCATGACTACATTATAGGCAAAATGAGAAATAGTGACTGGAGACTTAGCACAGGGGTAAGGCACAGAGCAGGAACCTCACCCCTTCCGGTACATTACCCCAATATGGTATGGAGTGGCAAGCACAGACAAGACAAACCCTGGCGTCCATCCCTGGAGGCCAGCCCTGCCCAGGCAAGCTCAAGAGGGCAGCATGGTACAGGCAGGTTGACCTTGCTCTGCTGCCAATCCCAGGGCCAAGCCGTAGGGCAATGCAGGGGGCAGTCGGGCTCACCAAGTGCATCAGTGTTTGTCCTTGGGTCCTTGTTCTCAGCAGCAGAAGCTGAAAAACAGTGAAGCTGGAGGAGATGGGGAGTTCAGGGACAATTTGATTTGATAAAGAGTAGGAAAGACCAAGAAAGGTGGGAAACTTTCTCCTGGTATTTTTTGACTCTTATACCAGTGCTCTGGGCTTAGGACCTACTGCCAGAAAGAGAAAGGACCTGGGAAGAGCAGGTCTGAGATTTTTTTTCCTGTTCACCCTCAGGGGAGCTACCTTGGGCATCCTTGTCTCCTCCATCCCTCCTCCTTCCTCCCCTTCAGTCCAGGGGAGCAGCCACAGGGGAGCTGGGTGGCACATAGAGGGAACCATGATGCCTTTCTGGTGGGTCTTTTCAGAAAGCGTGAAGTGGCAGTAATCCTTGAGTCCCTGTCGGGGTGGCTGCTGGCCTGTCATTCGTGCCAGGAGCTCTTTTATGAGCATTGCAGAGCCCAGTGAATGGAGAGAAAATTCTGGCTACCACAATAGCAGGTGGGTTCACCAGCATCCCTCCTGAGTGTTAGTCTAGGACAGTTTTTAGCGGATGTCAGCGACCACTAATAGGTTGAGGGCAGGCAGTGTCTTAGGGAGAAGGCCGCACTCGAGTCCATTTCTGTCCCTCTTCCTGCTTCCGTTTGCCGCTGTCCTCCAAAGCTCCAGGATGAGGCTGGCTCGCCATTATGCCGAAAGGCAATTAAGCTACTTGGCAATAAAAGCAACCACATTTTTCCTGGAGTACAGAAGAGCACGGGACAGATGTTATGCCGAGCAGAAGTACTTATCCACAGCGCAGTGCCCTTCCCAAGCGCCCTCTTTTCCGTCTTTCCACAGCTCCTTGGGCCACTCCATGCTAAAATTCTGGGCCAGCCCTCCCTGTATGCATTTCCCTGCCAGCTCTCTGGAAATGCACCTCTGGCTGACTCTTATGGGCTCCTTTCCACGTGTCAAGCCCCCTCTGTTAGAATCCTCCCTCCAGGCCAGTCCCCAGGAACCGTAGCTGTGCACCTTCTTTATGGTCAGCCCCTCTGTCCCTGTTTGGTTATGAATCCTGGTCGCTCGCTCTTCATCATGGGCCACACTGACAAGCTCCTGGCAAGTCTTTCTGGCACCGGAAATACCCTGTTCCTGGCTCTCTTCCCGCCTCTGAAACGCTCTGTCCCTCTCTCCCCTGCCTTAAATGAGCATCTCCCAGAGTCTCGTTCTTCCTCCTAGGCTGCTCCAAAACCGCTTCCTGCGGAGAGCAATCAGGGCCCCACAGCTGCCAGACCCTGGGGGGCGGCACTGTGCACTCCTCCTCCCTACCTCAGCTCAGTTCCGGCTTGCTGTGCCACATGGCCAAGCTAGCCCTGCTTGGGTATCTAAGGCTGCCCTTTGGCCTCTCATTCCTCCTGGGGGGACTCAGGACTTACCTCACCTTAACTCTGACTGCATTATTGGTGATCACCCCAATCAATGCAGCAGAGGTGACCCCAACGTGGTTCTGAGTCAGAAATCCCCAGGCATGGCTAGCAAGGTTCTGCTTCAACATGGACTGCACGGTCTCTTGAGCCTGCTGAGAGAATCTGGTCCCCCCAGTTTCTTTAACGAAAGGTCTTGGTTCTCAACGGGCTCCTCCCCAGAGCCCACCACACAGTCCCTACCACCTTGGGGATCACTCTGGATGGACGCAGCTAGCCTCTGTCCCAGCAGGAAGACCCCCCAAGCCATTCCCACAACCTGGCCTTGGATCACTATCTCAGCATCGATAGGTCCCATTGACCAACCCCATCTGTGGGGCCCTGCTCATGGTGGCAGGAGGGGGTCACATCAGAATGTGATGTCATTGGGACAAAGGGGTGGTGTCAATCAGGCAGCCATTACAGCCCTTTCTTGAATAGGGACACTGGGCCTGCTGGTGGGTGGGGTCAGAGGAGAGGGTGGTGGGTGCAGAGACGCATGTACACTGCAGAGACTATTGGCCTCACTGCTCAGGGCCACCCTCAACCACATCCTGAACCCATGTGGGTTGATTCCTCAGAGGTTCCCCAAGACAGTCAGTGTCTGCCAGACACCCCAGGATCAACCACCCCTGGCCGGGATAAACTATAAGCGCTCTCTCGCTCTCGCTCTCACTCTCTCGTTCTATTTCTCTCTCTTTCTCTCTCTCTCTCTCTCTCTCTCTCTCTCTCTCTCACACACACACACACACACACACACACACACCACACACAGCTCCATGAAGCTGGTCGAACCCCCTGTCTTCCACCGATTACAGCTCCTTCTGACTCTTTGCTCCAAGGACCAGGCTCACCTTGATGCCCTGTTGAGTACACGCTGTCCAAGCGACCCCCTTCTGGACAGTGATCCATCATCCCATCCCCAGGACAAAGGTCAAGTGATAATAATTAATGCAGCGATAAAACTGGCTGCCACTGAGTGGACATTCTTGAGTTTGGTTCCTTGATTGAAAACTAATGTCTTGTTAATTTCCAACAGCCAACCGGAGAGCATTGAGGAGTCAGAGAACGGCCGACACCTCAGCCCACAGCCCGTGCCTGCTGCTGCCTTGCAGAGAGCCATGGACTGGCTTCCTTGCCTTCCAAGGGGATGAGAGGATTCTCCTTCATTGAAGTTCCATGTGGCTGTGCGACCCAGAGCAGAAGCCTTAAGAAAAGTCAGTCTCAAGCCCCGATTGTTCCACTTGGGCACACCCCAGTTCTAGTCCTCTGTGGGATGTCTAGAACCAGTTCCTTGAGGAGCTGTAGGGCCTCACACCTATCATGGTGCTGACCAGCCGGAATAGAGCACATAAAGGCATGAAGATCTCCACATACCCCTGTACCCCAAAGGTCATCTACACATACCTGGGACCCTTGCCATCTGCAATGTCCAGAGTGGGGCTCTGTACCCCCACTTCCTACTCCACTGTCCTGTGTGAAACCAGGACACCATGCCCATTCCCACCTCAGTCCCTTCTTAGTACCACCGGGCATGTCTGGGCCCAGTCCTACCAGCGCGATGGTCCTCAAATTACGGCCCCATGGGCCACATATTGTATTTATTCCCATTTTGTTTCTTCACTTCTAAAAAAGATTTATGCAGTGTGCATAGAAATTTGTTCATAATTTTTGTTTTTACTATAATCTGGCCCTTCAACAGTCTGAAGAACAGTGAACTGGCCCCCTGTTTAAAAAGTTTGAGGACCCCTGAATGGGGTGGCCAAGCTGGCTCTACTCAGTGCCAGCCCCACATCGTGCCTCCCCAGCAGGGAATTTCGGGAAATCAGATGACCTCACCCCACCCCTCAGAAGATTAGTGTTCCTTAAGCCATAGCCAAGTGCAAACAAGTCTTGGTGGAATCCAAGTCAAGGGAAGTGGATATCCGCAGGCCACATCCATGATCCACCCCCAAAGCCATGGCCAAGAGTGTCTCACAAACCAGAGCCTTGGTCCCAGCAGCATGAGGAACAGGGTCTGAGCTGTGCCCTATGGAACTGAGCTTCCCACCACCCTGGGGGCTGGGGGGGGTTCAGTACCCATGACAGACTCAGGTGGGATGGACAGAGGAATAGGCAGAGCCCAAGATGACCCCTGGTTCCTATGGGGTGCTCCCTGGGAGTGCTTTAAGGTTGTGACCTCAAGGGGGCAGAGACCATTCTGGAGTGCCTCTGCACCAGCCCCATGGATTAGCATTGGTCAATGGAGTTGGGGGGGACAGTTCTAGTCACTAAGGCCCATCCCCAAGAAGGAACCAGACAACAGATGGGAACATCCCCACCTCCCAGAAGTCAACACAACCATATTAAGGACAGAAGTGTTAGAGGCCTGATAATGTAATTGTCAAGTAATCACTTGGAATTAGGATAATGGTTGTGACCGGCTCCTTATTACATTTATTTTGAATATCACATTCTTTCAACTCTCATTATTTTAATTATGTTCAATTACAGGCATTTGCATATGCTTTATCATGGATATTAGCAGGGGTGGGGGGAGATCTCCCTATGTTGAACCCCAAACAGATAAGCCGCGTTATATTACACATACACCTCCTGGAAATCTGATTTAAAGGCAGTTCAAGGAGTCGTCTTCAGACAGGCTCTGCAGCAAAGCGAGTCTGGGGTTGGCTGGTTGGGAACACAGAAACAGAATTGGGGTGGGGAGAGGCTGAAGTGGGTTTGAGGCTGTGTGACCTCCAGAAATCCAAGCAATCCCAATGCTCACTCAGTCTCCCCATTTGGGCAACTTGGCTGAGAAAACCCTCATGTTACATAGGGCAAATGTGAAAAAAAACCTGAAATGATGTTTCAAAGTGGGACAGAGAAGATGGTGTTTGCCTTTATGTGGCTAACCAGATTTAGTCCCCAGCATCCCTGAGTACCACCAAGAATGAACCCTGATGGGGCCAGAGCAATGGCACAAGAGGTAAGGCACATGCCTTGCACATGCTAACCTAGGACAAACCACGGTTCGATCACCCAGTGTCCCATATGGTCCCCCAAGCCAGGAGGGATTTCTGAGCGCATAGCAAGAGTAACCCCTGAGAATCATCAGGTATGGCCCAAAAAGCAAAAAAAAAAAAAAAAAAAGAAAAAGGGTCCGGAGAGATAGCACAGTGGCGTTTGCCTTGCAAGCAGCCGATCCAAGACCAAAGGTGGTTGGTTCAAATCCCGGTGTCCCATATGGTCCCCCGTGCCTGCCAGGAGCTATTTCTGAGCAGACAGCCAGGAGTAACCCCTGAGCACCGCAGGGTGTGGCCCAAAAACCAAAAAAAAAAAAAAAAAAAAAAAAAGAATGACCCCTGAACATAGATCTGAGAAAAAGCCCTGAGCATTGCTGGGTGTGGCCCCAAAATCAAAAACAACAACAGAGAGGGGATTTAGACATATCCAGGACACCTCCCCAGCCTATAAATATGAGCTATGGTTCCCTCCTAGGGTCTCCCCAAGAATTCAAAGGGAGGAAGCACCTTTGCTGAGAACCTTGAGGAATGCTGGGCCAGGTACCCACAGAGACAAAGCTTGTGAAATTCCTCCCAAAGGTGCTGACAGGATTCCCTCGGCTCCCCACAAAGTATGAAGACTCCCCACAAGCAGCTGCACTCACAAGGCCCCAAATGGTCTTTTCATCAGCTCCTGCCAGGGCATCCCCCTCCGTAGGGCCCTGGGCCCCCAGAGGCTGCCCTGCCCAGCCAGTGCCATCAGCTGTGCAGGCAAGACAGTGGGCATCTCCTGGTGATGACCAGTGTCTGCTGGATGCTGGCCCTGTGTCCTCAGAGTGCTGGCCCCAGAATCCAGTCCCTCATGCTGCCAGACAGCTGGCTTTTGGGTTAAGAAGCGGCTTTGGAACCAGAGGAAGGAAGAGGGGATGGGGGGAAAGGAGAACAGGAAGAAGGGGGACAGGGGAGGAAGGAGGATGGGAGAAGCCTCATGTGGACCTAGGGCCAAGTAACAGGGAAAGCAGGTGGGCCAGCCCCCACTTTCTGATTCTAACCAGGTGCTGATTGCAAGGGATTCTGGGTGCCAGCCAGGACAGGTGGGAGAGGGTGCCAGTAACTGGTCTGGGGATTGTGTCTGGCTAGGAGATCTGGCGGGAGCTTGTGTATGGCTTGTGGGGGGTGTCTGTCTGTGCTGGGGAATCCATGAACAGCCTGGGAAGTCCATGTCTGTGTCTGAGGGCGGGGTGTCCATGTCTGAGCTGGACCGCTTCTGTGCTGGATACTCTCCCCTAATTCAGCTGCCTCAAAGCATGTCTCAAAGGGTTCAGTTTCTCTCCCATGGGGATCAGAAGCTAGTGGGTTGCCAGGTCCAAAGGTGAGTGCAGTATACCTGGTTGCCATGGAGACCACAGCATCGCCCAACTCTCTCCAGTCTCTCACAGAACCCTCTGTATCTGCATCTCCAACTTATCCCCAAGGAATTGCTGAGCTGAGGGGTTCCTGGCAGAGCCCCCTGACCCAAACTATGAGGGCAAGAGGATACTGGGGAGCAGTTGCTATACCATTGCTGTTCACCCCAATTCCCGAGGAAAGGAGGAAGTGGAAATGGGTGGTGGTGTTCAAGGCCCTTCTGCGGTCCCTCAGCATTGGCCTCTGGTCCAGCAGCCTCGGTGAAGAAATTGGTCTTTTTCCTAATTTATAGTGACCCCTGGCCCCCTTTAAAGGAAACCCAGAGACATTGTGGTGACACAAAGTCAGGGCTGGAACTTGCAGGACTAAAGGGGAGAGAATCCTGTGAGGGGAACCCCATGGGTTTGGAAAAGCCCCCTCCCCTCTCTCCCTACTGCTGGGCTGCTGTGGTAATTCCCATGCAAGGAGGTGGTCCATGGAGACACCCCCAATGCTCAGTACTCTCTTTAGCCCCCATGCGATAGTAGCCACAGTATCCAAGACAGCTCCAGGAGGAAGTCTGGCAGGCAACAGAACGGCGGGGGCTGCATATGACACATGTGGATGGCCCTAGGGGCCGATCTCAGGACCCCACATGTCTGCCAGGAAGACACATTTGTCACTGAAGATCCCCGTCCCCTACGTGTGATCTTTCTCCTCCAACTAAGGAGGCTACGGATCACTTCGACCTGAGTCTTTATATTTTCTGTTCAATAACAAACACAGATTCTTTGATTTGATCTTAGGGCTGGAGATGGAACCCAGGCCTCCTGCTTGCTGACATCCTCGGCTCCCTACAGCTTATTCTGATCATGAATCTATCTGATCATGAGATTACAATGCGGCCCCCATGAGAGTCTGTCCCAACCCCCCACACTCCACCCTCAGAATTCTCTCAGGACCTTGAACCATGCAGCAGCCCCTTGAGCCAAGCTCATGCCTTGAGTAGCCAACAAGTGTGGGGCCTGCTGTGTTGGGGTTGAGCTCAGAACAAAAAGAGAGTGGGCCTGATCTGCAAAGAGCCATCTGAGCAGGGCTGTGTAGACCACTGGAGTAGGGGTCCAGAACCTCAAGTTTCCAGTGCTGAACTTCAGGCTGGAAAATAGAACCCCCATTTGGGGCCAGGGAGTAGGGGGAGTCACGGGCACTCTTTTCCCCTTTTCTCTTCCCCGTCACATTAGCGCTGAGTAATGTCGCGGCCAGACCCCCAGCTCCGTGATGTATCACATTAATGCATTATCAGAACCAGCTGTTGCTCTAATGATATGGAAGAAAGATGAGGGGCTGCCTGATGGATTGGCCCCGCGTCCCAAGGCGGAGGAACAAAGCCGAGGCGGGCAAGGGAGCATGGGGGGGGGGGGAGATTGATTTATCAAGGGGATCCCAAGCGGGCTTTGGGAAAGAGGAGTCGGCTGGGCTGCCGGAATTTATCAACATAATTATGTGCTGTGATTTATTAAGTACTAAACAGCAAAGGCATCAAAGGTACTTTTTTTTTCTTCCTTTGGTTGTTGTTTTCAGCTTAACTTATCAAAGGAAGGAAGGCAACTTTTTGTCGTTTTGGTTTCTTACTATTGAGTGATGACGTCTCTCTCTACAACACTCAGATAAGATGGTCTGCAAGGAAAGAAGGGAAGGGGCAGAGGGGAGGGGAGGAGAGGGAAAGGGAAGGGAGGGGAGGGGAGGAAAAGGGAAGGGAGGGGAGGGGAGGGGAAGGGAGGGGAAGGGAAAGGGAGGGAAGAGAAAGGGAAGGGAGAGAAGGGAAGGGGAGAGGAGGGGAGGGAAGGGAAGGAAGGAGAGAGACAGAGAGGAGAGGGAGAGAAGAGGGGAGAGAGGGGAGAGAGAGGAGAGGAGAAGAGAGGAGAGGAGAGGAGAGGAGAAGAGAGGAGAGGAGAGGAGAGGGGAGGGGAGGGAGAGGAAAAAGAAGGGAAAGGAAGGGAGAGGAAAGGGAAGGGAAGGAAGGGAAGGGAAGGTAGGTAAGGGAAGGGAAGGGAAGGGAAGGAGAGGAGAGGAGAGGAGAGGAGAGGAGAGGAGAGGAGAGGAGAGGAGAGGAGAGGAGAGGAGAGGAGTGGAGAGGAGAGGAGAGGAGAGGAGAGGAGAGGAGAGGAGAGGAGAGGAGAGGAGAGGAGAGGAGAGGAGAGGAGAGGAGAGGAGAGGAGAGGAGAGGAGAGGAGAGGAGAGGAGAGGAGAGGAGAGGAGAGGAGAGGAAAGGAAAGGAAAGGAAAGGAAAGGAAAGGAAAGGAAAGGAAAGGAAAGGAAAGGAAAGGAAAGGAAAGGAAAGGAAAGGAAAGGAAAGGAAAGGAAAGGAAAGGAAAGACTATAGTGAGGTTCAGGTGAATGCTGAGGCTGGGGTTCCTTGTGGCTGAGCATGGCTCCAACTGGGGCCCCACTGGGGTGGCCTGATGAACCCCAGCACTACTGAGGCTGAGTATTGAAGCACCCTGAGACTTGGTTGGCTGAGAGCCGCTGGTAGTTGTTATATCAAATAATTAACAATGGTGGTGGATGGAGAAGGATGGAGGTGGATGGAGGCCTTTGTCCTTAGGCCCCGGCCACGTGGCTTCATCCCCCATCAACCGGCGGGTCTGGGGTCCAGGAAAGCGACGGGTATTGAACTCACTCACAGGCAGGCATCAGGAAGCATCAGCTTTATTCATGCCTATTCACCACATGTGTGTGGCCTATATCATAACCTTTCAAGCACTTGCTATTCTTAGCCCTGCATCTTAACTCCTTTCAGCCATCTTCCTTTGACCTCCATGCTGGTCAAAGACCAGAAGCGAGAGAGCCAGCCAAAAGCCAGAGAGCCAAAAGCCAAAAGGGGCCGAATCCCCTGGGTCAAAGGCTTATCTACCTTTTCCAAGACCCCTCCCAGGAATGGGCGGGGTCTTGCAGGTAAGGTCAAGTTACCTAGGGAGAAAGGGTGGGGGATGAGGCTTCAGTAGTGAGTAGTCCTGAGCTTCCTGAGCATTGCTGGTTCGACAATCTTGTCCCTGAGGGGTCAGGGGATGGCCCAAGGCAGCTGGGCTGAATGGACAAGTCTGTTCTACTGCCTGGCTGGCCCGCAAACACAAGAATTTTTGAATTACCAGGAGGCCAAAACTGGGCACCAGAGGGCAAGGACTGAACCACATGTCACCCCCAGGCTCTGAGAACACTCACGTCTCTTCACACCTGCATTCAGGGCGTGGCCCCCACACCAGCAGGTAGGCCCAGAGAATCTCTGAGTCAGCCTGACTATTGCAAAATGCGCCCCAAGGCACGCAGGCAGCGATCAGAGATATGGAAGCTACATCCATCTGTGTCTAAGAAGCCGGGAGTGGAGGGGACAGGAGTCAAGAATCACACAGGAAAAGAATAAAGAATGAGCTGGAAACAGCAGAAGGGCAAATGGACGCAGAATGAAAGTCCTGGCAGGAACAGAGGGAAATGTAAAAACTGTATCACTGGGGGTGAATTGTATTATGTTGCGTCAGGTTGGTACAGAAAAAAAAAAAAAAAGAGGGAAGAGGTGAGGTGGGACAAGACTCAAGAGAAAATGGCAGATATTAAAAATGTGCAACAACAAATCAAAATATGAGCAATAGGAAGAGCCCCTTCTGCAAAAAAAAAACAAAAACAAAAACAAAAACAAAAACAGGCCAGAGGAAAGAGGCCATCAGAACGTTTCCAGCTGAGGGGAGCTTCCAGAATGCTCAAACTGAAGTCACATAGTGAGAAAATAAAGGACCTAAAATTATAGCCAATGAAGCTTCGATCCCCAAGAAATGACCCAGTCAAAACAAACAACAAACCTTTAAAGAGAAGAAATACTCTATTCTGGCCTCCACATTCAGAGGGGTTGTCTTTTCCAAGATTTAGGAGAGAAAGAAAATGCAATTACCCACGGCAAGCCAGAGGTGCAGGACATGCCAGCCTGGGGTCGTAGTGGCCAGGAGCCCTTGCACCTGCTCTTTGGGATCCTAAGCAGAAGGAGGTTAGCCCAATGGCCACACCTGCCCTCCCCCGGCTGAGAGCTGGTATAGCGCTGGCTGGCTGAGAACTGCATGAGAGCCAGGAGAGGGCAAATGGGGCAAGCAGCAGATCTGGGGTGCTGCCATCAGGAAGAGCAGAGAGGCTGTGGGGTCATAACAAGGGATAGGACAGCAGGGAGACACTCACCTTGCCCACAGCCACTTGGGATTGATCCCTGGCACCACCTAGAGTTCCAAGCCCTGCCAGGAGTGACCCTTGAGCATCTTTAGGTATGGCCCCCAAACCAAACACACACACACACACACACACACATCTGTGTCATGACAACTGACATCAGGAATATCAGAAAGATGCCAAGAGCTGGTTTCTCTTTCCTCCTTAAGTGGAGTCTGGAGCAACTTTTGCCCGCAGTGAAGGCCGCAGACCATGGACAATTCCCCAAACAATGGGCTTCCCTAAGCCAATTTGTCTGAAAATACAGCTCTTCTTTGCTAAAGAAACTGGGGCTGCTGAGAAAGGCTGCCATGCCAGGGCTGGGCCAAGCAAAAATGGAGAGAAATTATTGATTTCAGATCCAGTAGAGAAGGGAAGACGTGAGGGTCATGGTTAAGGTGCCTTGGATGGAGGAATGTTTTAAGGAGAAATTCGGATCCACAGGGTATTCTCATTGTGAGGACTGCTGCATTGGCAATCAAGGCAGTTCGACTTCTGGTTGGGCCCGGAAGAGGCCTGGGTTTTCATTGAAAGCTGGACAGAGTCACTGGTCTTGGTCACAACTGCTGGGCTCCTCCATGCTGGTCACAGGGATGCAGTCCACGCAGCTGGGTGGACTCGCCCTTGCAACTTCCAGGGCCTGACACGTACACACCCCCTGCAACTTCCAGGGCCCTGCCGTGTACTCACCCCTGCAACTTCCAGCTCAGGGTGGAGAGAAACCATTAAACAAAACCCTTCTGGCCTGTGTTAAAGGAAATAAATCTAGGTTGCTGTATGTCAGAACAGGGATGGTGGTCAGGGCTAGGGTATCTCCCTTGGCTCTGCTCACAGGTTACTCACCCACAGTTCATGTGAACTCTTCCTAGATGCAGGAGAGAACTGGACCAAAAGTTTCTGAGCCCAGGGGCACAGGGAACTTGCAGGCTAGGCCGGAGATGTCCAGGTTTTACTTGCCAGGGGGTCCTGCACCCCTTGATGCTCAGGTTCTGGGATCCTGCAAAGCCACAGCTGCAATCACGTCCTCTGTTCAGGAGGTTCTGGGGAGCACATGCACCTTTGTACCTTCTCCTCACTTTTTTTTGAATCACCACTACTCAGTTCCCTTCCCTCTCAGCCACCGTACTCAGTGAGAGCTCTAAGTGGCCGTGAGAGTTTGTTCAGGATGAATGAATGAAGGCCTGGGATTTGGGAATGGAATTAATGGGCATGGAGAGATAAGGGGTAGATGTGGGGGGGGGGTTGGGGGAGGCTGGCATTCTAGCCAGAGGAGATGACACAGAGAGAAAGAAGAAAGGAGACAGGGATATATCAAGGCCACATAGAGGGAGGAGAGAAAAGGCATTTGGGGGCAGGAAGTGGAATTTAGACTTAATCTCGCGGATCAAGAGGATACTCAGAAGGTTTCAGATCCAGGGACCCACAGTGACAAAGCACAGTTCAAAGGGAACCTGTCCCGACAGCAGCACAAGGGGAGGCCGGGGGAACCAGCTGAGAAGTGATTGAAACTGTGTGGCCTTGCTGGGACCGAGCACTGCCGAAGGCTTAGGAGCACAGATTGGACCAGAGTAAATTTGGGCTAATGACCCAGAATTGGACATGTAACTGCGCATTCTTCTGAAAGGCAAGAAGGAGTTGGCTCCGTTTCTGCCCCATCATTCGTTGACTGCCCAATAGATATTAGACGTGAGGACTGGTTCTCAAGCGGCTTTTTTGCACCCTGAGTTCTACAGCACCTCTGAGGTCAAGACCCTCTTTTCCCTGGGTGGGTATGATAGGAACCCAGAGGTGCCTGCTTTACTGTCACATCTGTAGCAGAGGATGACTGATGTGGGCTTCGGCTCTGCTATGTGGGCGCTGTTTCTAAAGCAATGGAAGCTGGGCTACATTACAGAGAAGATTTAGGACAAGGAGACTCAGAGTCAATACCAGCCAGAGAGACATGGTTTCAGGGCAGTGGCCATGCTCTGTCTCCGGTGCTCAGTAGTGTGCCCGTATTCCCCAGAAGAGCTCTTAGAAGGTTCTAAGATACTTTCATCAAGGGATGTTGGAGTGTGGAGGGGGCCAAAAAGCATGAAGCACTTTCTGCAGACAGTACCCAGAAGAAAGCGATGGGCAATGCAATACTCTGACCCTGCTTCCGCAGGCCCTCCTCTGCCGACCTGTCTCTGGCCAGCTCCTTAACTGCCACAGCCTCTGAGTCCCTCTAACTGGACTTTCAGGCTACACTTGATCAGTCCTCCATCCACATCATTCATATCCCCCACTCCTTCCAGGAAAGGCTGTGGAGCATCTGGTTCTATCTCAGGGACCTCGTTGACCTTTTGAGATGACAGAAATGGGCCATTCTCAGCTCCTCATACTCATCAAAGGGCCAGCTGGTTCTGAGATGTGTTTCTCCAAGAAAGGCACGAATCCAGGTTCAGCCCTGAGGAAGTACAAGGGGATAATATGGGGGATGGCCCGGCCCTTTGGTGGCAAAGACCACCAGCGCCAGTGCTTGAGGAACTCTGCGTGGGTGACACCCTCCAGCCTGGCCAGTTGTGGGGTTTGGGTGAGCTCAGCTGAGGCAGTGAGTAGCATGGGATCCTGTAACCGACCAACAACCATGCTAAGAATTCAGATAGCACAGGGATAGGGCATTTGCCTTGTAGGCAGCTGACCCAGAATGGACTCAGGTTCAATCCCTGACATCCCATATGGTCCCCCGAGCCTGCCAGGAACAATTTCTGAGTGCAGAGCCAGGAGTAACTCCTGAGTACCTCGAGATGTGGTCCCCAAAACAAAACAAACAAAAAGAATAAACCATGCTGAGAATTAAGCAGAACCAGGTGCAGAGAGATAGCACAGTGGGCTGAGTGAGGGGGGCGGGTGGTCTATGTGGGAAACTCGGCGAGATCCTCAGAACTGGTTGGCATCACATACCAGATGGCCCCTAGCCACCATCCAAACCAACTAAGTGGAGAACTCAGTGGAGCCCTCTGTATACAGGGTCTTCCTGGATGCTTTTCCTAAAAAGAAGGGGGCAAGACCACAGGAAGGCAGGACAGAAGGAACAGCCAGTCTGGGCTGGCATGACCACAGCCTGAGGAAGAATAATGAGACTCATATATGGCTGATCTCGAGCTCTGGAGTGAGGAGAAGAGTAAAGATTCTGGCTTGTTTTTAATTTATTGGTTTTTATTAATTATTATTATTATTATTATTGTTTTAATTTAGACCCCAGTAGGTGAGCCCTTCCCCCAACTTCCTTTTACCCTAACCTCTTCCTGTGAGATGCAAAAACTCACTGGATAGTTGCCTTTGTATCTCACTGGACTTTCCCCCCACCAGAGTTGGGGATTGATTTGAATAAAGAAAGGAGCCTGGCTTTGGGCTAGACAGAATGAGCACATGGTAGAGACAGCACATGGCACAGAGAAAGGCCATGAAGAAAAAAGCAGGCTGACTCCAGTTTATCTTTTCCTCACTGTTTGGTGTATTATTTCTCTGCCTCTACCCTACTTCATCAAACCCATCGGCCTAAGAGTTTATAAACAGGGTTCCTGGGGCAGTCTCTCTCAACTCATGGATTATTATATTTTTTTATTTTACAGGCCCCACCCTTAATGTTTTCTCCCTGCTGGGTGCTGGGTCCCACTCCTCTGTCCCCACTCGAAGCAGGACGCCTTGTTCCTCGCTGGACAGTCCAGAAGTCCCCCTGAAGGCAGCTTCTCCTTTCCAGGAAAGTCACACCTGGCCCGACCTCCCCCCTACCCCTACCCAGACCTTCCCCAGCAGAAGCTTCAGCCATGAAAAATACATAAACATGTGTCCTCAGCTTCACGGTCCAAAGGGAACGCAATCAGGACCCGGGTGATGCGTCTGCAAATTAAAAACCGTGCTGTAATGAGCGAAGCCATTCAAACTAATAATTACATAAACTCCCTTTACGGGTGGGCACAGTAATTACAACAGGTACTTTTAGCAAATTTCAAAAGCGACTCGGTCCCATCTACTTGGCAGAGGAAGCTGAGGGAAGCAGGTGCAGCGGGGAACACGGGGGCCAGGTGGAGGGAGCTCCCCGACAAGCCAAGGGGGACACGGTGAGGCGGGGCTCCACCCAGGACACACAGGGGAAGTTCACAGGAGGAGCAAGAAGAGAAAGACCAGGTATGGAGCGAGGAAAGTGCCTGAATCCCAGGACCCAGCCTTGTGCACTGACATCCAAGCATCCCTGTGCCCCACCCCGTGGTGGTGTTCAGCCTCGCCTTCCCACCTCCTTCCTCTCCCAGCCTCCATTCTCAGGCCCAAGGTTCTTGCAAATTAGCACAGGACTGCAGTTCTGAGCCCTTCCAAACAACCCCATTCTCACCCAGTCTCGCCCAACCCATCAGGACACAGCCAGGATGCTCCAGGCTCAGCTCCTCATCACCAAGAAAAACAGACTGAGAGGCTGTTTTGGCATTCCCCAGTGGGCGGGAGCAAGATCCTGAATCACAGCAAAGGGGGGTCACAATATTGCTCCCTATCCTGACTCTCCTCCCTCGCCCTAGCCAGCCTCCTAGCCATACTCTGACTCCCAATTCTGATGCCCCAGCATGTTCTATTAACAGCCAGAAGGGTTGCATCCATACCCGGACCCCTCGTCACCTCCTCTTGTTAGAAATGATGTTGGGGTGGCGGCATTTTCAAGACAAATTATTTACTCCTAAACGGAAGACAACAGCCTGCATGAGGCATAATGACTTACCAGGAACAGAGGAACTGAACTAAAGGTATTAGCAGGGGCACAAAGCAGAAACACCTCCAGGCCCCCAAGAAAACAAAGGGGGAATGGAAGAAAACTCAAGCCCAGGTCTAAAATTCCAACAGATCCCATGGGGTGACTCCAATCACATTGCCCTATCATATTTAGGCAACAGCAGTACTCGGCCAATGACAGAGGGACATTGCAAAACTCAGCCAATGAGAGTAGGGGAAGGACTTTGTACATTGCAGTACTCAGCCAATGAGGGACTGGGAAGGAACTTGCATACTGAGGAACTAAATTCTGTTCAGCACTTTGAAAGTTCCTGTTCACCAAGCACCCATCTTTTCTGGGGGGGTCACATCTGGTGGCACTTAAGGGTTACTTCTGGCTCTGCACTCAGAAATCACTCCTGGCAGGCTCGGGGGACCATATGGAATGCCTGGAATCAAACTGGGGTCCTTCCAGGTTTGGCAGCGTGCAAGGCAAACTCCCTACCGCTGTGTTATTGCCCTGGCCCCCAGGCACCCCATCTTGCTGTAACACCAATAGATACCTCACTTTCACTGTGCTTCATGTCTTCATTTTTCTCTCTGAATTTTTTTGGGGGGCAAGGGAGTTCGTGGGCCACCCCAGCAATGTTCAGGGCTCACTCCTGGCAGTGTTGGGAAACCTTACTAAGGGGTCTCAAACTCAATTTACCTGGGGGCCGCAGGAGGCAAAGTCGGGGTGATCCTTGAGTGCAAAGTCAGTAGTAACTCTTGAACATTGGGGGGTGTGACCCAAACAACTAAAACAAAACAAAACAAAAGATTCCTCTAGGGCAGGGCCACAAAATGTTGTATGGAGGGCCGTTTGCGGCCGTGGACCACGAGTTTGAGACCCCTTGCGGGATGCCGAAGGTCAAACCCAGGCCAGCCACATGCCATCCTGCACTGCCCTATCCATCTGACCCCACTTGAACATTAAAAGTGGGGAGTGGGTTACTCATACTGGAGGAACATTGGCTGCTTGGACAGTTTCTGCACTCGTTCAGGTCCTGGATTCTTTCCTTGCTTTATGCATTTCCCATCAAAAGGGCGAGATTGGGGCTGTCATGAAGGAACTAGGTGCACATGATATCGTTGGCCTGTGAAAAGTGAAGATCCTGAATATACATACTGAAGAGACACCCACCTGCATCTGACCCCGAGGGGTCAGAGGGACAGAGAAACACAGCACTCCATTGAAGCACTCCCTGGAGTCAAAGTAAATCTCTGGCAGACCTCATGTCAGACACAAGGTCCTTCAACCCTCTACTGAGCTCCCCTTGGGAGCAGGAAGAGTCAACAGAGCCGAACTCCTCTGAACACCAGAAAAGACATGTTGGTTGGTTTTGGTTTTAATTTTTGTTTTTTGGAGTGTTTGGGGGCCACACCTGGTGGTGCTCAAGGGTTACTTCTGGCTCTGCCCTCAGAAATCACTCCTGGCAGACTCGGGGGGACCATTTGGGATGCCAGGAATCGAATCCGGTTCTGTCCCAGATCGGCAGCATGAAAGGCAAACGCCCTACGCTGTTCTATCTCTCCAGCCCCTGGAGACATGTTTTTAGAAGACATGTCACTAGAAGTGCAAGAAATTGGGGAGGCATCAGCTTCTGATTTATCCAATGAGTTCACCCAAGCTCCTCGAGGCATCTTTGCCTATCTGTGAGACTTGAGCCTGGATCCCAGCAACCCCTGAAGCCCCACAGATAACTGGAGGTGAATTGAGGACCAGAAATGCCCTTGCTGGTTGGCAAACGCATGTACTTGCGCGCATATACCACATGCATATATACACATGCAAGACTCACCGGCCTCCCCCCTCTGGAAGGCGGAACAGGAATTGCATTTAGTAATCAATTGACTCCCTTTGACTTGGTTTGGTGCCTTTTCTAAATAAACAAGAGCCTGGCAACCCTGCGCCTGGGCAACAATCTTTATTAATGAAGCTCGAGGCACCATGGGGGGGAAGACACGGGGCGGCCCTATGCAAACGTGCCCAAGGAAATTATTTCTATCAGCTTCAGCTATTTGAAAGCAATTGAAAAGTTTCCATTTGAAGGAAAAAAGTCATTTTCCTGATACGTGTCTGGAGGGCTGCCGGGGGCCCCACCCACCCCGCCTGGCTGCCCGCTCCACTCGGGCTCACTGCATTCGATTAAGCCACAGCTAAGTGGCTGCACGCTGGCTCGAGACTGGGTCGCTTCTTTAAAAGTGATATCATTACCTAATCATTTTTGAGAGCTTTATTTTTCTTTTCTCTTTCTCGCTTTTTCCCCCCTTTGCCAGGAAGCAAATGGGTTCAGCAGAGCCCTGGCCCTCTGGGGTCTGGGAATATAAGGGGGAAGGGGAAACTGAGGCACAAACCTTGGGAAAGGAATTCCAGAAGCCAGGTGGGGAAGTATGTCTGAGTCGTTCCCCATTTGGGGATTTGCAAGAAACTGGGAAAGCTGGGAAATGTCGGTGAGTCTGAATTTTCCCACAACCAGAGCTGGAGGGAGAGAAGTTAGCAGTCAGGGCACTGACCCTGGCAGGCCCCAGGGGGCTGGACTTTGTACCCCGAATCTCAGGGGGTATTTGCCCTGGAGGTTGTATCTGTGACTTTTACACTCTCAAGAACCTTATGCATGGCCTCAGATCTCATGCCCAGACACCGAATATCTTCTGTTCTTACAATTCCCAGAAGGGAAGAATATGATGGGGAGAGGCAGGAGCAATGTTTGGTGTAGGGCAGGCAGAATGCTGCACTGCCGCAAAGGCAGCCCCCCAACTGGAAAGACTTCAGCCTCCCCCACAACCATTAGGGGTCCCCTACTTCAGATGCCCTGGTGCTCCCCGACTATTCCATCTGCCACATCCTGTGAACCTTTGAGCTCGCACCGGGATAGGTCTTTGCTCTCTTTCATTCTCAACATGCTCTCAGTTGAGTCCCTGCCCACCCCTCCAGACTACCTACACAAAAAGGGTCAACCTGTTCTTTCTGCTGGACACCCTGATCCACACCCCTCTGCCCAAACAACTCTCTGAGCTTCCTCTCTGGCTAGGGGCCAGCCACCTCAGGGTACATGCAAGGCCCCCTCCTCCTTCTCCAACCAGGCTTCCTTGCTCAGCTCCAGTCCCAGCCCTGCTACATGGGGCCTCAAAGCCCAGGTTCTACACAGCTGCTGACACAGGAACCAGATGGGTTGTTTGCTTGTTTCCACTGAGACCATGAATGAAAAAGATTGAAAACCAGGTGGGGCCTAATGAAGAAACAGCCCAGAAGACAGTCAAGAGCTAAGATAAAGGGGCCTAATAGTGTTTCCCGGACCTGTTCCTGCTACAGAGCTGATGTTAACCTACCCATGATCAAATTATTTTATTTTACTTTCATTTTGCCTGTTCATTCATCCATCCACCATCCATCCATCCATTCATCCATCCATTATCTATTTATCCATTATCCATCATCCATCTAACCATCTATCCATCCATCTATACTCCCATCCATCCATTCATATATCTATTCATTATTTATTCATCCATTATTCATCCTCCATCTAACCATCTATCCATCCTCAATCTATACACCCATCCATCCATCCATTCATCTGTCCACCCATTATCCATCATCCATCTATATACCCATCTATACACCCATCTGTCCATCCATCTATACACGCATTCATCTATCCATTTATACATCCATCCATCTATCATCCATCCATCTACCCATCCATCTAGCCAGCCCTCTCTGAGTTTATCCATCACTCAACCCATCTTTCTAGTTACCCACCCATTGGTCCTGCCAACCATCCTTCCATCATCCATCCATCCCTCCATCACTATTTTTTCTTTTAAGCTATTTTTGTCCAATTTCTCTCTTTTACTACTTAGGTTGCTCCATCGTAGTGTGTGCCAACATACATCCTTCCTCCATGCACCTCGCTCACCACCCTCTGCATGTTCTACAGCCATGATGAGACCCAGATTCCCTCAACACTGTCCTGCCTTCAATGCCTACCTTCCTCCCCTACCCCGCTGTGGGACACCCCTCCTGTCCTTAACTCTTAGCACCCTTCTTTCTCCTTCTCACTTAGGGTTCATTTTCTTTTCCTCTCAGAAACTGTAGCTACTTAGTGGATAATCCTACTCCCCACCTTTGCCAGCTCTTATTCAATCTTTTCTACAAACCACCCTACCGAGCAGCACATAATAAGTGTGTCTACTAGTGTTTCCTCTTTTGGGTGAGAGAAAAGAGGTTCAGGGAAGTTACAGCGCACCAATTTGAAACCAAAATCTATCACTGTCCCCAATATAAGGAATTGAACCTCATTGCCTTATTACCATTTCACAATTGTGCATCTCGGACCTCCCTGAGTAGTGTCTGCCTGCAGTGTGCTAAGACATCATTTGTGTGACCTCGTCCAGTCTTCAAAATAACTTTCTGAGACAAAAGCTATGGGGACGCTGTCCTGCAGGTGTGGAAACTGAGCCATGGGGAAGTTAAAGGGTATACCTGATATTTCACGGTCAAGATATTATAATTTTGCGAAGATAAGACAGCGGCTAAAATGCCTGTCTTGTGTGCATTTAAACTGATCAATCCTAGCTACTGTGAGCATATGAGAAATGATCCCTGAGCACGCAGCCAGGAGTAAGTCCGAGCACAGCTGGGTGCTGCCCCAAAAGCAAACAAAAAGAATTAGATTTCTATTCTCCCCTTCAGAACCATTGCTGTTGCCGAACTAAAAATGTTTGGACAGAGATAGAGACTGTGGGTGGGGGGGAGGGTTGGCTTTCAAAAGCACCTGTGGCATCCAGCCCAAAATCCTCTGTGACACCCACTGGGAAGTACCGCCCCCTGCTCTCCCTCCTGGGCAGGACAGCCTGTCCCCAGAGTCAAAGCAATCAATGTGTGGGTCACAGTCCCCATTTTCAATCACCCCAGCCAGTTGGCCTGGACTGTGTGTTTAAACACGATTTTCTGTCTCTCTTTTTTTTTTAATTGGAAAGAAGACTTAAACACTTTGAACGTGGCCTTGGGGACTGGCTCACAGCAGGCTCCCGTCTCCTCCCTTTGAGGCTGGCGTCTCTGCAGCCACATTGCAAGCTCTGTTTTCAATTACAAAAGCTTGTTTGAACATGGGCTGTCACAGAGGCTGTTCAAACAGGCTTTTGTAATTGAAAAGGAGGAAAAACAAAAGATTTCTAACCTTCCCCAGCCAGGGTGGGAAGGACCTGGTCAGACCATCAGGAAACCAAGATGGCGGCTCAGCAAAAGCAGACTGGGGCCATTCAAGAAGGCCACTGTCATCTGGGCTAAAAATTGCAGCTCTTGTGGGCTGGGAGGGGTATGCATGGAGGTCGGGAAGCACAGTAATTCTCACCAGGACTGCCTAAGGAAATAACCAGATCATTCATAGCTCTCAAATGATCTACAATGAGCAGACGCCAAGGAACATAATCGCTGTCTTTGAAAAAATGTCTTTCAACCTTTCGGAATTTATCAAGCACCAATGCTCTGCCTGTTCTGTGCGCCTCTTTAACGCCTGATTCTTTCTCAGCATCCCCCCACCCTTTGAACAAAGGAGGATGAGTGTCCCGTTTACAGCAGTCAGGACTCAAAGGAAATCCTGCTGCCAGCTTTGAGTTCTTCAGAGGCTATCCCAGCACCATGGCAAACATATCAGACAGGTTGGGAGGAGAAAAACGCGAGGAGAAATGTACTTGAAGAGACTAGGGCCATGCACTTCCGGGCAAGGTGTTCATGTCCAACTCTCTCCTGAAGGGCCTCTCTGCTCTGTGTGAATTTTGACTCTTGTCAAAGGGGAAAAGAGAGGTGGCAGATTTAAGGAGCCTATTCAGCCCCTTTAGGAATCTGCAGAAAATGTAATCACATTGCTGGATTTTCATTGTATCATAAAGAGAATGATAATAGCTCCTAATCTATTTAAACGTCCTTAATCATATGACTTAATTTACTTAAAAATAGATTTTGACCAAAATTAAATCAATTAAAACATTTAATTGAATGATGGAGCTTGATTTAAAAAAAAAAACACAGCAGAAGCCCTACTGACACTTGGAGACAGTAAAAATTCAATAAAAATGACAAGGAAGAACAAATTTGGAACGTGGGTTTGGTGGCTGAGGGTTTGGATCCTGAGTAATTGCTTTTACATCCTGACTTACCACCTAGTGTCTTCCCAACACTGGATAAAATTGATATTCAGCCTCTGCTAAATGGAGCTAATAAAAAATAGAGATAAATAATGAAAATATCGAAGAAGGGGTTAGTCACTTGGTAACTATTTCTATTCTTGTTGTGAAAAGAGGTCTATTTAATGTTTCTCAGATTTAAATAATGCATGGATGCTGTTAGAGGGGGAAAAATTCTCATGATTCCATGATCTGGGTGGAAAATGTCTGTCGGTAGACTCCCGGGATATGGATAAGGACCTAATCGTTAAGACAGACAGAGAGAAAGGGAGACACTGAGGTTTTAATCATTTATCCAGGGCCACACAACTAGTGATTCAATCAGAAAAATGGCAGAAGCCAAATCTCCTTGGTCAAACAGGGTCATGGAGAGGAATATTAGTGTGGGCCTTGCACCCAGCCTCCTCACAAGATGGTAGATGTTCCTCCTGCACTCACTTTCCAAAGCTCTCCCCAAAACCGATACCCCACAACTCACCACATGAAGCCTCATCCCCCATTCTTTCTCCCTAGGTGACTTGACCTTACCTGCAAGACCCCGCCCATTCCTGGGAGGGGTCTTGGAAAGGTAGATAAGGTATGGACCAGAGGGGATTAGCGCTTTTGACTGGCTCTCTCTTTTGACTGGCTCTCTCGCGCTTCTGGTCTTTGGCTGAAAGGAATTAAGATGCAGGGTAGCTAAGAATGGCTGAATGCTTGAAAGGTTATGATATAGGCCACACACATGTGGTGAATAGGGCATGAATAAAGTTGATGCTTCCTGATGCCTGTCTCTGGATGAGTCTGATTCCACCCCCGTTCACCTAAACCTGAGACCCTCCAGCTGGATGGGGGTTGCGAGCCACGTGGCCTGGGATGGCAGAGAGAAATCCACCTCCATCCACCTCCATCCAGCACCATCTTTAATTATTTAACACTACAACCACACATTCCCCAATGCCCCTTGGAGGTGGCCTTTTGCCTTTTGCCCTGGATAGAGTCCTGCAGATGGGCCAATCTGTCCCTACATGCTGGCCTTGAGCCTTCAGCAACTGGGCTAAGCTGGAAGCCATCATGGGAGGGGTAACTGAGCTGTCATTCTGCCTAGTTTAGCCCCACTAGGGGCACACGGAGCCCAAGAGGGCTGGACCATCACCCCATTTACACTGAGCCCCACCATAGGCACATGGGGTACCTGGGCCCTTCTCCAGTTTCCCCCATGCTCGAGAGGACAACAGCGAGGCTGGGGGGTGCTCCTGGGTCCTCCTGCTCTCCCATGTGGCAGCCAGCAGCAGGTGAAGGAGGTCAATTTAGCCCGAGGAGCGAGTGGCCTCAACACAGAAGAGCTCCCAGGCTCCCAGGCCACTGGTGACAGTCTGACCTGGAGTGGGGAGGGGGCCAGGGACAGTGCGAGAAGACAGTGCACCCAAGGCAAAGGCTTTGGGGACAGGGGACCTGGGAGGAGTGTGGTTCTACACACACATTTATACATACATGACACATACAGGAGCACGTGTGTGCATGAACATAAAGGTAATAGCATCGATATGCACCTGCATCTAGGTTTACACACTGAGCACGCTTACCACAGTGCAAGCTTGCATACATGTACACACCATGAGCAGTGCCTCTGAGAAGGCAAA
Organism: Suncus etruscus; assembly: GCF_024139225.1. Classification (NCBI taxonomy): domain Eukaryota; kingdom Metazoa; phylum Chordata; class Mammalia; order Eulipotyphla; family Soricidae; genus Suncus; species Suncus etruscus. Next base: position 7,913,371 of record NC_064849.1, on the reverse strand, counting down.
GAACACTCCAACACATGCCATGCGCTCCCACACCCTCCAACAGAAGCCCAACCTGGCTACCCATCCGCTCTCCACTCACGCCCTGCCTGTCTCTGAGGCTCTACCTACTCAGGGGAAGCAGCAGGACATGCCCACTGAGCGGGGCCTGTGTGGCGACCAAGGCTCTCCCCACCAGGAAGGAACAGTCAGCATCACTGGACATGGAGGTCCCAGAAAGGCCTGCAGGAAGGAGCTGGTGGCCATGTGCCCAGTAGTGAGCAGAAGGTCGATGCCCGACACGCCTGGCACTGCGGCTCTTGGCGGAGACGCCAAGTCCCGGTACGGGCGAGGCACCCGGTGCCATCTGTCAAGCTGACAGACACTTGGGCAGCGATGCCTGTGTTGTGACTGGGGCTGGCACGGACACTCAGCACTGGGCAGGTGTCAGGGAGGGGGAGCAGCCGTTACTCGACGGGAGTCTGGCTGCCAAAGGGGCCTGTGAGGACAGGCACTTGGGGCAGAAGAAGGAAGGGTGTTGGTGTACCTAGCTAAAACCCTGAAGTTGGGTGCAAAAACCCCAAGGATGGGGACTTGGGGTACAGAGAAGCAAGGGATGATGGAGGGCCTGTATGGGGCAGTGGGGGAACCGGCCAGGCTGTAGTGTGGGACAGTCACCCTTGACCGCCCAAAGAAGGGTTCCTGTGTCCTGCAATACCTAGTCCTGCAGATGTGAAGAGTTGGACAAGCTCTCACCCCTGGGACCCCAGGGAAGCCACAGAGATAGATAGATAGATAGATAGATAGATAGATAGATAGATAGATAGATAGATAGATAGATAGATAGATAGATAGATGATAGATAGATACATAGATAGATAGTTAGATAGATGATAGATAGATAGATAGATGATAGATAGATAGATAGATAGATAGATAGATGATAGATAGATAGATGATAGATGATGATGATAGATAGATAGATAGATAGATGATTGATTGATAGATAGATAGATAGATAGATAGATAGATAGATAGATAGATAGATAGATAGATAGATAGATAGATAGATAGATAGATAGATAGATAGATAGATAGATAGATAGATAGATATGGTGAAGGCATTAGAGGGTGGTGGGGAGGCTCTCCCTGCCTCTGCTGGAAGCTTACTGTAGACAGGAGAGAAACAAGCACAGTGTACAGCAGTTAGGGGCCACACTCAGGCTGCTCTGAGCACTGCAGGAGCTAAAAAGGAAAGAGGTCACTTCTCAGAAGCTAGACTCTGGGGACAGAGATGCCCCTGAACCCCACTGTCTCCACTATCCTCTAAGTTTGAGACCTAAAGCAGACGAGTTTCAACCGGTCTCTGACTACATCCATTGGCGTCCCCCCTTCTAATCTTCCATGCTCCCCTCTTCAACCCTCTATGCTCCCCTTCTCCACTTGTCTGTGCTCCCCTTTTCCATCCCTCAGTGCTCCCACTCTCCTTCCTTCGTGCTCTCTTGGTGAGAAGCTCACGCCAACCACCTCCCCTCCTCTCCTGTCAAGTCTGCTGCCTCTAATTATTTCACTGTAATTATTTTTCCTTAACAAAGGAGATAAAACTAATCATAACATCTTTTTGTAAGCCTCCAAGAGTCATGCTTAAATTACCGCACTGATTTGAAAGCCCCAGCAAGCAAATAGGAAATAATTATACTTTTATCTGGGTTGTGGCTGATGTTTTGCCAGATACCTACTAAGTTCTTGTACAAAAACAAGAGGTCACTGGCAGAAAAATGACTTTGTCACAAAAATCCTTCAACTCCGGATGGCTCTTCCCCCTCCCCCGCCCCCTGAGACCATGAGGAGGCGGCAGATGCTGGAGTTAAGCCTCCCCCATGCCCTCACCCCTGGCAACTGCCCCCCACGCTGGAACTCACTAGAGCTGCATCTGGACACTTGCCCAACAGGCTGCAGGAGGAAGGTGGGCTGAGGTGGCCTGATCCCACATACCCATCTCCACCACGCTGAAGCAGGCCCACTGCCTAGATGGGGAAATTGAGATTAAACAACTCTGCCAGAGCACCCCAAGTTTGCAGAGACTGGAGTGCAGCTCTGCTAGGATCTCCATCATCTTCTCTGCATTCACTGGATACTGGGACCCAGTCGAGGGCAAGAGGTAGATGGGCCTTCACTGGGCAGTTTCTCCACAGGCTCTCTGCCTTCAGGGGGCACTTAAGGGGGGAAGCTCAGGAAATGGTCTAAGGGAGGAGGTACAGGAGGCAGATCTAATGGAGGAGACACAGAGGGGCAAGTCTAAGGAAGGAGAAGGGCAGTGGGGCTCAGGAACCTCTCTGACTAGCTTTGCTGTCTTGTTTCTGGGTTCTAAAACTCAGGGAAACTGAGCTCAGAGTAGGAACCAAAGAGAGACTCTCTGCAGGGGGGATTCAGAGAAGGGGTACAGGTGAGGCTCGATTTGGGCTTTTGCCCTGCAACTTAGCAGTCCTGGTTTTGACCCTTAAGGGACCGGAGCAATAATGTGAGGGCCTGTTTTCTCTGGCCCACCAAGCTCTACCGACCTGTGCTCTATGGCTTCTCATGACATAACTGGCCACACATTGGCAGCTAGGGGGGAGGCAGGGACTCCCCTACCTGTAGTGCCGAGGTTCTGGTGGCAGCACACAAGCCCAGAACAAAAGTAGCTCCACCCCAGCTCTCTGCCAGGAGCACGCTTCAAAGTCGAGGGGATCTTTGTATTCCGCTGGCCAGGCTCACAAGGTAAAGTGGCATGCAGATTTCTTATTTAATAAATTCCCCCAGAAAATTAGTTTTTCACAGTGGGAAGAATTTCAAGGCCGGCCGAGATGAGCAGGCAGGATCTAATCATTGTTGAGGCTTTGTACTTACACCGGGCATCGTGGTCTCCGAATGATCCAATTACCCACCGAGGTGCGGGTCCTGCCTGCATACTAATGGCGAGACAGGGGAGCAGAACCACACACTGGCCTTTTCGAAGTGCGCCAGCCGCGCGCTGTTCCCTCACTGACCTTCGTGCCAATTACATCCATCTCGATTCTATTAGCTCAGCTTTGGCCCAAGGGTGACATATGCCCGCCTTAAGGGGGGGGGTGTCCCTACAGGCACCCTGAGAGTTCCTGAGCACGGGCTTAGAGCCCTGCTGCCCGCTTCACAGGGCTGCCCTCTGGGGACAGAGCCTCGACCTGGCTGACCACAAGCAGGTTCGGGCATGCCAGGTGGTGGTGTCCGATAGGGAGGAGGAGACAAAGTGATTAGGCACTCTGAGTCCAGTCTCTGGGGATGAGGCCAGGTTTCTTGCACGCAAAGTGACTGGCAGGCACCCCATTTTGCAAATAAGCACGTTGTGGGTCTCCCCCTACTTATGCAAATGAGTGCCTGATGGGCAAGTTTAATGGACAGTGACTAGGCAAATGAACCGCTAGTAAGTATGGCCAATAGATGATCATTAGGCAAATGGACACCCAGTGGGTTTGCCCAATAGACAACATTCATGCAAATGAGCAACTTGTAGGTTTAGCCAATAGACAACACTCATGTAAATGAGCACATACTGGGTATGGCCAATAGACAACCTTATGCAATGAGTGCCCAGTGTGTTTGCCCAATAAATAACAGTAATGCAAATGACATCTAGTGGATATGTCCAATAGACAACTCATGTAACTGAGCAACTAGTGGGTATGTCCAAGATAACCCTTATGCAAATGAGCACCTAGTGGGTATACCCAACAGGCAACACTCAAGTAAATGAACACCCATAGTCTATGCCCAATAGGCAATCCTTAAGCAAATGAGTACCTAGTGAAGCCACGACTCCAGCTGTGGGCCTGTAGTGCACACCTCTGGAATGTGCATAGAGATTTGGGATAAATATGCCAGGATTAGAGCACCAAGGCCTGCCGGGGTCCACATATAATGGACAGACACTTCAGCTATGCTTGGGCATTGGGCATACCACCAGGGAGTTTGGGCTTAGGAGAGTTGTGGGCAGTCCTAGGATCCTACAGGCAGGACTCAAGGAAGAATGGAAGAGCCAAGGAGAAGCAGAATAACTGGAGGCACGGGACCCAGCAGGGAACTCCAGGAACAACATGACCAAGATCCAGGTAGGGTCCTGTGGGATAGGGCTCTGAGAGGGGAGCCAGCCCTGCAACAGAGGAGCTTCCTATCTGTCCTGTCCATAGCATCTACACCAGGCAGCCTCTGAGCATGTGACCCAGACTATGAGAGCTGAGGCCCACTGTACCCATCTTTGTGGCTGACACAGTACTGAGGCCATGAGGAGCAGACCAGCTCAGCCCAGAGACCAAGAGCGGGAGGTGGGGGTCGAGATGTGGGTGATGAGCTGTCTCCTCTCACCCTTCAAGGGCCATGGGGATAAGACAAACTATGTCAGGGGTTCCCAGACAGGAGGATTGAGCTGCCTGGTGTGACATCATGAGCAGGGAGCAGAGCAGAGAGGAGGGCTGCATGGAAGAAGCAGCACCTCCAACCCCAGCTGTCTTTTGGGAGGCGGGGTGTGGGCTGGATGTGATAATGATGAGAACAAGCTCAGAGCTAGATCCCCACATGCCTCTGGCTGCAGGAAGAGGGGCCTGCTTGGAACCAAAAGAGTGTCTCCGGGCCCAGTGTTCTGATACTAAGCAAAGCAAATGTGTCTCTGCACTCCCTCAAACAGTCTCAGAACCAGCCAACTGAGCTGTGTGTGTGAGGCTGACTCTGAGAGGGAGAAGTCCTGGGCATTCAGGTCTGGCCTATGATCCCCCTCCCGGGGACAGGCGGCTGGTCATCCTTCCAGAGCCGCCTGCCCCTTCACGACCTCGGAGCTGACCGCCAACCCCCCAGGAGAGCAGTGATTTGTTTCTGTCCTATTAGCTCCTCCACAGGACAGAAACAGATGAGCAGGCTGGAGGGAAGCTGGGGAGAATTCGGATGAGCCGCAGGCTCAGAGCCAGGCAGGAAAGTCCATTGTCGCCTCTCCTGGCCTTACCAGACACTGAAGTACCACGAGGTCCAGACAGAAGCCACCCCCATATACTCTCTTCCTTGGCCCTTCTGCTTTGCTTTTTCTTTGGCCCCTAAAACATGCCTTGTCCCCCCATCCCTGTCCTCTGCTCCTTCCCAGGGAAGTTAGCTCTGGAGCCAAAGCTGATCCTCCGAGAGGGGGCCCTGATGATGAGAAAAGCATCTCTTGCCATCTAAACCCAGCAAAATCGGAGAGAAAGATAAGATAGTCTCCAAAGCCATCAATTGACCCAGGAAAGGCAAGACCACACACTATCATCTGCCAGATGGAAAATAATAAAGTGGGAGTCCGGAAGGAGCCCTCCGGTTGGTGACTCACAGGCACGTACGTAGCCCCGAGACACAAGGCGGGTGCCCCCTTTCTCTCTCTGGGCACCGCTCCCCAAGGCTGGCCACTGTCCTAGGTGCTGAAATCTGGCCCCTGACCAAGGTTCTGTCTTAGATAAGGGACAACTCCAGGCCCCGTGGTTTTCCCCTTCTCCCTGTGCCCAGCAGACTCAAAGCTGTTTCCAGGATCAGGGGGTTCCTCCTCCACATTTTTGTTGTGTGAGAATAGTGATGGAAATATGAGAAACTGAACTGTAAGTATCAAAGCACCTTAAAAGGGAGCTGGCACAGGCCCTGGGAAGCAGGTGGAGGGAGCTGCGTTCTGGATTTAAGTGGGGACATGCAGGGGAGATACCCCATATTGATGGTGTCATAGCTCAGTGGCCCCTCTCAAGTGAGCCTCTGGTAGTTCCTGTGGCATAAATCAGCATGGTAAGTGGGGACAGAGGAAGGGAAAGAGATATGGAATGCAGTGTCTGCAGAGGAGGGTATAGAGGGACTCAGGCACAGTTGACCAGAAGAGAAACTACCAGGAATGATAGGGGGGCAAATGTAGGAAGCTGAGCAGATGTGGGTGATGCTCCCCACTGTCTCTTACCCCCAGAGCCAGAAACCACACACACACTCCTGTCCTCAGATGAACCCCCACCTCTGGACACAGCCCCAGGATCAGGGCACCACACAGGGATATCTGTGTTCACATTCCAGGTGCAGGGAGGGCAAAGTTCCCAAACCGGATGGGACGCAACCCCCACACCTCCTCTCTGGCAACCCCACCTCCATCCTTGCTCCTTCCCAGGCTCCCCAGGGAAGAGGGGATGAGCCGCCCTATGCCCACGGGCATCTCCGCCCTCAGCTGCAATGACACAGAGGTTGGCATCTTCAGGCTAGTCCAGCCAGAAGTTGACAGAAATCCAGCTCGTGCTCCTGAAGCTCACACAGAAATCTAATATCGGAGACAGATAATCTAATGGCATGTGAGTCATCCATTCCTTGGGATTCTCGAAGCTCCAGACGTGTATTGAGTTAGGAAGACAGGCACCTGGCCATATTACGTTATCTCCCCCCTGTGAAAGAGCCCAACTGAGTTAGGATTCAACACAGTGACCTCGGCGTCCTGAGCAAAGGAGGACAGGCCCAGGGGGCTTGGGCAGTCCTGTGAGGATGTTGCTTTTCTACCAAACTCCCCTGAAATGCAGCCGAAGGGGGCCGGCCCTCCCTAATCAATACTTCTTTGCTGTTTCTTCCTGTGATGAAGTCTCTGTGCCCCAGCCTAGGGACTGAAAGGAAAAGGAGCTGCACTGGGCCTTAGTAGTGGGGTGACAGGAGCCCTGGGACGAAGCAAGCTCTGACTAATGGAAGCCATGACCGCCATGGCCACCATCAGCAGCATCACTAATATAACCCAGAGGCCCCATCATCTCATCTACCCATCAGTAGCACCACTGTCAGCATCGACATCACCCCACGACGCTTATCAACTCATCACTATGACCACCATCACCATCACTGCCACCATCACCCTGATATCATAATATCATCAGCACCATGACCTGACCCTTAACACCACCATCAGCACCTGAACCATTAACAGCATCATAACTTCCATCACCACTATCATGTCCTCACCACAACTGTCACCATTAACACCACTCCCATCTTCATCATCAACATCACCATGGTCATCAACCAGCACTGGCTCCCAGCTATCCTCTCTGCCTGAACTTTCCAGAATGAGCTCATTTCCTATTAAGAGGACTCAACTCCCCACACAGAGAGGGGGAGACCAGTGAATGAAGCTGTGCTGACCAATACAAAAGTCACATAGGGCGGGAGGATAATGGAGTCAGGCTCCCATGTGCCCTATCACGTATAGTTCCTGAGAATTGCTGTCACCTGGCTCTTGTACCCCCAGTCTATCTGACACTTTCTTGGGGGGCCCACCAGACTATTATTAATACTATACCCATTGCCCGAGCTACCCTCCATTTACTTCCTTCCCTTGGACATCCCTGGGGCTCAGTGGGGCCCAAGCATTTATTCCATTGCTACTGCTGCTTCCAAAAGCTCAGGACAGGTGAGGTCATGCTCAGAACCCCTCTCCATGGCTAGAGGGGTCTCTGTTCTATTTGGGGTCTGCCTGCCTCAGTCTCCCTGTGTCTTCCAAGACACACTTCACTCTCCCCTGCTAGCCTGGACACCCCATCCCCATCCTAAGCACAAAACAGGATGTTTGGGCTGCCACCTAGAAGTGGGTGGGGGGTCTCCTGATATGGTTTGGTCACCTCCACATCCAATTAGGCTGGCTCAGGGTGGGGGGTTGACACCGACTGTTTCCTTGACAGCAAATACCCAAACTGATGGCAACAATTAGTTTGTCTATTTTAAAACTGAATTCCGATGCTTCCATGGCAACCAGAGTTATTAAAAGACAGAAGTTAAAGTGCGCTGTGGCAAAGGCGGCCTGGCACGGTGGTGACCACTCTTCCAGGAAAATATGAAGAGCTTCCACATTAGGGCACCCCCCTCCAACAAGCCAGACTCCTACGGCAGCCATCGACAGCACAAGGGAAAACAGCTACCTCGCACCCCCTTCCACCTTCCACAGTCCTGGGCTTCAATGGGGAGACACAGGCATCCGGATGCTGGGGCTGTCCTGGGTTGAAAGGCTCTTTACTCACTCAGGAGCCTTGACAGAGGTCATGAGAGGCTACCTAAGTGCAGGCCTAACTCCTGCACCCCTAATAATGTTGAGCCCGAGGATGCCACATGGTGGTGGGGCTTGGGGACTGCAGGTATTCCCAGGTGGGAGAGCATCCCAAAGACATCCTTCCCCCTTTTACATGGGGAAATTGAGGCCAGGGTGGATGAAAGGAGGGAAGGCATTTCAGGGCCAGTGTGGACAACTCTTGGAAAATCTCAGTGATTTTTAGCTTGATAGGTCAGGGTTGGGTTTCCTGCACTCCTGGCCCCACCTCCCCACATCATGCATTGTCCTTAGAACTATCCATCTCTACCCTCACCCTGACCTGCACAGGAGCTTTAGATAATAGCACAAAGGGCTCAGGTGCAGAGTTTTGGGGGGGTGTGGAGACTGTGTCCAGAGTACTGACTCTCTGTACCCCCACCCCTTGACCTAGGCACTGCTTTTATCCTTCAGCTCTTTGAACCTTTTCCACTAAACTGTGAGGGGCTCTAACCTTGTACCCAAACCCAAACCCTGAGACCTAGTGGCAGGCACTAACAAGCAGTGTCAGGTTGGGGGTACAGACATGTGGATGAGGCCCTGAGCCCTGCAAGGACCTCATGAGGGCAGCAGACTTGGGGAGATGGACAGGCCACCCAGAGAGCCAGATTCTGAGACAGCTGTCCCCGTGTACAATGAAACCCTTTTCCTCAGTGACTGTGTGAGCCAGCCCAGTTGAGTGAGCTCGTTGCTTCTTCCTTTATGCCAAAAATCTTTCCAATGGGAAATAAACAAGGAGGGGATCCAAGGAGAGACAACAGAGAAGACCAGTGAAAGCTGGGGCCTTTCTAGGCCATCAGGTCTATCCCCCTCCTAGATGCTCTAACTGTCCCTTTGGGCAGTGAATGAGGCTTCTGGAAAAATGAGGTACTTTCTGGGAACCCCAGTAGCTCCTACTGGGCACAGGCTGCCAGAGATCACTGGTTTAGCTCCACCTGTTTGTGTGTGTGTCTCTGTTAGTCTCTCTGTTAGTTTCTCCCTGTGCCCTCTTTCACTTTTTAGTGCTGAGCATTTAAGGCAAAGTTATTTGGTTGGTTCGTGGGCCACAGCAAGTGGTGCTCAGGGTTTAGTCCTGGCTATATGTTTGGGGGTTCGTCCTGACAGTGCTCAGGAGACCATGTGAGTTGCTGGGATTTGAACCAACGTTGACTATGTGAGACAAGTACTTCCAGCAGTCTGTTCTCTCTCTCTCTCTTTCTCTCTCTCACTACATCTATTTTTCTAAGAACAACACTTATGGGTTCTGCCCTTTCTCTCTTTGTGTCTCTCTGTCTCTCTGTCTCTCTGTCTCTCTGTCTCTCTGTCTCTCTCTCTCTCTCTCTCTCACAAACACACACACACACACACACACACATCACCTCTATTTTTTCAAGATCAACACTAGTGGGTATTGTCCTTCTTTCCTTTGGTTTGCATCTTACTGTGATAATTTGGGTCTGCTCTTCGGGTTCTCTGCTCAAAGCCTCCACATGGGGCCAGTTCATTGGCCCTCAAGATCCACAGCAGAGCAGAAGAAGGGAAAGAAACAGAGCTTAGTTCATGTGAGCTCTGGGCTCTCTGGACTCAGAGGCTGTAAATCTTGGCCTGACTTGAATGGAGTTTTTTTTTTTTTTTTCAGAGAAGGAAAAGGAAGCAACACAGATTTAAAACCGCATTCAGGTTTCAGAGCTATTTGAAAAAAAAATCATATCAGTATTAAAACTGGCAACAACTCCCCCCACATGGTCCCCAGAACACAAATCCTTCAACCCCAATGGCATTTTTTCCTCCAAATCTAGAGTCCAGCTAGTGAAACGACCCCTCAACTCTCAGGCTGTTTCCAGAAGCTGCTGCCCCAGATGGATCCTGCACATGCCTCTGCTTCTAGAGCCCAGTATGCAGGTAGCCAAGGGCAAGTAAACTGGATACCTCCTTCTAGGGAACACAGCCCTTGTCCCTGGTGACATCCACCCCATAGCTTCAGTCACATAAGGCAATTGGCTAAGAAACTCGCTTTGATTAGCAACTTCCCTGTGGATATATTTCTTTTCTTTCATATTTCACATTCTGAATATTTTATGAAGATGTTTTCCTTTCCAAGTGAGTTACTGTGGCGCTTTAAATAATACTTGAGGTATGGAACCCTGATATTTCTCTCCAGTGTGGATGTGTGCCCCACGTGAGAGAGTTGGGGAAACAGTACAGCAAAAAAAACCTCCTCATTAGCACACATTAGGTTGGACACATATCTGCACACACACCCCATTAATACATGCAAAATCAGCCCCATCTCATTAGCATTCATTAGACTGGCCCTGCCTCTTCATGAGGACACAATGTTGGTCTGGCTTTCCTGTTAGCACACAGGTTTCCCCACCTCCTCATTAGCATATTCAAGTTGGTCCCACCTCCTCCTTGACACACACATGAGGTTGGCCCCACCTCCTCATTAGCATGTGTTGGGTTGGCTCCGCCTACTTGTGAGCTCAGTGCTGGGCCCATCTCCTTGTCTCCTGAACTCTCCCAGGGGCCAGCAGCCCTGAGCACAGCAATGCTCATTGGTACCTGATAAGGACTGGTACAGGGATGGAATTCTCACCTGGGCTGCTGCAGGGGACAGTGTCAGGGCAGAGTGGAAACATGATTCACACCTCCTGAATCAACATGTAAAATGCAACGGATGCTTGAGTATTAATTAATATTTTTGCAAGCTAATTAAGTTGGAGTGACAGGGCCAGGAAGGCGCTGTCTGAGTTGACTCGTCATTCTGTTCCACTCCTCTTATTTCGGTGGCGGCATGGATGACCACTTTATTCAATTTTTATTATTTTTTTTAATTTTACCAGAAACAATCTACACACCACACCATTTCACGGCTATCATCATTTATTCATAGCTCAGTGGAGGAAGCCGGAATAGCAATAGCTTTTTCTTCTCCCCCTAATTGTCATTCTGGGGAGATGAGTGGGATTTCAGTCCCGAGTCAAGCTACATTAGTGCCGAGAACTAGGCGGCCATGGATTCCTCCCCAGTGAGAGTGCCATTTGTCATGGGCGGTTTGTGCTGAGCCAGCACATGAGAACCCCAGGGTCATCGAGCTGCTCCCCTGGCGGCTGGTCCCAAGGCCAGTGGGCTGAAATCCGAGCCCAACTCTGCCTACCAGCCATGGGTCCCAGGATCCCAGTTCTACTGGCTTTTCCCCTATGCCCAAGTTTGTGGAAAAAATGAAATGCAATACCGAGCCTGCTGTGAATGTTTCATAACCTTGCAGCTCTCATACCCTCACTGTCACCAACACCACCAGCGCCACATGGCACTCCTGCTTTAGACCACTTAGAATATCTGCAACATCTGCCCTGAAGCTGGTGAGATGATACAGTGGGGAGGGTGCTTGCCTTCTAAGCAGCCACTCAGGGTTCAATTTCCACATCCCATATGGTCCCCTGAGCACTGCCAAGAGTAAGGCACGAGTAGGCTCTGAGCATCACTGAGTCTGCCCCCCAAAAACAAAAACATAAATAAAATAAAATTGCATGCTCCATTGTGGGCACTGGGGGAGTCTGTTGGGCCACACCTGCACTTGTGTAGCCTCCTCTCCATTCTCCCAGGCTCCCCTTAAGCTGACTATGTCACAACTGTGGATCAACATCCAGCTGAGACCCACCAAGCTTGTCTCCAATTGAGAGCCCAGGGCCCCAAGATGAAGCCTAGCAACAGTCTTGCTTTTGCTCTAGCTTTGGGGACAAAGAAGACTGTGTGGGTAGAACTTTTCCCAGGCCAGCTTGTCCACTGGAAAAAACCTCAGGGGCTTTGGAAAGAGAGTGGCAGCAACTCCACACACTTTCAGCCATGATAAAGTCTCAAGTTTTGCCTGGTGAGAGGCTGGCTCAGCTGGTCCTCGTAGCAAGTCTCAAATCTCCTTTCTGCTTGGCCTGCGACCCCAGAGCAGGGATCCTCAAACTTTTTTTTTTTTTTTTGGTTTTTGGGCCACACCCATTGACACTCAGGGGTTACTCCTGGCTATGTGCTCAGAAGTTGCTCCTGGCTTGGGGGACCATATGGGACACCGGGGGATCGAACCGGGGTCCGTCCAAGGCTAGCGCAGGCAAGGCAGGCACCTTACCTCTTGCGCCACCGCCCAGCCCCTGGGATCCTCAAACTTTTTTAACAACCGTCCCTCAGACCATTGAAGGGTTGGATTATAGTTTAAAAATAAAAACTATGAAGGGCAGTAGTGCATTTGCCTTGCACCTGGCCGAATGGGATGAACCTGGGTTCAATCCTTGGCATTCCATATGGTCCTCCCAGCATGCCAGGAGTGATTTCTCAGTGCAGAGCCAGGAGTAACCCCTGAGCGCTGCCAGGTGTGGCCCAAAAACAAACAAACAAACAAACAAAAACTATGAACAATAGTAGCCAGTGGTCCATAATACAAGGACCTCTGCCCGAGACTGAAGAGGAGTCCATACAGAGAGAGAAAAAGGGAAGTTGGAGTGTGCAGAGCACATCCCACATATGCATACTGCAGGCCCAGGATGAGTTGGCTGCTAAGCAGGACAGGAAGAGGCAGCAAAAACACCTGGTGACAAGGGGTGGCATGCGGCCCACAGGCCTGAGTTTGACGATCCCTGCACCAGAGAAAGAAAGGGGTTCTGGCCTGAAGCAATATGGTTGTCCTCCAGCTGCTCTCTCAAGAAGGCACCACCAATAGGTCACTGTTTTTGCAGGGAGTGGGGTGTGGGAGGATAGACAGGTCATTTATGATCCAGCAGTGGCATCTCGATTGCTGGGCCCTGCCTCAGCAGGGTCGCCATATTCCGAGAAATGGGGGGAAAGGCGCGTGAGGCTGCATGATGATTCTGAAGGGGAAGGAGTCCACGAGATGTACAGTAGCAACTTAGGAACAAAATGGAACCGTGCAGGGCCAATTAATGTGCAAATACGTGTGCGCGGGAACTTGCATTCCATTCATCATGCGGACATGGGAATTGGGCCATTTATCTGTTATATTATGTAGGTGACATCTTAGTTTGGTTCTCTCAGCTGCTCTGGGACAAAGGGCCGTGGGCTCTGCAGCAAGCAGGGGGGGTGGAAGATAAATTCCTCAGCTGTCACCAGGACTGCCGGGCAGAATTTGGTTGGAAGATAAACCTCTTTCCTCCACAGGGTTTGGACATTTCTCTGCAGCCCGGGTGCCACCTGATTAAAGCTGTATGTGCTGTGGGGAGGGCTGGCATATGCCATGAAAAATCTGGCACTGACAACCTGCTGTCATGTTTTCAAAGCCCAGAATCTGCAAACCCCAGGCGCATCCTGGCTGTCGATCTCCAGAGGGGAAAGAAAGGGAGCAGGGAAATAAGATGGAGCCTTCTGGGCCTCCCAGACCTCGGACCACACATCTTGTGGGTGCTATTGGCTCTGAGTGGCGCCGGGGCTCATCCTAGGCTGGGACAGGGCCTGAGCCCCATCCTAGAGCCCCAATAATCTCTGTTTGAAACAGACAAGGGTCCAAGAATTCAATAGCAGGACTGAAAAGGAAGTGGGGTTTGCACTGGTCCATCTCATTAGAAATATAGTTACTCAAAGGCCATGAGCTGGCAGAGAAGCCAGCATGGACTCAGACTAAGGGATGTGCAGTTGAGTCTCCAAAACAACAGAGAAGGAAGCATGATTGATTCAAATTTTTATTTTGAATACCTTTTAAAAATTGAATTACTAACACAGTGCAGTTGTTCATGGTTGAGTTTCAGTCATACAACGTCTAACACCCTTCACCAGGGCACATTTCCTGCCACCAATGTGCCCAGTTTCCCTCTCCCACCCAGCCTTCCCCTACGGCAAACATTTTCTCTTTCCCCTCCCTCTCTTTCCCTGTACTCTCTCTCTCTCTCTCTCTCTCTCTCTCTCTCTCTCTCTCTCTCTCTCTCTCTCTGCCTCTCTCATCCTTTTTTTCATTTTAGGCTCTGTGGTTTACAATTCTGTTACTCAGGAGAGACTATTTCTAGAAACTCATGTTCCATCCAGGAAATAGGACTCAGCCAGAATGAATGAACCAATTTGAGCTTATGAGCCAACAAATGAATAAAAACTCAAGGAATCAAGGAATCAAGGAATGACTGACTGAACAAATGAACGAATATACAAGTATATGAAGTACGTGCAGGTGAGTGCAGCTCAGTGCTTCCTCTTCCTCCAGCCCCTTTACCTCTGTTCATGATTCATTCCTCAGCCTGTTTCCATAGCTTCCACGTTTGTGGGGTTTCTCCCTTTTATTATTTTGGACCAAGCAACCAGTTTTTCTTTGGCCTAAGAGCCATGTCCCCTGTATGACTGTCACCTCAAAATGGGGTGACATGTCCCCAAAAACGCACCTATCAGTGGTGCTATGTCCCATGCTCACCAGATAAGAGTTCCAAGTAGAACTTGCTTCCCCTTGGGCACTGAGCACAGTGGGTGCAACCCCAGTAGAGGTGAAGAGGTTTCTCTACATAAATGTGATCCTAAGTGAACAGTTGAAGCCTCATCTCTCCTTTCTTCCTAGGTAACTTGACCTTACCTGCAAGACTCCACCCATTCCTGGAAGGGGTCTTGGGAAAGGTAGATAAAGCCTTTGACCCAGGGGATTAGGGTCTGCTCTTTTGGTCTTTTGCCAGCATGGAGATCAAAGGGAAGATGGCTGAAAGGAGTTAAGATGCAGGGCTAGCTAAGAATGGCTGTGCTTAAAAGGTTATGATAGAGGCCACATATGTGGTGGATAGGGTATGAATAAAGTTGATGCTTCCTGATGCCTATCTCTGGATGAGTGATTCCGCCGTTCACCTAAACCTGGGACCCGTCAGCTGGATGGGGGTTGCGGAGCCATGTGGCCTGGGATGGCAGAGAAAAATCCCTCCATCCATCCATCCTTCTCCATCCACCTCTATCCAGATCCATCATTAATTATTTGATTCTACAAACAGTGACTACAGAAGACAAAGCATGCCACAGGCACCCTCAAATTTCTTCCTAGATAGCTAAGTTTCATAGTTTCTTGGTGGCCTGTAGAGTTGTGGCTGGCCTGTGACCTGCCCACCTTCTCATGTGGCAGAACCACAGCACTTGCTCAGGCCCAATCTCCCCATATCCACAGAGTCCTGCACAACCCCCTTCCACATGCCAGCCACCATGAGTCCAGGCACAGCTCTCACTGGTCTCCTAGAGGGAAGTTGTGCCACACAGTGCTACAAAAGGCTCAGCTTAAGGGTATGCCAGGGGCACAGTGAGTAAAGGGCTCTGGGACACTAACTATATCTCAGAGGGGCCCTTGAATGGTGCCCAGTACAGCTTCTAACACTGGATCCCTTGTTGGATGAGATCTGGTCAATGTCTTTCCCTCTTCACCACTACGGTTGGGTCAAGTGCTGGGGCCAAGAGGAGTAAGCAGGTAGACATAAGACTGGGATCTGAAGCATTTCAGTGCACCCAGAATTCTCAATCACCCAGGGATCAAACTTGGCCTTGTGCAAGAGACCCCATCAGTGAGTGTTGACACAGGGATATGGAGAAGGGATGGGGCCACATCAAGGGGCAGAAGCCAGCAGGAGAGGTGGCTTTATTGCCACCATCACTGCCAGCCACCCACTCAGAAGCAACCCAGCCCAGCCCAGCTCTGTCTCCATGGAAAACCATTTCCCAGCAGAGGAAGACAGATGAGTCGCTCCTACCTCAGAGGTGCCGACAGCCGGGCAGGTAGGAATCTGCAAGAAAAAGGGGAAAAAATACTTTGGTATCGACTCAACCAAGGTAATTGGATTGATCATGTTTGCAAAGCACTGGCATCGAAATTTGCTATCACCTAAGGGGACAGAGAATCACATGCATGCTCAAGCAAATACCTGCCTGCACACACACACACACACACACACACACACACACACACACACAATGTGGGGGGCACACACAAGGATACACACACTTGAGCAAAGAGCTATGTGTGACATAGGTCACAAAGACATATGCTGGATATGTGTAGAAAAATGTGCAGACATGTATGTACACACAGAACACAAGGTCCTTGATCCCTACCAGTCTTGTGTACAGGGTGAGGAGGATGATTCATATTATTCTCACATCAACACAGATCTGCCAAGAAAGGGAAAGAGGAGGTCCTGGTACACTATGCATGGAGAATGATGGATATGCCCCAAAAGCAAAGGCATCCAGACTCTTCAAGTCTTGTATCTGTGAGATGAGGAGCCCCAGGGTCCAGCAGCAAGAACTTGCCTTCAAAGTGTTGCATGGTGTTTCAAGAAAAGGCAGAGCCTGTGCCCAAATATGCCAGGAGAATCATGCATGGCACACAGCTGCACAATATTTCATTTGGTTTGGTTTGGGGGCTATACCCAGTGATGCTTGGGGCTTACTTCTGGCTCTGCAAACAGGATTACTCCTGGTGGTGCTCGAGGCACCATATGCGATGCCAGGGATCAAACTTGGCCTTTGCAAGAGACCCCAGCAGTGAGTGTTGACACAAGGATAAGGCAGCAAATGCGGATGCTGAGTGACCCCGCCATGCTCTTTTAAGTGAAGCTGCGGTGTAGGGCTTTCATTCTTCTCCGTGGTGGCAGCTGAGAGCTCCTGGCAGGGAGCTAGTATGATTAAAGCTGGGCAGGAGGGGTTGGGGGATCCCAGCGGGATGAGCCTGGTCGCTTTGTGCCAAAGGCTCCTCATCCCTCTGCTCATTCCTGCCCTGTGCCCATCTCTCCATATGTGTGTGGGGGGGATTTCCTCCTATCCCAGTGGGTACATGAATATCCTCATTCCCACCTGCACCCAGAGAGTTGGTAGGGGAAACTGAGTCTGTACTGGCATGGATCCTGCCTGTGAAATAGTCATGTGAGTTGCTATATGAGCCTGTGAGACAATATACCCCCCCTTTTAGGAATTACCCTGAACAAAGACAATTCCTAGGTTAGCAGCCAAAATTTGGGCTGCTGAAAGTTACGGCGAATGTATGTATGTCACATACATGATGTATGCAAGTCAGTATCTTAAGTCTCTATCTACAACGTGATGCATGTAAGTCTGTAAGAATACTGGGTTTTTTTCTTTTTTGTGCAGTATAATATTTTGTGCAGGATAACCCATCCCAGTGAAGAGTTTAGTGATGGGTTGCAGAATATGGCAACCAAGAACTAACATCACATGGACACCTCCCAGATGGGCTGTAAACAAAGATAAAGAAAAAACACTCCAGGGGCCGAAGAGATAGCATGGAGGTAAGGTGTTTGCCTTGCATGCAGAAGGACAGTGGTTCGAATCCTGGCACCTCATATAGTCCCTGGAGCCTGCCAGGAGTGATTTCTGAACATAGAGCTAGGAGTAATCCCTGAGTACCACCGGGTCTGACCTCCACCCCCCAAAAAAAAGAAAAAATAAAAATACTCCATAGGCAATTATCCTGGAAATGGGCTCTCCCACAAGACTAAAAACCCTCACCAGCATGAGAATAGAGGAGGAAAACTTAAATTGGATATGTGTCAAAAAGCTCGCCAGGATGTCTTGGGTACTCTAACCTTGTTTCCTTTCCTTTAATCCTGACTTGCATCAATGAGGTAGGAATGTGGCTTTGTCTCCCCCTGCTTTTGTGTAGGAAAAGTATAAAATGTGTGCTAAAATACTGTTCAGGGCTCTTGTTGCCACTTTGGCCAGGGAGTCCTCAGAATTGGGTTCTATTAAATTCTATTATTTATCTACTCTATTGCCTCCATGTCTCTGTAGATTCAACCTACCCCCAGAAGGAAGTGCTCATGTTTTCTTAGTCTGAGGGGTTCATATGAGCCTTGGGGGCAGGTCTGCAACTATAGGGATACCGGAAGTCACCAGGGCTTGGAGTCCCAGGTAAAGGTGCCAGCCCAGTAAGGGTCAGGGAGGGAGAGGCTAAGGGTCAGCTATTCACGGCCCATGTGGTATCTATGATCTCACGCACCTCTGTGTATGCAGCTCACTGTGTTGGAAATGTAGGATATGAAGACATTCAAGAAATTAATAAGTTTAGCTAGAGTGTTGACAGTCTGAGGAGAGGGACGGAAAAAGAGGATCTACAGACTCAATTTCTAATTACCAGAATGCCAGCACTCCCAGGGAATGCCCTGATAGTTGGAGTCCTGTTTTAACTCTTTTGTTCCTGCCACCACTACCAAAGGAAGACAATCCATAGAAACGTTACATTAGCTTCCTCTCCCATACACACCCCTTTTTTGAGATATAAAGATCCACTTAGCCTTGATTAGAATTAGAGGTCTTTTTTGTTTTCTATCTTTCACCTGGATTGTTCTCTCTCTCTTCTCTTCCTCTCTGTCTATTATTTATCTCTGTCTGCCTCCCTCCTTGTCCTGTTTCTGTCTGTCTTCCTCTGCATCTGTCTATCTCTCTTTGTTTCTCTGTCTCTGTCTCCCTCTATCTCCTGCCTCCTTTTATCTCCTCTGTCTCGCTCTGTCTCTATCTCTCTTCTCTCTCCTCTCTGTCTCTTTCTCATCTATCTCTCTCTGCTCTCTCCTGTGCCCTGTTCTCTGTCTCTGACTCTCTGTCTCCCCCTATCTCAAAAAAGAAAAAAAAGAAAAAAAGAATTAAAGAGGTATTTGCCAGTTAACATCTGCCCTTCTTCCCATGCTGATTGATCCTGAATAATAAAGGACAGTCAGGGCTCTCAGTCCAGAAGACTTGGAGTCCCCTAACCACATGCTTTTCTCTCTTACATCTGTCTCCCTTTGGGGGGAGGTGTTTTGTTTTTGGACCACACCCAGTGACACTCAGGGGTTACTCCTGGCGATGCACTCAGAAATCACTCCTCCTGGTTCTAAGGGCTATATAGAATGCTGAGGATAGAACCCAGGTCCGTTCTGGGTCAGCCATGTGCAAGGCAAATGCCCTACTGCTGTGCTAGCACTTCGGCCCCTGTCTTATTTTCTTAATCCTTGAAGCAACACTGCTTCAGTCCCCAAGGTGCTGAATGGATGTACTGGCCCCCAAAAGGTTGGCAGGGATTCAAAGGTGGGTAGCTGGTGGGCCCCCCTCCCCATTCCTCTAGATGCATACAGCTTTGTGCAACTCCTTTCAAAAGGGTGCAGTCCAGCCTGGGACACAGAAAGGTACCACATCCTCAGACTCACGCACTGAATCACGCACCCCAGATGAATCAAGAGATCATATGGAAGGACCCAGCCCCTATGGAGCCAGAACAAATGAAGCAGCACCAGGAGTAAGTCCTGGCACCACAAACAAACAAACTGTGAGGAGCCACCTGGTATGGTCACGGCAGAGCCAGGTTTGCTCATGCCTCCTGCAGCCCAGCTAATCAGTAATTAAAGTTGAAGGAATTTGGGGATACAGCCTCTGAAAAGTGCACTAGATTCTCCATGTTCTTGGGGGGGGTGCAAAAGGAAAAAAAAAGGGAAAGAAAAGGATTCTGGGATAATTAGCTATTCTTCCCTTAAATGAGTTTTGGGGTTCATTACAACCAGAGTGCTGGGCTAATATACCTTGTGTTGTGAGTGTCTCCCAATTCCTGCTAATGGAATTAGGCCCCGAACGTCAACGCAGGGAGTTCTTAATGGCACATCCCCACTCAGCTGTTGTGCTGGGAATGGGCCATTACCAGGCCCTCGGATCGGGGAGCAGGCGGGGCAGCATCTGGACGGTTAAGCTCCTAAAAGAGATGCCAACGTGCCTCGAGGTCCTACGACTCACCCCCCCTCCTTCCATACCCCTCCAGAAAGTGAAAGCACAGAATCTATTTTCCAATGGCAGAGAAAGGGCACAAGGAAAGACACCTGCTCAGTCTTCTCTTTGCAGGGATGGAGCTACCCATACTGAATATAACAGCTCTTCCCTAACCTTCCTTCCCTGGGCACAGTGCAAGATGTGCCCAAGAGCCTCACTGGAATGCTGTCAGGGAAGCGGGGTGCCATGTCTGGCTGCTTAATCAATAATGTGCCATTGCTGGGAGCAGGGGACAGCACTCAGGGCTGCAATTCCGGAGCTTTTTCAAGCCAGCTCTAGAACCAGCCAATCTGAAAATGCAGCTATGCATCATTTCCAACCAGAAATGCAGCCTCGTCATATATGACCAAAAATATAGCCTTGTCATTCTCAACTGGAAATGTAGCTGTGTCATTCCCAAGCCCTAAGTAGCTTGAAGAAGGAATTTCGCCCCCTACTCCCCACTTTCCTGCTTCTGGATAGCTGTGCCCTAAAGAGTTAGCAAGTCATGATGTATAAGAAAGAAACTGGTAGACATTAGCTGCTCAGTGAAACAGAATCCAGCCGTGTGGCTCTGGAGACCAGCCCAGTGGGTTGGAGAGTCCTGGTTTCCCCTGCTTGGCCATCAGCTCTGTGAGGGAAGGGAAGTGGGGGCCCTGTTTGCTCACATTTGATGTCACCAAACCCTGGCATGGAGCATGCACTTGGCTTGACAAAGTTTGTGTAATAATTAATTAATGCATAAATAGACAAAACACATGAATGAAAACTTGGAGCATTTGGGAGTGAAATTCAACCACACCTGCTGTTTCGGAGGTGCTTAATGTATGCTTGCAAAGGAATCAATAGAGGAATGAAGGGGAGGCTAGAGGGAGGGGCAGGAAAAGAAGGAGAAAGGAAGAGAGAAAGAGAGGAAAGGACGGGCATAGTGAGGGAGGAAGGAAGCAGGAGGAGGGAGAAAGAGGGGAGGAAGAAAGGAGGAGAAAGGGGAGGGAGAAGAGGAAAGAGGGGGAGATGAGAAAGGAGGAAGAGGGGAGGAGGAAGGAGAGGAAGGATGTGGGGAGGAAGGAGGGGGAAAGGAGGGAGGAAGAAGGAAAGGAGAGAGAGGAGGGATAAGGAGAGGAGGAAAGTGTAGGAAGAGGAGAGGAGGGAGAAGTGGGAAGAGGAGAGAAGGGAGGCGGCAGAGGGACGGAGGAAGGAAGAGGAGGGAGAGGTGAGTGTCTGATCTCCAAGTACTCTGGGACTTAAGTGATATTCCAGCTGAAAGACTGGAGTTTTGCAGGAGAACAAAATTCCTCCCGCCTACCAGCTGCCCCTCAGCTCACAGCAATGTTAAATTCATTAAGTTCTCACCAACCACCTCCCAGGCAATGGTCCCACACACATCCTCCCAGGAGCATGGCTGGCTCCCTCAGGCAAGATCAGAAGTTAACAAGCCCCACTTGGACACAGCCACAAGTTTCATTTTGACGTCTCTCTTGGAAGTCCCTGGCTTGAGTGAGCTCCAAGTCCCTGCAGCCAGTGGATGAGAATCTGGTGACGAAGGTTAGCCCTGCATCAGGTTGACAACTCAGCTGCCCCCCATAAAACACTGAGGCTCTGGGGCCGGGGTGGTGGCGCAGGAGGTAAGGTGCCTGCCTTGCCTGCGCTAGCCTAGGACGGACCGCGGTTCGATCCCCCGCGTCCATATGGTCCCCCAAGAAGCCAGGAGCAACTTCTGAGCGCATAGCCAGGAGTAAACCCCTGAGCGTCACAGGGTGTGGGCCCAAAAACCAAAAAAAAAAAAAAAAAACACTGAGGGCTCTCAGACCCTTAGGGAGACCAGGCAGGCAGATGCCAGGTGCCTGGGTCCTGGTGAAATGCATGGTGGGTTCCCATGGAGGTTGGGGCCAGGGTGCACCAAGGCAGTGCCTCGTCACTGAATGAAGACATGGTAAGTGACAGAAGGGACGTATGCATCCAGGTCCCCACTACTGGCAAGAGACACCTCTCGTTCCCCTTCTTCCTAACTGAGTGCAGAGCACAGAGAGGCAACCCAGGGCACCTCGATCCCCAAACACAGGAAGCAAAGCAAGGAAGGTCAGCACAGTTCCCCCACGACAGGTCAGTGTGGCCTTCACAAGTCCCTCTGGGTGAGCGGTTTGGCCGGGGGAGCAGTGGGTAGACCCCAGAGCTTTTTAGATCAGGCAAAGGGAGGTGGAGCCACTGGCCACAGGCCACCCAAGGGGTTGTCCCTGGCCTTCCCCACACACACACACACTGACTGGAGACGCTCTGCAGCGTCCACCTCTGTTGTGTATGTAAACATTTCCATGGGATTATTATGTCCTGATCCTACCCTGATCGGTGATTGTGCCCTACCCTAGGATGTGGACCTGGCATTTTGCTCCCACCCTAGGGTGGTACCTGATTATGATGTAGAAAAGCAAGGGTCTGTGGAAGACTGGGGCTTTTTTCCATGGGCTGATTCTGAGGCTTTTTGGCTTCAGCCTTATGCACGGAATAAAGCTGTTACCTTCAGAAGTCTGACTGCCTGTTAGCTTTATACCCCCGCATTCACCTCAGAACCGCCGGCTGAACAGGTAACAAACGCGTGTACCGAGCTGGAGGAGAAAGGCCTCATCCTCCATCCCTCCATCAGTCAACCCCATCAAGGTTGTTCTGCAACACACCTCAAATTCCTAACGGTTTCTGAGCACAAGAAGTTTGCAGCACTGAGCCCAGGAAGAGTCAGTATCAGGGGGCAGGAAGACTTGATACCCCCCAAAATGTACCCTGGGATCCTGGTTCCTGGGAAAGGAGAGACCCTTCCTGTTCCCCAGGTGGAGCAGGGTCTGGCTGAGGTCCACATGTGGGATCTTGTCCCTGTGCAAAACTAGGATCCTAGAGATAGGCTTTCACCAACCCCTCAAGAACTCATTCTCAGACACCCTGAGGCACAAACACCCCGATTCCATCACAGGCAAAACCCTGCCTGCCTTCTCTGCAATATCTCCTGGAGCTTGAACTGAGATGGCATGGGTGGCAGGACAGAAAGTGCAGGAGAAGGGGTTATTCAAAGCCGGTGAGCTCAAGCCAGCTGGGGGGTGGTGTGTGCAGTGCAGGAGATGGGGGGCACCTACACTACTCTGGTCATCTGGTCTGCTCCCCCATGAACTCAGAGACAGGCCCTGGGTTGCCTCTCTGTACCCAACCTGGATTCAAGCGAGGACATGGCAGTGGAGAGAGCCAGGAGTGTGCCTGCTCCAGGTTCATTTCTGAAGCACAGAGGTTGGGGGACCCTGCACCTTGGGGGAGAAGGGGCAGCTGAGCTCACATGACCCAATGGCTCCTCAGTGACAATCAGTCCCCCTGCCCCAAACTCAGCACATGGAGTTTCATCAAACAGCGCCACAGCAGATCCCTTGGGCCCCTCTTCCTTGCTTCCCATTGGTTTCCTGAGTGGGCCTTGAAGTCCCACCCAAGACTCTTTACCATAGATGGCAGGAGGGCAGCAGCTGGGGGCACCTTCTCTACAATCCCAGAAGGATAGCACGAAGGTTCACAGCCTCATGGAACCCAGAACTGCCCCCACGACTCCATGGAGTTGCATGAGGACTTTGGGTTTGGGGGTCTGACTAGCAGCTCTTGGGCAACACCAGAGGGGGCTCTACCTGGCCTCATCAGATCCCAGCAGCCATGCAAACCCCAACTGTGAACCCCAGGCTTCCCGGGGAGCAGCTGGGGTACCTGCTGTCTCCATATCCCTGATCCCTGAGGCCCAGCTAGGGTCAGCTCCTAGAGCTACCCCCAATTTAACTGCTAAGTGCTGACCAGCCCTAGGGGTCCCCTGGTACCCCAGAGCCTATTTCTTTGGGCTTCTCCCTGGCTCTGGAGGCTTCCACAGGCCCAGAGGCCCCCCCACAGCAAACCACATTTCCTCCCATTTGACCCCACTCTCTTTCTCAGAGCATTCACACCACTGACTAATGAAACATCTGCCCAGAGCTGCAGTTTACAAATGCTTCATTTTCCACTCCTGGTGGAGGCAGGAGCCAATCCTGACTCCCAGCTAGTCCCTGGGGCCTCTTCCCAGCTGCCACCAGTGGCTCCTGCCTCCACCTCAGTGGCGCTGGGGACCCAGTTCCCAGGGGGCACAGAGAGACCGAGAGAGGAGTCCCCTGCTGCAGGAGGGTTTTAGTGAGGCATGGACCACAGCCACCGCCACTGCTGATGAAGGCACAATCAAGTATAATGACTCTCCGATCGAGTTTAATTATGAACCAGAATGATGAGTCAAGAATGTGGAGGTGGGGGAGTAGCCAGCACTGATCCTGATGGGGACCTAGGGATGGATCTGTGAGGGACAACCCTCTGCCCAGTACGCTAAGCACAGGTGCAGATTCCAGGAAGGTGAGACAATCCTAGAACAGAACCCCAAAACCCACAGTCCCTCCAACATTAGACCAGAGCTCTGTGATCCCCACTTCGACCTCCATGCTCCCCCAGTATAGTCTCAGAATAAACCAGTGATACAACAGCAGTAGGGAGTTTGCTTTGCACACGGCCAACCCGGGACAGACCTGAGTTTCAAATCCCATTATCCCATATGGTTCCCCAAGCCAGCCAGGAGTGATATCTGAACACAGAGCCAAGAGT
Source organism: Suncus etruscus (assembly GCF_024139225.1). Taxonomy (NCBI): domain Eukaryota; kingdom Metazoa; phylum Chordata; class Mammalia; order Eulipotyphla; family Soricidae; genus Suncus; species Suncus etruscus. The sequence goes on along the minus strand of NC_064849.1, from coordinate 7,888,920 downwards.
ATCTCTTGAGCACTGCCTCCACCGGGTGTGACTCCAAATACAAAAAAAAAAAAAAAAAAAAAAAAAAAAAAAAAAAAACAAAGAATAAAGCAGGTTTCAAGAGGGGAAGAGTCAGGCTATCCTCAACATGCCTGCCTATGAGAAAAGAAATTGGGGGGGCAAAGGGCCCCTTACCCCACAGTGTCTGAATGGAACTCCCTCTGCTCAGTCCAGCCGGCCTCTGGACTGTAAGCAGGGGCAGGCCCCTCCACCACCACCACCCCGGGATCTGGGCCTTCCCCACTCCAGGGCCTTGTTTCAGGGGCAGTTTTATTAAATTAGCTTGCAGGAGCTTCAAGTCTGCACTGCAAAATGCAACCTCCCCCACTTCCCTGTGGGACCCCCATAGCCACCCTTCCCCACCTTGGGTATAATGACCCCCATGTTCAGATATTTTTGAGCTATAAACATTCTATTATGCGATCCAGACTCTCCAGTTCTGTCATAGACTAGAAATGAATCTCTCCATCCTCCCTCTTTCTCTCCATGTCTCCTCTACTCTCTTCCCTTCTCTCATTCATCTTTCTTCTCTCTTCCTCTTGCTCTGTCCTCTTCTCTAATCTCCTTCTCTATGCTCTCTTGCCTCTTTCTCTTCTCTCCCTGCTCTCTTTCTTCTCTATATCTCCATCTCTCTCCCTCTCTGGTCTCTCTCCACCCCCCCTCCTCGCTCAATTCCAACCGGATAAAGCCAGGACAGGAAGCAGAGGCATGAAGCAGAGGCCAGCGGTGGAGTGCTGCCCGGCTCCTTCTAGCTCAGCTCTCTGCATGCCACAGGAACCGAGGAGGAAAACAAATCTAAATTTTTTTCAAATCTTTGTTTCCCCTGTGAAGAGACTGGAGTGGGCCCGGTTTTGTTTCTTTTCAAAGTTTCCTATTTTGTTCAATTCCATGGCACCAAGTAGGTCAATCAGAGGCCTCAGGTGTAACCGATGCATTTCAAATGAGGGGGATAACAAATAATTTGAATTCGGGGTTTGTGCAGGTAGCCACATCTCTGTCTCTTGCTGTCACAGAGCCCGTGGTTGGGGCAGGGGATCTTAAGGACAGAAAAACCTCTGATCTTCACCTCATCTGGATCCCCTTCCAAAACAGTCATGCATCCTAGCTCCTCTCTGTGCCCACCCTCTTCTTTTCCCGGGACACACCCATTCCCTCCACACAGACACTAAATGGGCCAGCTCATCACATGAACATACAGCCCAAAAGGCTTCCATAATATCTGGGATGCTTGGGGAACCTCTCAATACCTGAGTCCAAGCCAGAAGTATCGGCACGATTGGATCCCCAATGCACTGCTCCCCAAGCCCTCTCTCCTGTGCCATGGGTGCAGGCAGGTTCTCAGAGGCTCCCAGATTCCCCCTTCCTTCCCTCACACATTGGGTGCTTTCCTTTTTCCCCAGAATTACAAACCATGCCTGAGACCCAGTGAACATGCCTTGTTGGCATCTCCCGCAGGGAACTGCAGGTACAACATTTTAAGGCTATTTGTCACCCAGTCATAGGAAGGGAGTGTAACCAATCCCTTCTTATCTTTCAGCCTCACAGCACATTTTGCTCCTCCTTCCTGCTCCATGCCCTATGGTGCTCCCCCACTTCACCTGGCCACAACGTTTTCCTCCCCTACATCAGCTGAGGTGTCATTTTCTCTGAGAGGTGCTCTGCTCGCCCCGCTTAGGTGTTACCATGTTAAAAATTACACATTATCTGTTTTAGAGGTTAAATATATCTGGATGTACAGGTGGACACACAGATGGATGGGATGGATGGGTGGTGGGGTGGGTGAATGGGTGAGTAGATGGGTGGATGGATGGTGGATGGGATGGATGAGGTTGGATGTATTGATGGATGAATGGATTGGATGGATGGGTGGGAATGGTTGGGATGGATGGATGATTGGATGGATGGATGGATGGATGGATGGATTGGATGGATGATGGATGGATAGGATGGATGGATAGGTTGAGTGGAAGGTATATGGGATGACTAGATGGACAGATGGTAAATGAAAGGGTGAAAGGTAATTGGGGTAGATGAATAGAAGGGTGGAAGGTAGATGAATTGGGTTGGGTGGATGGATGGGTGGAAAGTGGATGGGTGAATTAATTAAAGATGGATGAAATGGGGTTAATCCAGGATGAGAATTAATAAGTAAATGGATAAGTGGTGGAGGGTGTAGGTACAGATGGATGGTGATTAGGTGTATTGATGGATGAATGGATGGATGGATGGATGGATGGATGGATTGGATGGATGGATGGATTGGATGGAGTGTGCATTGCGAATTGGAGAGTGAATGGATAGGTGGATAGATAAGTGGTTGAATGATATGTGAATGGATGGATGATGTTGAAGGATGAATGAATGGGTGGAAGATAATGGATAGCTGAATGATGAGTGGAAAGATAGGTGGAAAGATGGTAGATAGGATGGATGGATGAGAGGGTGGGTGGATGAGTATGGTATAGAGATAATGGGAACGGAGAAACTAAAGCCCTACAACTATTAGTGTATACCAGAAAAATATGGATTATAGAGCAAAGAGAATTGGCACTGGGACAGATTATTTTAAAAAGAGAAATGTGGGTGCGACAAAAGAAAAATATGTCTACATTCTGAGATTCTGAGAAGCCCCCCTAACAAGCAGTAAGAACCTATCCTGGGGCACATCCAGGAGATGTGGACAACCATCGCCCTAGGCACTGAGAGACCCATCTAGGCCAGAAAGCAAGTTCACAGCTGTTAGTTCTCTTGCATCAGATGAAATCCAATCACGTCCCAAAAGAACGTTTGTAAATACACAAGATAATATGCATAGAATAATGAAGGGAACTTGAGTTAAATGACAGATATAAAATATTTATAGCAGAGCAAAATGCAGTGCTTTTTAATTGGCACATTACATAATATTCACTGAATTACTAAAGCAAACAAGCTGTCAGGGAAACAACAATATTACCTCCCAGACTGGACTCAAGATTATAGTGGCTACCAGAGGGAAAGGTGGGCGGGGAGGGAAGAACCAACAGCAGGATCCTTGTGACATGGTGACAGGTACCCTGGCTCCTTGGAGGTGAGAATTATATACTTAGGTAGACAGATAAGCCTCTGAAATGGTATAATACAATAAACCAGTGATGATTTAATGGGAAAAAATAAGTTAAAAAATTTGTCCCTCGCAGTCTAGCAATTTAGTAATTGTTGAAATCAAGAACACAAGTAAGGCCTCAGCAAACTATGCTCACGTCTGGCCTTCCACTTGTTTTTGTAAATAAAATTTGATTGAAACCACCAGTGTTGCTTGTTCATATACTATTCCTTTAGGGTTTCATTCAGGCATGAGCAGCCTAATTGGGGAGTTGAGACAGCAAATCTCTGAGGCATCATATCTAAAATGTATATGACCTAACATTTACAGAAAAAGTTTGCCAACCCCTGGCATTAAGAGCTTTCAAGGGGGTTGTGACATGGTGATATGCTGTGAAAACAGTTGCCATTTGTACTGGTGGTAGAGAAAGACCCAGATCCAGCTCAGACTGTGGCATGTTTGAATCTGCCATTGGGAGCTACAGGAGATTGTAGGTAAAGGGTACTCAGAAGGGGCTGGGCAAGGGAGGGTGTTGATTGGGGGTGCTTGATGGATGCTAGGCTTGCATCTGGGGTGATGGAAAAGTTTTGAGGTCAGGCATTGGTGGCAGCCACACAATTCTGCAAATGCACTTAATGTTCTCAAATTGTGCATTTCAAATTGGTTAAAACACCAAATTCCACTTTCTATGGGTTTTAACACACCATAAAAGCACTCACAAAAAAATCTAATGATGTTGGGTTGTGGGTTGTTGGGGTTTTTTTTTTTGGTTTTGTTTTCATTTTACATCCAAGTTCAGGGCCTGGCCTGAATCTGATCCACAAAACTTTGGGTCACAAGATCCCGGATATCCTGGGAGTCCACATGTTCTCCTCAACACTCTGCAGGTATCAGGGGTGAAAGTGGGACAATGCAATGTAGAAGAATTCACCCAGGTACCTGTAAGTTTCCCCCAGATCACCCCTGCTGGGCCCAGGATGAGCCTTCATGGCCATGTGGGTGTCCAGGGGAACCCAAAAAACAGAGGACCCTTGGGGCTTATGCACTTCTACCCTATAGCCAGCTGTGGCTATGGAGGGAGTGGGTGGTGAGGCATGCCGCCTGGGCTGGGGGGGCCCTACTCAGGGAGGGGCCTCTGACATTGCAGGGGTGGGGGGGGTAGGAGTAGCTAATTGTGGAACTTGATTTTGTTTTCATAGGAATCAATTTGGAGGGATTTTCATTTTCAATTATTCAACAGCATCCAATTTTCCCTCAGCTCCTAGACCAGACAGGAGGAGAGAAATTGCACATGTCAATCACAGGGTTAGGGGGAGGCAAGAGGGAGGCCCACAGCCACCCGGCTCTTCTGAGACACTTGGAGACAGCAGATGGCCTGTCGCCCCCGGTCCCGGACACTGTCTGGACTTGTCCTCTGTGTCAGGAGGGCAACAATGTCACTCACAAAGGGATTGTCCTCTCATCCCCACCACCAGCATCAGGGGGCAAGGTCCCCACATCCTACAATGATGTAATGGGAAATTCTGGCCAGGATGCTAGAGCCCCTCATGCCCTGGAACCCCAGAAGTGAATTCTATCCTCTAACATACATACATATACAGATAAACACACATACATACTCTCACACACTGACACACACTTGCATTCGTTGACACTCTCCTTCATGCTCGCAGTCACCAAACACTCATACACTCATAGACACACACGCACACTTACACACTGATACTCACACACAAAGCTCAGACTACTTCTGTACTCTTACAAACTCACACATGGCTCAGAGCATTCCTGTAACTCTCTCACACTCACACTCAAACACATTCACACATACAACTCACATACAAAGCTCACAGACACACATACAAAGCTCAGACCTTTCCTGAGCACACACTCTTGCTTACAGACGCGCGCGCGCACACACACACACACACACACACACACACACACACACACACACACACAGATCAGACCTTTCCTGCACATGCACTCTCTCACACACATGCCCTGCAGAAGAGCAAACAGAATTGATTACAAGTGAGGGGAACATTCAGGAAAGGGGTGTCCTCAGCTGAACCCAGATGGAATCTGCCATGTCCTCTGCAGGAAACCTGGAAGAGAAAGGGCGGGTCTGTGGAGGCTGCTCTCAGAGCTGGGGCGTCCAGGGCCCTACCTGGTCTCCTCTACAGAGAACATTGGGTGTGTTTCAGCAGTTTTCAAGGGACCCCAAAATCTACAGGCAGAGTAAAGGTCGCTTTCGAAAGAGAGAGACAGAAACAGCATAGGAGGAAAGAATCCGGGGGTCCACCTGCACAGGACACCTCAGAATTCCAAAGTCCAGGAATTCTCTCAGCTCAAGGGCTAAAAGTGGGATTGTGACTAGCAGGGTGAGTGAAGGGACATGTGGTAGTCAGCCAGAGGCCCACAAATCAGAGCCAGTGCCGCCCATTCCTCTGAGCCCCCACTCCCTAGCTGGAGACCACAAAGGCCCCATCAGCCAGAACCAGAGCCATATTCCCCAAACACTGACCCCTGCTGCCCGAAGCTGGGAGCCTCACTACCATGCTTAGACCCAGGCCTTCGTGACAGAACAGGATCCATCCTACCCCCTCCCAAACGTATCACAGAGCTGGGACATCTCCCCAAGTTTCCTGAGGATGGAGAAGCCATGTGCAGGAAAGCTGGGGCTGCCTTATTTCATGGGCACTGCACCACGATGGTTTACACTGGGATGAATTTTTCATAAAGAAGCTACTGCCTCACTCTTGAAGCTCTTCACACGCCCAAGAAAGACGGTTTTCGCTGTCTGTGCTCTGCAGCAGATGCATTCTTTTCCCAGAAGCTGCCCCAAACCTTTCTCTGTCCCCCCAGGAGGTGACTTTAAGGCCATTACCCTCCCCACTCACCCGACCCACCTCTCAACTCACCTGGAGCAGCTTGGTGGGTCTTTGAGAATCACAACACAAGGTTCCCAATGAAATGGAGTGTGGGAGCAGGCCAGGGGCTGACTGCCAGCCCCTCAAGCCAAACTGTGGGTTGAAGGTTCCATTCAGACACCAAGAAAATAGGCAGGAAAGTCAGGGTGAAGCACAGGTGGTCCCCAGCAGCAATCTCTGGCTTGTATGGCCGTGAGCTGACTTCACCTCATCTTCTCTCAGTGAAGTGACTATGGAGGTAAGTGTGGGCTGATCTAGTGAAATCCCAGAAAGTGAGGACAGAGCCAGGGCCCTGGGACTATAAACTGCAGTGGGGGCAAAGCTGGGGTGTTGAGATGAGAATTGAATGAGGACAGGAAATCTTTTTATTTCCCAGGTCATGTGAACATTTATGATCACCCTATGGCCAGACAATGCCAATGGTCTGTAGGCAGCCCATGAGCAGGACACACCAGACCCAGAGCCAGGGATGCTGGAGCCTAGAAGCCTTGTGACTGGGCCTTCCCAGACATGAAAAGGGAATCTTATTCCTGAGTAAGGAAGTGGGATGTGTTGGTCAAAAAGACCAGCAAAAGCCAAGTGTTTGTTGGATGAATGAGTAAATGAATGAGTGAGCCCACTATTCCATCCTCTCTAGCCCAGGTATCAGGACCCAGGGCTTTAGGACACAGAAAGCATTCCATCTCCCCGGTATCACCCAGAACCTGCGTCCCAAAGACTCAAGGCCCATTCCTCTTGTCCTAGCCTAGCCCAACCAGCTCCAGACATGTTGCTTCCTAAAGCTCTGTTATTTTGGGGAACGGAGAGTTCCCTAAACTGTATTTTTTCCACCCCAGAGCCTGTGAGACACGGCAGCCCTTTGCACTTCATCTACAAAAATTTCCAATATACTGCAGTTTTAGAGGGACTATTAAGAACTTGCCAGAGAAATGCTGGTGACGGCAAAAACATTTCTCAGGGGCTGGCAGCTCCCCCATATCCATCAGTGCCGCCCTGCTCTACTCTAATTTAGAACATGTCAATTCGGATTATTGATGTGGCCAAACACCTGCTCAGCACGTCTGTCTGGGAGGGAAGCTTGGTGGGACTGAGGACAAACAGCTTCCCTGCCATCCTGCTTCCACGTCCCTAATTGTAGCTTGGCTTTTGGGCACACAGGGGTTGGGGTGGCACAGGACAGGTACAGAATTCAATACAGACCCTGCTGGGTGATGTGATTTCTAGCTGGAGAACCGACATCTTAGCAAGTTCCTCTGTGCTCAGGTGTAGCTTCTGGAATACTCTACAGGGTTCCCACAAGGATCCTGGGGCTGCACCTTCTCTGTCCTTTCATCCATCCTCTTTCCATCTAGTCATCATTCATCTTTCCATCCACCCATCCATACTTCCATTCATCCATACATCCATATATCAATCTATCCCATACATGTTCCATTCATCCATCTATTCGCCCATCATCTTTCATCTATCTATCCCATTCATCCATCCATACTTCTGTTCATTGACCTATCTTTGTTTTGTTTTGTTTTTTGTTTTTAGGGTCACACCCGGCAGCGCTCAGGGGCTACTCCTGGCTCTATGCTCAGAAATTGCCCCTGGCAGGCACAGGGGACCATATAAGATGCCGGGATTCAAACCACTGTCCTTCTGCATGAAAGCCAAATGCCTTACCTCCATGCTATCTTTCCGGCCCCTCATTGACCTATCTTCCTTCATCCACCCACCCCACTCATCCATCTATCCATACTTCCATTCATCTATCTATTCATCCATTCATTCATCCATCCACTAAGCCATCTATTCTTCCTTCTATCCATCCATCCAATTTATCTATCCACTCATTCATCTTTCCATTCACTCATCCATCCATGAATCCTGCCATCCCTCCTTCCTTCCACCCATCCCATTCATTTCTCCTTATATCCATCCATTACCCACTCATAGTTCTTCCAGTTATACACCTATTTTTCATCCATTCTTCCATCCAATCATCAACAGCCATTTCTCCACCAACTCATAGATTTACTGTTTTACCCCATTGACAGACCATCACAAAGGATACCCAGATGAATTGGAACCAAGTCTTTCACTCCATGGAGCTTCCAATTCAGAGAAGGAAAGAGATGGAGACCTGGATGCCATAGACCCAGGGAAATAGAGTCAATACCAGACCATCATCATCTAATGGCTAGAATAACTGTGCGGAGGAAATCTCTGATCTGGGCTTTGCAGAGTAAGCAGGAGTTTGTTGGTAATGAGGTAGAGTGGCCAAGGAATGGGGAAATGCAAACAGGTAGGGTGGTTATCATCCAGTCAAGTCTTGCTGGGGGTCTGGGTCCCCAGAAGAGAAAATTTCACTCATTCTTGAATCCAGTTTATCACCTGGTCAGCCACAAGGGCCCAAACAGAGGCCTCTCAGAGAGAGAGATCCTAATACTATCTCCCTCTCTTCCCTGGATTAACCAGGGGCTTGTCAGGAGCACTTTATCTGGCTATCTGGTGGGAACAGAAGGCTGGAGGGTAGAGAGGCAAAGAATTCTCACCCACCCCCCACCTCAAGACACCTTCTCTCTCCTTCCCTCTCTTATTACCTAAAGTTCAACCAATTCAGAGGGAGACCATGGGCAATCAGCACTGTTCCTACCCCCAACTCTAGGTCACAGTGGGCATAATCAGCTACCTCCTGAATGCAAGGAAAAAGACTCCAGCAGAGGGAGAGAGAGACAGAGAGAGACACAGAGAGAGAGAGAGAGAGAGAGAGAGAGAGAGAGAGAGAGAGAGAGAGAGAGAGAAGGACTTTTCCAAACCTCCTTGTTCAAGCTCAACAGCTCCAATTTGGGGAATTATTCTCGGCCTCCTTTTGATGGGGAGCTTAAAGGGCAAGGTTTGGGCAGCAGACAGAATTGAGTGCACGGAGCCAAGGGGAGTTACAGCACACTGGGACCATTTTAAGGAGCTTAGCCACAGTGCCAGAGAAGAGCTTATTACACCTCTGATTCCCGGGAACCCACGGATCAGATTTAATCTGCAAAGTGGCCGGGCAAGGTCTCCTCCTGGGGTGATCACAGCCTCCAGCAGACGCAAGCAGAAGGGGGGTGCTCCCCCCACCACTCCCAGCCCTGGACTGCAGACAAGCCCGGGTTAAGACCAAGGCCAGCAGCTGCGGCTGGAGAGCGAGTCTGAGCGAATTTCCTCCCCTCTGCCTACAGAACTCGCAGCCAGCAAGGCTGAACGGCCTGGTTTTTAACAAAGTCGGGCAACCATTCCATAACCCCAATCATTCGCTCTGCTTGTCAATAGATGGAGGGTGTGGGGGACCCCGTGTTTCTGGATAAGCTCACCAGATGGCTTGTCTCTATCAAAGGCACATTAGGCCCTGCCACCGGGCCCACTCTCGGAAACTCTCAGCTGTTTAGCAACCCGTCATGTCAGTATTTTTTTGCCTTGTTAACCTCTCAACCTCAGCCCCAAAAAAGCAACCGAACACACACTCCACGCACGCCCCCCCCCCCAGCCATGGGCCCCTGCCCCACTCGGCCCACCTGCCAACACATTTGCCCTATCCCGTGAGTCGCTATTAGGTGCCAACTAAGTATATTACTGCCTCGGAAATTAACTCACACACTGAGAATAATCACAGAAAAGAAATTTGTTTTCCTACATGGTTGTTTTCCAGCTGTTTTAATGCAGACAATTTCACCCCCAAACCCAAATTGAAAAGAGAGAGACAGGGAGAGAGGAGAGCAAGAGAGACTTTTAGAAAATCTGCATAATTTGAAAGTGCTTAATGTAAATTAGATAGATCAGCCTAATTTTATTTCAGTACTTTTTAATTGCATTTATAATTAGTAAAATACATTAATGTGCTACACAGAAGGTCAGGAGTTCTGGTGAAGGGGGCTAATTAAAACGCCCTGCTGCATTTCAGACACACACATGCCCAGGAACCTGGGGGTCCCCCACTTCTCTCCACATTCAGGACCCCAGACCACATTTTAGGAGACACAATCAGAGGCACCTGGGGGCTATTTCTGGCAGGCCTGAGCCTACCATAAAGGATGCCAGGGATTGAACCTAAGTTAGCCAATTTCAAGGCACTATGCTATGTTTCTGGACCCCCCCCCAGATTATTTTTAAGTCCTTGTAGCTCTGTCACTGGTGACTCTGTGCTCAAAGGACCCCACATGTTCACGGCCCCACTGCCCTCTCATTCCCAGGTCCCCCACCAACTCTCCCTGACTTGCAGAGTCTGACTGTCCAACAAAAACAGCCTTCATGGCACCAGCATCCCTGGCATCCACTCTGGGTAGTGTTGCCCACCCCATCCTGTCATGGGAAATAGCAGGGTCAGGATTACAAGAGTCAGGGATCTCCGGGGGGCCCCAAGGATGACAGGTACTAATTCCACATGCTCTAATACAAACGCAGTGTCCATGTGCTCAGACTGAATCTTTGTCCCTCTTTTGCTGCATCAAAGAATCATTGTCATGCTACATGATGTGCCACTCACTCGACAGACATGAAGGGGTGATGCCCGTTCAACACCATGGCCAGGGCTGACCCCTCTTTCTTGACCTTCTGGAGCTCCTGCCAACTGTCTGGCTAAGACCCCCAATTGGCCTCTGTGTGATTGACATGAGGGCCAGTAGAGCCTGTTACATAATTTGGCATAAGCTTCTCCTATACCTCTTCCTCATCCATGAAGCCCTCCCAAACAGGAAGTCCCACACCAACGTTCTGGTCACTTCCTTTGCCCTTGTCAATTTCCACCATAATGGACAGTTTGAATCCTTTGGGTTCATTCTCCCAGATCATCAAGGAGGCCTGCCTGTCCTCAGGGAGTTTTTCTCATTTTTTTCTAGAACAATCCAATTATCCTAACATTTCCTGTTTCCACTTTCAGTATCTAAGTAGGATATCTCAATGCACTTCAATATTTATCAACTTCTATACATACACGTGTCTACAGAACAACATGGACTTAGTAGAGCACATCTACCCATCTATGGAGCCATGTGAATCCATTTGATGAGGACAGATGTACATATTTAGCGTGTGAAACAGCACACCCATTTATAGCAACATTTCCCACTGACTTTTTTCAAAATTAATTTGAAACATTGAATATACATTATATTCTGGGAACTAACATTTCTTGAATGTGTAGATGCTACATGAGCGCCTACCAGGATGTCTCTAGAATATATTTCGTTTGGCTCTCGTTGTCGGTGGTTCTACGGGGAGCCTCACAGCACAGCAGTTTGCAACCTCCTCTATAGAAGCAGATTCTGGGGTCCAAGAGGCACCCCAAGACCTCCCGGGAAGCAGGAAACAGCAAACAAAATCTGAGCCTAAGTCAGGAGGTGTCCAACACACACACACACATTGAGCAAGCCAGGGGTGTGACTCAGCCCTGACTTCTGCTCCTAATCAAGTTCTTGAACAAAACCATCTTCTGATTTTCCTTCTGTCGCCACTGGGCCAAAGAGAACAACTGTAAAGGTGAAGGAGAGCATGAAATGAGCTGCCTTCAGGAAGAATATTCCAGGATCTTGACAGGTTGACATTTCATGGGACCAGGGCACAGTTTGCACGCCCAGCACCCAGCGCCCAACCTTGTTACCCAGGTTGGGATTGAAGGGAGATGCCTCTGCCCACCATTACGGACAGTTTGGAGGGACTGCCAAATAGTTCAAATGCCAGGTCTTTGCCCTGCTCAGCCACTTCTCTGGCAGCCCCATGTCTCCTTGGCTCAATACCTCCACCAGTGAAACAGAGCTCAAACATCTCCCTGGGCCAGAGCTGCTAGGAGCCGCTGTAGCAAGTCTGAGGCTCACCATGGGGAGAAATCAACTCTGCATAATATGTGTTTGCACGGTCGGAGGGAAAATCAGTCTCGTTTCTAACATGTTTAATGATGATTAGCAACACAGCAGTGTCGAGGGACCCTTTTCTAAGCCTCTTGGGGCTGCCCTGGCTTCTCAAGGGAGGAGAGAGAGGTTCTGAGAGGTTAGGGTCTCCCTGGTAAAGTCACACAGCAACGGAGCTCAGCATCAGGCCAGCTGTTTCCAGGTTCTTGGGCACAGTACACGCACCATCATGGTTGATCTGAAGAATAAATGGAGCATGTTGGTGGAAGGTCTCCCCTTCCTGCATCCCACCCCACCAATCTCATGCAGATGGTTTGAGGACAACTTTGTCTGGCCCGGCCTGTCTGGCCCATGGTCTGGGGCTTACCTCCAAGTCAATATTACATCAGGTGGGCCAGTGGATTGAGGAATGATGGCCCACTCACATGCCTGCTTGTTCTATCTGAGCTTCATCCCAATAAAATCTAAATGGTCTATTAATTTTCCTAATAAATTTAGATATGGCCTCTGACCACGATCTGGCTTTGATTAGCTAACAAAATATTTGAAGATGGGCCAAGCTGGCTCCTTCAAATATTTCAAGCAAATATTAAGTGGATTTGGGAGTTTTCCATCTTGGCTTATACTGGGTCCAGATAAAGGAAGAGGGCTGCTACTGCATCACAGGTCTCTGGGGTCCCAGAGATGGGCCAGCCTGGAGGTCAGGATTTAGAAACCAACTCGAACAAGACAAGGAGAGAGATCGTGGGTGATTATTGAAGTCCTGCATGGAGAGGATCCCTACTGACCTTGCAAGATGTTCCCATGAAGCATAGTGACACAGCCACCATGAAGAGAGGACCTATGGGTCCCCTGGTCCCAGAGAAGAATGAAGAGGGAGGCTGAGCAAGAAATATTCTACGGAACTCTGCCTGTCCTGCTGCCTCGAGTTCCTCAGGGTCTCTCAGCCCTTCTACTGGGGCCCCAAACTCCCTCCATAAAAACACTCCACTGCCCCCCTCTACCAGCTACCACAGAGCCACATCAACTTCCCTTTCTGGCACATGCAAGGCTCTGGACTCTGTCACAGTCATTTCCTCTGAGTTTTTTGCTCCTTTCCTCCTAGGTACATCCCTTAAAGGGCAGACACTCTTTCCCCTTGGCTTCCTTCATCCAGGTCCCTGTGGGGGAGGATGGCTCAGCGTGTCCACATTAGAGAGCAACGACTCTCCACAGAAGGGCCCGCAGAGATGAAGGGAAGTGTACAAACATGAATATGTGCTGCTCCGGCATCAATAAAACAGAGCTTGGGACCCACACAATGTGACAAATGGCTCAATAAGTAGGGTAATATCATGCAGTCAGAAAGAAATACATTTTTATATGCCAAGTAGAATTACATAACATCAGCTACAGCCTTGGTGATCAGCTAATGAAAATGCTTTTGCGCCGGTCGGAGATGCCAGGGTGAGCAGAGCTCAAGAAGGAGTGTGACAACAACGCATGTCTTCACTCTCCACAATTTAGATCCAGAATAAACAGAGATGAGACTGGCAAGAGGAGCCTGTGCAGGAGGGGGAGGAGAGAAGGGAATGCTCAGAGTCTGTAGCCTGGAAAGTAGATCTACCGTTGCCTCTCAGGTACATCCTCAACCTTTCTGGAAACTTGCTCATGCCCAGTTTGTTAACTCGGGCAGCTACACTCATAAATAGAGGGCAGATATTTGGGGTACTAGTCTGTTTTATCCCTACCAGCCAGTGAGTTGTTGAATGTGTAAATAGACGGGTGAATGGGTGAGTCAGAAAATGAATGAACAGACATGAAGATGAGTGAATGGACAAGCAAACAAATGAGTGAATGAATAAGTGGCAAAAGGAATAAGCAAATGAACAGTGATTAATAAATAAATAACTGGGCACAGGAATGGATGCGTGAATGGGTGAGTGAAATGATGAGTGAATGGATAAATAAATATGAGTGAATGAGTGAATAGAATGAGTAGATGAGATGAGTGAATAAATAAGTGAGCAGATGAATAATGAATGAATGAGTGAATAGATGAGTGAATGGTTGAGTAAATGGATAAGTGAATGAATGAATGGATGAGTGAATAGGTTAGTGAACAGATGAGTGAATGGATAAATGGCTAAATGAATAAATGAGTGAATGGGTGGCTAAATAGATGAGTGAATTGATAAGTGAATAAAAGAGTGAATGGGTAGCTGAATAGATGAGTGTATGGATAAGTGAATAAGTGAATAAATGAGTGAGTGAACAAACAAGTGGGCTGATAATGAACTAATGAGTGAATGGGTAAGTGAGTGGCAAAGTTTCTGAATATTTCATACACAGATACATAAATATGTATCTTTACATCTTTCCACAATCATATCAAGCTGATACCCATAACAGCCCACTTGTCTGATGAAGAAATGAAGGTGTGTGATGGACCTGGGATGGCAAGTCGCACAGTCACAGCCTAGAAGATCCAAGACAAGGCATAGACCCAGGGCCCCATGGATGCTGCCTGCAAGAGCTCGATGTGGGCCTACTAAGCCATTTACAACCCTGGGGAAGCTGTAGACTGTGGGGTAGACTTTAGATGGTGATTATGGCCCATGACATAGACAGTTCCTCACTGTACTGGAGCCATTTTCTTTATAGACAGGAAAAACAGACCAGATCCTGGGGTGCCAGGAAGGTCACAGCAGTCCCTTCCATGGTCCCATACTGTTCCCCACAGCCGCCCACCAAGTCAGCCATGGTAGAAGTAATGCTGGGGAGCTGCCTTTGGCCAAGAACCTTTGGCGGGACATGAGCAAGAAGCTTCGTGATCACCAATCAGGGGGCCGTGCAGGCACCCACAGAAATATTTATGATGAACTTCAGCATCAGCCCAAACAGCCTTCATGGAGTGGAACGAAACCATAAATTATTTCCAAGAACATTGTAATGCCAAGGGAACTCACTTAATTATCCATTATCCCAGAAATGTAGACATAATGTTAATTAAAATGAAGGGGGAAAGCCATTTCCATTTTTTATTAAGATTCATGGGGCTCCTGAAGGGCTCTTTGCCCTGAAGGCTGGGCCAGGTGATGAAGAGCTTTTCTGGGGAGGCAGAAGCGGGAGCCAGGATAAAACTGGGGGCAGATCAAGGTCAAGAAACTGCCCTCCAAGCAGAAAGAGGGGACGCCAGACACCCCCTTCCCCCCGGGGTCTTGCTAATGTTCTTCTGCAGGACACTGCTACGCCTGTGTCCTCCATGTAAAGCTCTCATGTTTCTAGATGGGACAGCAGAACCCCGTTTCCCATGCACTGGAGATATAGAAGTACACACCCCAATTTCCAGTCCTTTTTATGCAGGTGTCCTTCCCCATGGCTGGTCCAGCCGCACCTCTGTGAACTCCCGTGACCCCCCCCCAAAAAAAACTATCTTCTTCCCAATAACCAATGCGAGTTCCAACTCTTGCTTGTGGTTTGCCAGCTCAGAGCACCCATGAGTGCTGCAAGAAGAAAGGTGCAGGGTCTGCACAGGAAGGGAGCATAGGAGACAGGGTTCTGGGGGAAGGAAGTGCCTTCTGGGGCAGAAAGTGATGAGCAGGAAGTGAGGGGCAGCCCTAAGTGCAGAGCCAGAGAAGCAGAAACCTGCTTGTGAAATCTAGACAGCAAAGTGCAGCTGGAATGGCCTGTAATGGGACCAGAACGCCGCTGAGCATGGGGAGAGGGAATGTTAAGTCACCCGTGAAACCCCAAAATTTAAAAATATTCCCTGGGCGCACAAGTTCCACCGGTTGCCAACTTCCACAGCCACGGACTGCCTCAGCAGCGGTTTTTAAAAATAAAATGAAAAGCAGTTCTGTTCCACCACCACGATTTACTCAGTGAAAAGCTGGGGATCAGAGACGGGAGGCGCACCCCTTTCCCATCCGCCCCCAAACCTGGCTCTTGGTGCTCTCCCGCAATTTCTGATTGTACGAGGAGTACCTTCAACTAGAGCTAAGAGTGAATCACTCTAACTCGCCCCCCCCCCCACTCGCATGGCAGTTTGGAGCCAAGACACAGGGGGAACTACATGGTCTAGCTCTCAGGCCCCAGAGCCTGCTCTGCCCTCAAAAAACAAAAAGGCTTAAAAAAAAAATTACTAGCAAGGGAGGGTCAAAAAGATGCGCTTTTTCCCCCAGCAACACCCCCACCATCTTCTCCCCCACTGGCTGGCGTGTTCCCAAGTTCTTATCCCGCTTCCAACCATCTGCCCTCTATTTGAACATGAGGGCATTTTAAAAATAAAATTAATATGAGCAGAGAGCACATGCTCAGCAGCCCTGGGAATGAGTTGGTACAGCCCATTCAGGAATTCCCACTTCTCCATTGTAATTTTTTTTTTTATGGAAACATATTTCTCAACAGCTACGGCCCCACCATGACAAGGAGTTGGAGGGCACGAGGCTTCCCTCCAGGAATCAGAAATCTCTTACCAGTCACTCAACAGCACAGAGCAGCCCAGCACAGGGGCTAAATCCAGATGTGTTGGTCCAAGCTGCTTTTCTGGGGGCTGGAGAGATAGCACAGCGGTAGGGTGTTTGCCTTGCATGCTGCTGACCCAGGACAGACCCGGGTTCTATCCCCGCATCCCTTTTGATCCCCTGAGCCTGCCAGGAGCTATTTCTGAGCACAGAGCTAAGAGTGACCTCGGAGCACAACCAGGTGTGGACAAAAGATAAACAGAAAAAAAAAAGCTGCTTTTCTGTTTCTGGTCTTTGGTTTTGTTTTGGTTTTTTTTTTGGGTCACATCCAGCAGCGCTCAGGGGTTACTGCTGGCTCTGTCCTCAGAAACCATTCCTGACAGGCACAGGGGACCATATGGGATGCCAGGAATCAAACCAGGGTCCGTTGGGTGTTGGCTGGGTACAAGGCAAACGCCCTGTCACTATGCTATCTCTCTGGCCCCTGCCTTTCTGGCCCTGGGTAAAAGGGAGGGGGGCTTGACTGTGGTTTATTTGCCTTTTTTTTTCTGCTCCTGGGATTCCCATGATGATAAGCAACGTCTTGGAAGCGAAGTTGGCGTGTGCGGCCTCCATTATTCCTGAGCACTCATTTCTCCAAGTAAACGGGGAGCAAGAGACAGATAAGCTTTTAAGGCATGTGAAACAAGTGAAGGGTCTTTCCACCAACCCAATGCACCCCAAACTCTGATCCTGGCCCCTGGCCCTCTCTGCCTCCCATCCTCCCTCCCACTCACTTGCCTTAGATTTTATTCTCCCCTCCTCCCTCTCCTGTCTCTCCCTCCCATCCTCCCTCCCTTCCTTTCTCACCAAAACTACAGGAGAAAGTATGATTTCTCATCAATCCACTTCCTAATCCTTTGTTGCTCCCCAGCTCCTGCATGCTCCCACGTGCTCCACCCGCATGGATTCCTCCTGCTAAATTGCTTATCCAGAGCTTTGTCGATATGTCTTAATTAAGTCCGGGATGAAGAGGAGGGATGCAGAGAAATTAATAATCATAGAGGCTCGTGATCTGCCTGACCACATGTGCCACTGGCCCTGCAAGGAAATGGGGCTCCTTCCCTTCCCAGGGGGTCAGGCTGTGGGCTGTGCTCCCTGCCTGCTCTAGGAGAGAGGCCACCCTGGGTCCACCTGCCAGAGGAAGGGTGGGCAGAAAACAGAAGAGCAACCAGGGTACCCATCACTGCCTCTTAGGTGGCGTTTAAACATCCCTTGATGGGGTGGAGGGTGAGTCCATCAGGAGGGGCCAGATTTCAGAGGGTGCCACCTTGAGGTACAGTTGCTGTGGGTGCCATGAGTGTGGGGTAAGGCCATGCACAGAGCTGCCACACGACTTCCTGGTATCGCTTCTACCTCAGTTCCTTCATCATTCTCACACAAGAGCTTTAGGCACAGGCTCCTTGGGAAATACCCGAAGAACATCAATCATTTCTCGAGAAAGTGATTCAAATATCTGGCTTGTAAACAAAATTCAATCCAGGTTATTGAATTATTTGGGGAGGGCTGGGGGGTTAGTTCATGCCTAGAAGGGCTCAAGGGCTATTCCTGGCTCTGTATACAGAGCCATACTCATTCCTGGCAATATTCAGATCCTCCCTGGTTTCTGGGGATCAAATTGAGGTGGACACCATTCCAGCAGGTGCCTGATTTCCTGTTCTGTCTCCAGCCCAGTGATGTAAATACTTGAATCTGAGAAAGTACAGAGCAGAGAGAGGTACAGATGGCTGGTCTGAGAGGTCCCTGAATGGATTTCTGCCACTGCCCAGGGCAAAGATGGAAGGAGAAGAAGGTTGGGGTCATCAAGACTCCAAGAGCAGCCATAGGGAGGTTCACAGGAGCAGTACCTTGGAGCAGACAGGCACCTGGTCAGGATGAGAGAGAATGCAGGGTGCCTCATGCATGTGTGTGCCCCCCCACACACACACTGTTCTGTACCTGGGACCCAGGTCCAAATCTTTGACTCTTTAGCCCAAAGTCCTAAAAAGAGTAGCAGCAGATAGGGGGTGCAGCCAGGAGCATCCCCTAAAGTAGAAGAGGAACCCCAGGAGTATCCCCAAAGCATGGATGGGCCCCAGAAAAGCCCTGAGCACATGGAGGGACCCCGATGGGTTCCCAGACTTAGAGAGACACCAGGAAAGTTCTCAGCATATGAAGAGACACCAAGTGGGTCCCCAGACATGGAGGAAGAACAGATTCAAAGATGAAAATCCTGCTTCAAGTCAAGAGACAGGACAGGGAGAGGCCAAGTGCTACCTGGTCCAGGGGTGTAGCCCGAGTCCCCCTTTCCCAGAAAGACCCCAAATGAAGTAAGGTCAAAGTTGCCCATCAGAGATGGTGTCCCCCCACCTGGTGGTGGACTGCCTGCTATTGGGCACAGGTACCTCCGGGGCCCCCCAACCGTGTTCGATTAGGGTGTCAAATGTCTCATGCCCTGTCCCCCAAACAGTCGGCACCTCGTTCTCACAACACATCATTTCTCTATTAGAGCTCATGGCGTTCCCAGAAGCCTTCCACTCGGCTCTTAATTTTATACATTTCCAGTTTCCATGGAGACACCCCATTCTCGCATTCTGAGACTGTCCCTGGAAAACAATGCAGGGAAAACAAAGCAACTTCCTGCATGTGGCCTGGTCTGCACCCCACCTCCAGAGCCTCTCCAGCTCCCTCCCGCCCCCCCCACAGTGCTGGGGGGTTAATTGCCGAGGCCAAGTACCCTTCTTCCTCCCCAATCTAAGATGCTTTCGGGGCCCATCCAGGGAGCCAAGCACCTCGGGTCTCCCAGCTTCAATTACTGCTCCGCTGTTATAATAAAATCGGGGGGTAACTATGGCAACATTATTCCAAGGATAAATACCACGATATCGCCTTCCACGCTTTGTCCACCCCCCACAAACAAATGAAAAATTGAGAACATGCAGGATTAATAGCATCACTTGTTAAAAAGCCACAGACAGCCGGGTTCAGAGAAGCGTTAATTAGCGACTGCGTTCCTGGCTGGGCTGAACAGGCGCTCGGAGCCTCCCACGTAGTGGGCACATGCAGGGCCGCTGCCCAGCGCCTCAACCTCCCCGAGCTTGGGCCCTTCGTGCTGCCCAGCCTGGTTCAGCTTGAGTCATCGTATGGGACTGGCCTGGCTTTCTGGACAGACAGACACACACACACACACACACACACACACACACACACACACACACTCTGCCCCAGTGCTGCCTGGTTGGATAAGGGAGTTGGAGCAGAGTTTTGGTGCAGGCACAGAAGTGGGCAGCAGAGCAGTATGAGGGACAGGACAGGACAGCCCATACACTGCCCCTCATAAGGTTGTGGAAGGTCCCCAAACCCAAGTGGGGTCAATGAGGAAAGGACATCAACGCAGTCAGCTGACAGCCCAGAGTCCTGAAAACCTTCCTGCTGACAACCACAAGCAAAATCTAATGGGCATCTAGTTCCACCAAGCAGCAGGCAGTGGGCAGAGGATCGAGCGCTGTGGGTAGTTGGCAGCAGGCAGTGGGCACTTAGAGGTTAGGTCGGCAGGGAAATCTCTTAGCCCTTTCCTACCCACCCAGGGAGATGTTCTTCTTTTTTATTTTTTTTTATTATTTCCTGTAACAAAAGTTTCTTCTCCAAGTTTCACTTTAAAGATAAAATATGTCCTTGTGGAGGCTGTTGGGAATGTCACCACTTTAACTGGCCCAAATTTATGGTGGCATTGAATTTTAATGGGGCCATAAATGTCGGGTGTAATGCTGATCTATGCGTCGCCGTAAATTGTTATAGAGAAATATAAAAATAAGTGCAAGATAAAAGATTGTGTGTAAAATATGTTTTTACATCTCCTTTAATGATTTAGAAAAATCATACAAACTTGATCTTCTAAATCATGCAAACTTGCCACCAGGCCATGGAAAAGCATTATTTTTTTTCCTCCCTCAAAGAAACTCTCACAGACTAAGAGGTGCCCGGGAGTCAGAAGTGACCCCTGAGTTTGTCGGACACTGAAATTGCAGAGAAATTGCAGGCTGACAATGATTTGGGGAGAAATTAGTAGGAGAGGAGATAGGGTTGGTGGCGAGTCTGTGGGAACAGCCTGGGGAGGATTGAGTTACAAAACAGGGGGCCCTTAGTGTCTGTCTCCCAGAGGGCAAGTCAGCAAGCAAGGAGGGGTCAGGAACTGGGCAGGGAGAAAGTGGTCCCCAAGGGTGCCAGGAATAGTCTGGTGTCTGCTACCTCCCACTTCCACCTCTTTATTGCAGGAGCATCTTCAAGTGCACCCAGTGACTGGGCAGGAAAGGAGAATCCTTTGGCCTCCATCATGGGGGCTCCGGTGCCACGAGACCTCTCAGAATCATGGCACCTGTTAGACACTCCAATCCTAGACCAGGCCCCGAAGCACCACTGAGTCCCTGGATGAGGCTATTCTGAAGCTAGAGACTCGGACCCACAGCCGACTGTGCAGAGGCCCCTCCCTCATCAAACTCACCTGGGTTTGGGGCCTCTACACAAGCTCACAAGTCTGCCTGAGTCACGGGTGGAACCTGGCTGGGCTGTGGGTAGACCATATGCAGGGTTTTTTGCAGTGTTGGAGCAGTTAGTGTATGTATCATAGTGGAACGGCTGGCAGGGCCATAGACAGGGTTCAATCTGATGCCCACAGCAACCCCAATGCCCACAGCATCCCAATGTCCATAGCACTTATTACTGAGTGACCCTTAAGCACAGAGCTAGGAGTGACCCCTGAGCACCAGCCAGGGAGCACTGTGGAGAGGCAGGTCCGGGGCAACTTGTGCAAAGGGAAATATATAAACTGAGCACTGACAGATGATCAGAGTAAGCCAGAGAAATAGATCTTGCAGCCCTATCCAAAAATTAAGAATCATAAGGCACAGGGCTGGAGCAATAGTACAGCACAAAGAGCGCTTGCCTTGCACATGACACTGTGGCTGGCCCTCTAAATTATCTCACTGCTGGGAGCACTCTGCTCAGGGGTGCTTTGCACCTGTCCTACCCAGGTCCCGGAGGGACTGCCACTGTGGGTCTCTCACCTGCTCATCCCCTAAGCTCCAGGGCCTCAGCTCTTGCATTTCAATCACCAAATCCCACCGATGATTTACAAATTTCAAGGCAGGAATTAGCAGAAAATTCTGTATTTCATAGATGCTGAATTGGGCTATTATCTCCCTCTAGCAGGTGCTAATTTCCCATCAGCAGGTGAAATGTCCTAATTATCAGCAGAGTTCCATTCACTATCTCAAAGGAGATAAACAACCCATAGAATATCATTTCTTCACTATGGAGCGGGCAGGTAGGGGGGTGGGCAAGGAATGGTCCACAAGGAGAGAAGCTGGCCAAGGAGATCTTGGGTGGAAGGATCCGGAATCTTGGCCTAAGGGAGGCAGGACAAGGCCTCCCAGGAGCCACATGACAGATGAGATCATGGGTCACTAGGAGGATGAGCACACCAGGAATGAGCCCTGAGCACAGAGCCAGGAGTGACCTCTGAGCACCAACCAGGGAGTACTATATATGGACAGGCAAATCCTGGGCGACGCATGCAAGGGAAGGTATTTAAACTGAGCACTGATGGATGATCAGAGTAAATCAGAAAAGAGATGTTCACAGCCGTGTCCAAAAAAGAAATTAATAGGGGGCTGGAGAGATAGCACAGCGGTAGGGCATTTGCCTTGCATGCGGCTAACCCAGGAGGTCAGTTCGATTCCTGGCATTCCATATGGTCCCCCAGTATGCCAGGGGTGATTTCTGAGTGCAGAGCCAGGAGTGACGTGTGAGCACCGCTGGGTGTGGCCCAAAAACTAATCAATAAATAAATAAAGTTTAAAAACAAAAACAAAAAATTAATAATAAAGTGCAAGGCTAAAGTTATAGTACAGCAGTCACCTTGCACATGACTGACCTGGGTTCAATCCCCAACATCCCAGAGGGTTCCAAGTCCACTAGGAGTGATTCCTGAGCATAAAGTCAGAAGTAACCCCTGAGCACAGCCAGGTATGCCCCCTCCCAAAATAAAAGCTCATAAGGCAGGAAAGAGCATGTATGTGAGTCAGCACAGAGCCCTGAGGCCATCAAGGACCCACCTCCTCCCCCATGGAGGCGCCTCAGTGGGATAAGACCAGAGAACCTGGCACACAGGCCAGGGGACACGGGCAAAATTCCTCTGGATCCCAGGGTTACTGGACACAAGGTTGGATAAACGATGAGTCTACTCGGGTTTCTTGAGGACCAGTGAGTATGAAAGACCCCATAAGAGCCCTTGACTAAGGACCTGCAAATCAAATTGAAAACTGACTGTAATGGGAAGCACTTTGTCAAGTCTACACCAGAAAAAGGGAAGTTAGAGGCAGGAACAATAGCACAGCAGTAGGGCATTTGCCTTGCATGTGGGCTAATCATGGGTGTGCCCCCCATCCAAAAAAAAGAAAGGAAAAAGCTAGAAGTTAGTCCTCAAAGCTGCACAGAGGGTGAACCCCAGGGCTTGTGGGGGTTTAGATATACTAAAACCTAATTACAGTAAGCTACAATAACCCCCCTCATTAATCTCCAAGGAAACAATAGGCAACACTTAGACACTGCGAATAACACTATTTCCAACATGATTTTCATTTTCTAGGACTTGTGTCTGCCAGTCTAACTGCAGAAATACAGATGTCAGAGGAACTACCTGATTCCTCTCTTTGTTTGTTTGCTTTTGGGCCACACCTGGCAACAATACTTAGGGGTTACTCCTGCCTATGTACCCCAGAATCACTCTGGGTGGTGCTCCTGTGTTTTGGTAGAGGCCTTTATTGGTAGAAGCTTTTAGATTGGTCCTCAGATTGCCTTCTAATTAGATGTCTCTCGATTGGTTCCTTTAGTTTTGTTTTTTTTTTCGGGGGAGGGGTTCATGTGCTGTTGTTTTTTCTTTTTTGGGTTTTTGGTCCACACTGGTGAC
The DNA here is from genome assembly GCF_024139225.1 of Suncus etruscus. Lineage (NCBI taxonomy): Eukaryota > Metazoa > Chordata > Mammalia > Eulipotyphla > Soricidae > Suncus > Suncus etruscus. The sequence goes on along the minus strand of NC_064849.1, from coordinate 7,865,563 downwards.
GCTCAGAGGTTCCTCCTGGCTATGCACTCAGAAATCGTTCCTGGCTTGGGGAACCATAGGGGATGCTGGAGGATCAAACTGTTGTCCGTCCTAGGCTAGTGCCCCCCAGTTTCTTTAGTTTTATATGTTAAAAAGATGTTTCCCCTGGGGCCGGAGAGATAGCATGGAGGTAAGGCGTTTGCCTTTCATGCAGAAGGTCATCGGTTCAAATCCCGGCGTCCCATATGGTCCCCCGTGCCTGCCAGGAGCAATTTCTGAGCATGGAGCCAGGAGTAACCCCTGAGCACTGCCGGGTGTGACCCAAAAACCAAAAAAAAAAAAAAAAAAAAAAAAAAAAAAAGATGTTTCCCCATTGCCTCCTCATCTGCCTTTTTCCCCTCACCTTGAGGGTGAACTTTGATTTTCCCAATGAAGGCTGCTTTGGAGGCCTGGAAGGGAAGCTGCCATCTTGGCTCATCATTCCACATGGTGGAGCAACTGGCTTGTGTGTGATCAGCTTGCGGTGTGAGTTTCTGGCCTGCTATTGGAAGGATCCCAACCACTCCAGAATTGCTGCTGGACCTGCGTCTCTTGTCCTACCTGGACTAGGCATGGGGATCCCTCTCCCTCTCTGGGAATTTTGAAACCTACCATTTCACACTCAGGCAACCATATGAAATGCTGAGAGTCAAACCAGAGTCAACCATATGCAAGGCAAGTGTCCTCCCTACTGTGCTATCACTCCGATCCTACTACTAAGCTGGACCCCCTACTTAGAATTGAGGCGTGTACATGAGCACATGCACACACATTCACACAAACGCACATACATATTCATACACACACAGACACACACAACAGAACTACTAAGTGGGCTCACCAAGGGGCTTGCCATAAGATCTGCAATAAATAAATAAATAAATAAATAAATAAATAAATAAGCTTCGTTTCTTTGCATTAGCAAGAAGCAATCTGAAATGAAATGAAGAAAATGGTCTCATTGCAGTGGTATCAGGAAGCATTAAGTGCTTAGGAATAAGCTTAAGAGAAATACAAAATCTGTACAAGAGAAATGACAAAACGAGGAAGGAAATTTGGCAAAGGCCCACACCAATGACCAGTCATTTTACACTCTTAGACTGGATGGCAGTGCCTCCCTCTGACTGCTCCTGCCATTCAGTTTGAACCCTGCCTAGGTTCCAGGTGCTTTGTCTTCCCTGAAATGAAAAAGCAGCTGCTAAATCTCACAGAGAGACTCACTCGACCCAGAAGAGCAACAGGCTTGAAAAGGACATGACAAGTGGTGGAGGCCCAACGTCTCAGGTTCCACACTTTCTCCAAAGTCACAGTACCTCAGTCAGTGAAGTGCTGTTACCAAATTGCTCATAAGCACATCAAAAGCATAAAGCTGAGGCTCAGTAATAAGCTCTTATATTTATGATTAATTGATTCTCGACAAGAGCATCCACACCAGGCCAGGGGCAAAGAATCGTCTTTCTAACAAATGGTGTGGAGGTAACTGCAGAATCCACTGGGAAAGAATGAAACTGGATCAATCTCTTTTCACACACACACACACACACACACACACACACACACACACACACACGTACGCACACACGAAATGACCAGCAGCGTATCACAGATTGAGTTCTTGAAACTAAACCTAATCAAACTCTGGGGCCAAAGCATTAACACAGCGGTAGAGCATTTGCCTTACATGAAGCCGACCCAGGAGGGACTCAGTTTGATTCCCAGCATCTCATATGGTCCCCAGGATACCAGGGGCAATTTCTGAGCACAAAGCCAGGAGTAATCCCTGAGCGCCACCAGGTGTGGCCCAAACACCAATAAATAAATAAATAAATAAATAAATAAATAAATAAATAAATACAGTTTTAAAAAAGACTATCAAACTCTTCAGAACATTTGGGAGGACCAATACAGCGTTGAATGTAGGTCTCTCTGAGCATTAAATCTCCCGGCATACATGGGGAGTTGTCATTGTCATTGGTTCCAGAGGCACCCTAGTCACTAGAGGTGGCCTCTCACGATAACCATGCACACACAGACATGGATGGATAAACCTCTACAATGACCAAGGAATCTTTCTTGGAAATAACCCAGGCTGAGACATTAGGAAAGATTTTAAATCATGGCTGCTGCTCAGAATTTCTCTTTTGCCACTGGACTCACAGGGACATGCACCCGAATCTCCCTCTTTCTGCAGCCTCTCTGACCTTTTCAATGAGAACAGTCCCTCCAAGGTTTCTGAAGGCTGACAGTCAAATAGAAAAATGGGCTCCAGAGTTCAGAGTTTGTTACTGTTAATGCAGTTCTGCTGGACAGGATGAATCCCTCAGAATGTTCTAGCACCAAAGGAAGAGCCACATGAGAATGGAGTCCAGCTGGAATGATAGGAGAAGGTTCCTCTGTGACTAAGAACATTCACTTCTGGGGGGCAGAGAGACACAGCTCTGAATCCAACACCGCCACATAATGGCCTCGAGATCTTGAACAAGAGAAACTCAGCTCTCGGAAGCTTCATTTTCTCACAGTGTGTGAGCAAAAGGGGGGGGGGAGGCAGAGGATCAATTTGAAATGTGGTTTAAATAAGACCCTTGACATGACCTCCAAAGTAGAGTAGTGACTAAATTCATACCAAACACCATAGGTAGGAAAGAAAATAGCAAAACAAGACTTATCCCTGCACTGCCAACTTGATAACCTTTTCCAGGGGGGGGCACAAGGCTGGAGAAAAGATGACTTCAGAACAGGACAGAGCTAAGCAAGCACCAGTCAGCTCTCAGGGCACTTCCACAGCCCCAACAGAGTGACATGACCCCTTTTCCTCTGTTGTGGGCCTGTGGCCAACAGACAGAAGTGCTGCTTGCAGCTGGCATCCACACAGATGGGGCTGCCAAGACCAACAAGGGGCGCTTCTCCAAGGCACCCTGCCTTCGCATATCCCCTGCCTGTCCAAGAAACTCATCACAGAGGACAGGCCTTTCGCCTTCATGCCACGACCAAGAAGAGACAGCTGGGAGATAATTTTTGCAAGAAACAAGAAAGGTCACGTTTCATCATTCGTGTTCCAATACCTGAGTGCTGACAAGGAAAGAAATCCATCAAGTGGACCCTGCCACCGGGGAAAGTGTAATAATTCTTGAGGGTTTGCGTGATGCATCGGTCTCCCCTTGAAGAAGATATTGCGAGTCTGAGAAGAATGCATCATAAATCTCCTTGGGTGCAAGGCCTGTTGACTGGAAGGCGCCCATCCATGGGCTGGCAGGGGGAACACATGAGGGGCCAGACAGAAATGAGGACCAGGAGCATAGTGAGTAATCTAATCGTTGGTGGACACCCACAATTTACAGTTTAATCGGCCACCAGGTACAGTTTCCTGTAATTGAATTAGATTCTTGAAATAAGGCAAACCTGATTTACAGTGTCATTAGAACACACACACAGAGTGATGCTTTCTTGTTGATAACAGCTATCCAATGGTTAGTGCTAATACATTACCAAAGAACGAAGCAAACTGGATGAAGGGAGGTATTTAAGGTTCAATGACCCAAAAAAGGCTGGATATGCTTATGAGAACCAAAGTCCCCTGGGCCAAGGACCAAGGTGGTCCCAAGCCCCCAGTAAAGCCACTGTAAAGTATTTTTCCACTCTACAACTTCCCCATAGACAGAGGGTGTTAGATCAAAGAAAGATAAAACCACAAAATGTACCCACCCTGTAAAGGGTAAGACCCTCCCTGTTCAGCTGAAATTGAGGAACTAGGTGAGTCCGAATGTTCCACCAGATAAGGACCCCTTGTCACAAAGTCGAGTCAGCAATAAGTTGGGACATCAACCCTAAGCATGATGTGATTTCTGTTCAAGTGGCTGAAATGCTTGAGTTGTTGAAGCCTGTAAATCCCTATATAAACTGTTTGGAAATTTGACTCGGGCCCATTGTTACCTCCACTGGTTGGATGGTACTTGGACCTCGGCTAGCCAAATAAACTCCCTTTTGCATCTTGCATTATCAGAGGTGATCTTTGACTCAGCGCTGACTCAGGTGGTCAACTCGGACCCTTACATGCTGAAGATTGGAAAAGTGGGGAAAGTTATTCTTTTTCTGTGCTCACTTAAGGCAGATGTGCGAGACCCCCGTCACCAGGCAAAGAGAGACCATGATCCAGTGTTTCCTAGTGTCCTGTGTGGTGCCCTCTGGGTTGGTGGTGGAGCCAGAGTTTTCCCTGAGCATCTGGGCTGGGCTGACCTTCACATACACCAGCTCCTGCTCTCCTGAGCCTGGCCTTTGAAGAAGGTACAGGGAAGATGCCAGTGAGTGAGCAACCACACTCCAATCCCCTCTCCCGTACCCTCCCAGCCCCCCAGGTTAGCCCGATTCACAGGGAACCTTCCACCCTTCCTGCCAAATCAAAAGGCAGCTCTCTGGAGAAAAATCAACCGTGGGGTGAGGGGAATCACAGGACTCATTTCATCTGGCAGCTCATGCTTTAGGAAAGACATAAATATTGGATTTGCAACTTTATTGTCCTCCAGAGAGACACTCTGAAAATTAAAACAATGCAACGTTTAATTATTAAAAAGCCAAACATTCCTGTACATATTTTCTGGCCCAAAGTTTTAAAAACAAACTCCCAGAGAAGATACATTTTTAATGCCTCGCTCCCTCCCACTCGGGCTTGGTGCTAAATCATCTGCACCCGTGACTCACTGAGGAAAGAAAGGGGAGCCCGGGAGGTCAGAGCTAAGGGTTCGCTGCTGCCAGAGACCTTCAAACGACCTTGGCTTGGGCGCTTCCAGCCCATCCCTCACCCCCACAGACACAATCTCAAGTGACCTAATTCACCAAGCCCCTTCCTCTAGCGAGAACACTCCCCTCGCACACAGCAAATTCTCAGCAGCACCTGAGCATCATGAAAAGCTGCATTGTGCCCTCCATAAAGTCTGGGACCCCTACATTCTTACGAAGCTATCTTGCCCCCCAGTCCTCAACATGCGAGGGATCTAGTGACCATGAAATCCCCTGAAGCCATCTGAGATGGGCAATGGGCCTCCCCTTTTCCCTCCTTGCATTTCACCCCTTTGAGCACTCCATGTCCATCTCCTTCCTGCCATCAGCCGAGATGAGCAGGTGCAAATGAAAATCAAAATGCTGAGGCAACCCCAGACCTGGCGAGTGGGGAATGCCAGGCTCCTGGCTCGGATAGTTCCAGAAAAAAAAAAAACCCAGGGGAAGGGGCTTCCTGGATAAGGTCTCCCTTAGAGTGGTAGGAAGGAGTCAAGTGAGCCAGCTTTGCCCATTGCTCCAAGCACTGGGCTGCTCCTAAATGCTCCCCTCAAGCTCAGCTCAAAGTAGGCAGCAGCAGGGGAGAAAGGATCCAGGGGAGATGATGTTGGGGGAGACAGTGGCCCATCCTGGAGTTGGGAGCTGGAGCCCCCACACCTCATCCCCAGGTCTCTTTGGGCGGACCAAACACTTGGGGGGGTCCTCAATTCTCACTCAAGTGACCTAAGGGAGTCAAAGAAACAGTCAACAGTAAAGTCAAAGTAAAGTCAACAGTAAGCGCAACCCCCCCCCAGAAAGACTATTACCACCATGGCAGCCCAGGTGGGGACGGGCCAGGGAGGGGGCAGCATCCTCACAATACACACAGCTGAGGGGTGCCCTCGCCAGGAACAGGGTCACTGGCCAACGGATGGGTTCTCAACTCGAGACAGGGCGCAGAGAAGGTATCAGGCAGTAACTCCGAGGACCTAGGGGAAATAAAGCGGGCGATTTATCTCCACGGAATAACCGTGTGACCGCGGAATAATTACGGGCACTGGTCTTTATTAGTATGCAAAGGAGCTGGGCTTGGTGGCTCCCAGCCTGTGCAGAGGACAAAAAGCCATGGGAGCCGTGTCCATGCTAATAAATCAGCACCCCACCCGCCTCCCGGGTGCAGGCTAACCCCAGACCCCAGGCCTCCTGCAAGGCTCTCCCTGGGAGATAAGCCCATGGCTTCTGTTTCCAGCTCCCAGCTCACGTTGTTTCTGTTGTTTCTGTCTCGGTCAGCAGCTTCCGTGGCAGACACAGTAGGCATGCCCCCAGTCCTTTCCACTAAAATTGAAGCACCCCTTAAAGGAGGATCTGGTCTTTCTCCACCCCCCCAGCCCTGTCCCAGGACATGTTTGCACCCTAATATCCACCAATGAGTGTCCCCAACTTAACCCCAACTCTTGTCCCTGTAAGCTCCAGCCTGCTTCCTGCCACCCTGGGTTTATTTACCTGTTTGGGATATTTCAGAAAATATGAAATCACTCTGTGTCTTTTCTGTCTGGCTTCTTTTGCTGAACATAGTATCTTTAGAATTCACTGAGGACTGAGCATGAAGACTTGGCATGTACCAGGACTTCATTGAGTGAAGTCCTGTATCCTTCAACAAACAGTGCCTGGTGTCTCCATTGCCTCCCCTGTGCCCTGTGCCCAACTTGCCTGGCCACTCCATTCCACAGTAAGTAGATCTGCTCCGGACCCTCCTACTCCCCTGGCTAGGGTGAACCCCACTGGTTCTAGATATTTGTGCCAACGTTTTATTTGAATGCCTGTTTTCAAATATTTGGGGTATATGCCCAGGAGTGGAATTTCTGGGCATATGGTGTTTCTTCTAGACATAGTTTTTTTTTCTTCATCAAAAGTAAACTATAAGTAGCTACACACTAGAAACAAAAAAGTGCATTGCATGTATAGTTATTTTAGAAAAAAACAATTACTAAATTTGACTCAAGGAAAAAAATGCAGAAACTACAATAAGCCAATAATCATAAAGGAAATAGAATTGGTCGTGAAAGCTGCTGTTCCCATCCTATATACAGAATCTTTTTTTTATTTTTTTGGGCCACACCCGGCGTTTTTCAGGGGTTACTCCTGGCTGTCTGCTCAGAAATAGCTCCTGGCAGGCACAGGGGGGGGGGAACATATGGGACACCGGGATTCGAACCAACCACCTTTGGTCCTGGATCGGCTGCTTGCAAGGCAAACACTGCTGTACTATCTCTCCGGGCCCCTATATACAGAATCTAAAGGTGAAAAAAAATTACAAAAAAAATTCTTATCATATCTGCCAGAAGGTGATTATTTTCTGCTTTCTATAAATTTTATCAGAAAGTATACAAAGAGAATAGGACTTGTTGAGGGCCTGCATGATCTTAGAGACACAATTAAACAAGGACTGACTATGAAAAGAAAATCTGGAGTCATTCTCCTTTATCTGTGCAGATGTATAATCTCAGGCACTATCAAATCAGCGTCATTGGTGACAAAAAATAATAATAACGCATCTCATCAAACGGGACTGGTCCCAATAATCCAATAATGGTTCAAAATCAAAACTCATGTTAAGGAAATACATTACTTTAAAAGATTAAGGAGGAAACATATAATCATAACAACTGATGCAGAAATTTTATTATTTAATACCCGCTCATTATAAAAACTGTTCTCTAACTAAACATAGTGGGAATTTCCTATAACCCACTAATAACCAGGTTATACATATCAAAACTTACTGATTACAAAGCTGAAATGGGAAATTATAGATGACTCCCTAGTAATGCCAGAGGGAGATACAATCAGAGAAAAAAAATGCCTCTCAGCACTGCCATGATTCATCAATAATCTCCTGGTCTCTTAGTAAATAAAACAGCCGATAAATGCAAAGTCAACAAATAAACATTAATATTGATACGAAATGTAAATATTACACAGCAAGTTGCTGTGTATAAAGCATAATCATATAATATATATCCTAACCGAGATTTATATTTCAGTTAGAAGATAAGAGATAGGGGCTGGGCCCGGAGAGATAGCACAGCGGCGTTTGCCTTGCAAGCAGCTGATCCAGGACCAAAGGTGGTTGGTTCGAATCCCGGTGTCCCATATGGTCCCCTGTGCCTGCCAGGAGCTATTTCTGAGCAGACAGCCAGGAGGAACCCCTGAGCACCGCCGGGTGTGGCCCAAAAACCAAAAACAAAAACAAAAAAAAAACCAGAATAAAAGAGATAGGGGCTGAAGTGATAGCACAGCAGGGAGGGCATTTACCTTGCACACTGCCAACCTGGGATGGACTAGGTTCAATATCTGGCATCTCATATGGTACCCTGAGCCTGCCAGAAGAAATTTCTGAGTTCAGAGCCAGAAGTGGCCCCTGAGCGCTGACTGGTGTGGCCCCAAAACGACAAAAAGAAGATAAGAGATAAATGACAAGTGTAACAAAATACAAAAACATATCTACAACTAAGTTGTTAGAATTAAGAGGCTTGGATGTTGCTGAGTAAAATCAGTATATTAAAAACCAGGGGCTGGAGAGATAGCACAGCGGTGGGGTGTTTGCCTTGCATGCTACCTGGGAGGGGGATCCAGTTCGATTCCTGGCATCCCATATGGTCCCCCAACCTGCCGGGGGCAATTTCTGAGTGCAGAGCCAGGAGAAACTCCTGAGTGCTGCTGGTTGTAGCCCAAGAACCAATCAATCAATCAATTAATAAATTTAAAAAAAAAAACAATAACATCAGGCCAGAGAGATAGTACCGTGGGTAGGGTACTAACTAGCACCTGGCAGACCCAGGTTTGATCCCTGGCACCACACAGGCTTCCCTGAGCCCAGCCAGGCGTGATCCCTGAATGCAGAGCCAGGAGTCAGCCCTGAGCACAGCTGAGTGTGCCCAATGTACCCAGAAACAAGGTAAACATTTCAAAATGGTGCAAGAAAAACACTTCATTCATATGACACAAGAGTTCCTATGATGTCTTTAAATGCATTGAGTAGTAGTTAAATATAAACAGGAGAGAATATATATGCGTGTGTGAATTGTTCCAATATCTAAATTAGGACTTAAAGAAAGTCCTTTGCATGGAGTGCTCCCCTCTCCCCGGGTCGAGAAGGTGGCGGCAGAAAACCTGAGAAACCTCCATAATGGATCTTGGCGGCTGCATAATGACAAGGCAAAACAGTGATAATTAAATGATCTTAATAGTGTGTCAAGATGAAGGATAACAGCCTGGGGAGCAGGCCGGGAAAGCATTACCCGTGGGCTGGCGTGCACGCCCTTGGTCAGGGCTTGGAGAACACACAGTGCAAACCTTCCCCAGCCCACAATGCTGGGTTGAGATCTGAGTTTGCTCTGACCCCAGCACAGCCCATCTGGCCCTTCAAGCCCGGGGCACCCTGAGAGCCAAGTCCCAATTTATCTCACTTAGCGGAGCACTTTGCTCAGTGCCTTCGAGCTCTGGCAGAAGATTCCCAAGATCCTCCCTGTGCCAGAGCTAAACAGGAGAGGAAGAGAGAGAGGGCAAGGCAGATACAGCCCCCGTGTATGTCCTTGAGCAACCCCCAGAGGCACCCAGGAGCTGAGCAGGAGGTGAACAGTTACTGAGAAAGGAGACTGGGCATGGGGTACAGGAGTTGGGGTACAGGTAACGGGGAGATGATGCTTGGTCATAGGCACCAGAAAGCAGATGGCTGGTGGCACCCCGAAGCCCCCCAAGTCTCCCAAAGCCTACCACCACCCACTGCAGGAGGCTGCAAAATGCAGAAGTGCTCCCCAGGAAAGAGCCTTGACTTCCTCCACATACACAGTGTAATGAGGTTCTGACCTTGTCTTGTCCTCCAAGCAACATGGAGGAGGAGAAGGGCAATAGGAAGGAGGTAAGCCTCCTCACCCCATCCTCTGTGAAGGCAGCCCAGCAGAAAGCTGCCCATTTTCACTTTGTGTTGCTGTGTCTACTCTGCTATCTCTGAAAACTAAGAGTGTCGGGAAAAGGCATCAGGCAGGTCTGTTTGCAAAGGGAGCTACTGTCCTATGCATGTAGAAGTGGAGCATCTTCTGGATGGTTCCATCCTCACACCTCACAGTTGCAGCTTTGGAGGCGGGTATGTGGGATGAGGCTGGCGGTGCCCACTGGCTGGAGCAAGATTCTGCATCCCAGGCCAGCATCCAGATCCCTGTGCTCAGCCAAGCAGAACTAGAGTCAAGGATCCCATGTTTGTGGGCACCACTCAGGGACAGATTCACTCTTTCAGGGCCAGGCTGGGCCAGGTGTTCCTCAAACTGGTGATGAGCTGAACCAGACCTTACCCACCCCCACAACTGTATCGATATCCATCCCTGGAACTTATGGCTCACATCACTTCATCTAAAGAATGATGGGCTAAGAGATAGATGATGAACAGGGCCCAGGACATGTGCTTTGCATGGGAATCTCCAGTTGGTACCCTAACACTGTAGTACCCTCTGAGTACTTCCAAATGTGTCCCCAGTAAGCAGCTTTCTGGCACCTTCTCCACCATCTGACATCACCTCCTTGACCCTGGTATTGAACCATCTGACACTGTCACTGGGTGTCACCAAGGATCTGCAGAGGAAACTCAAGGAGAAATGAAATGAGTGTGAGTGAGGAAATGCAATCAATGCACTCAATAGGACAGGGATTCACCCCGAGATCTCTGTCCTGGACAGTGTAGGGTAGAGATGTCCCACGATAGATGAAACCAATCCCTCTTCACCCCTTCTGGCATGCGATCAATCCAGTAGTCTGAGCAGATAGCCACAATTCCTCCAGCCCCATCATACCGTGTGAGCAAACTCACCTCTGTTTCCCACTCAACAGTCACCTGCACTCAACAGTCACCTGCTAGCTGGAACTAGGCACTGCTCTTGGCCCAAGAACATACTAAGCTGCCAGCACAGACCTGTTGGAAAGATCAACACCTTTACTAATTAAATCTCCATTTCCTAAGGAGCACCCAAGGCCACCTCGCCTGGAAGAGCACTCAGGGGCCCAGCTCCCTGTCTGGATGCTGAGTGGCATCCCCAGACATGTGTAGGTACAATATAAAGAGGCATCTGGCTTTAGAGTATTAATTCAAAGTTGAGTGCTTGACCCGGAAATGGTCTAAAGCAAGTCCTTGGCGCACTGTGAGAGGTCTCAAGTACAGAGCTGGGAATGGTCCGACACTCAAGACTGAAGCCTAGAGTGGACAGTACAGGCCCATGTTGAAACTAGCAACAGTCCTATGGGCCGCAGACACACTCGAGCATACCACAGGTGCTGGCTCTCACAGTATGGTTTATTTGGGATCCAGATGCTCCAATTTTGGGTAACTGAGAACCTTCAAACATTTCTCCAGTCAACTCTCCATGGGCCCAAGTTATCATCAATTCCAAGTTACCACATACAGGCCAGGCCATGCGTGTCTGAAACAACACAGAATTAGAGATATAACCAACCTCTTCCCATTCTCCTGCTAGGCCAGGCCATAGACAGTCTCTTAGAACTGAAAAGGCAGGGTGCATTGTTTTGAGACCCACAAGAACCACCAGCCTATCATCTTACACACAGGAAATACACTTTTCAAGAGGTCAAATACCTTCCAGAATTCTGCCCAGCCTGGTCCCAAACAGAAATTATTCCTAGCGATAGAAACCTGCCTTTACAAATTGCCTCTACTTCAAGCGGGCCCTTGTTGATGTGAAATCCTTGTTGTAATTCCAAAAGCTGTCTTTCCCTCCAGTATTCATTCCTGACAAACAAAATAAATTGTCATGCCAAACACACCGAAAGATCGCCAAGATGCACCCCTATTAAATCCTACTTAGCAGCAGAGAGACTCAGGTGTCTGCTAAATTTAGCCCTCTGAGCTTCCCTTCTCTCCAGCCTAAACACCACTGTGTGCAGCTTTTGCTTAGCCTTGCAGGAGTTTAATAAATAGAAATACTTTCCCCCGTGCATTCAGATTAGGGCGGCTGGAGAACTTGACCTGGCTGGATCAAATCTTATATTGATTTCTCAACGTGTATTTTTCTCGAAAATGTGGAGCCGTGCAGAGACATAGGACAGTGCTGCCACTGTGAGTTCGGGAGGGGGAACAAAACTAGATGCAGGTTCTGTCCATTTTCTGAATGGCATAGAATGGGTCAGGGGGCTTGGCTAGGGAGCTGGTCGAGGAAAGTGCTATTCACGGGCCAGATCTCCAGCCCATATCATGCCTGTCAGCACCACACACATGAGACTGTGACAGCAGAGAAGGGAGAGATTGGAAGAACAAGAAGATTCTCAAATATGGGGTCTCAGGCCAGTAGCAGGCCCCAAGGGCCATCTGGTCATCCTAAGTGGATGCTGCTCTGTAATAATGACTTTGTCTCATCTCTCTCTTTGAAGGGTTAATTCCTTAGAGTCCACTTCACTGACCAGTGTCCCTCTGCTGCATCTATGCCCCAGGTTCAGGCACTTGGATGTAGTGTCCAGAAAACTTCTCTGTCTTTGCTGCCCAGCTGAGTAGTTCTGACAATTGCAAGTTACAGAGTACCATTCCAGGAGTTCCAGTTTACTGTCAATAGGACCCCCCAGTTTGTGGCAGCCCAGCCAAGGTCAGTGCAGCTGTGACAGGTGAGGACAGGGCTGCTGGCAACCATGCCAGAAGGTTCCATTCCTATTCAACAGGCATCATGCTTACCCTAAATTCTCTTCCCTTCTGGTGGTGTTGGAGATATTCTGGAGGTAATGGGCCTTTGTGGCACCATTTTCCACCCTGAGCAACTAGCTCAGAAGACCCTCTAAAAGGGCCCAGAGACAATTAATATCAATGGAATTAATTTGAGGCTAGAGATCTCACCCCAAAGCTCTGACAGTCAAGAAAATCACTGTCACATGCTGTGCTCAGTGTGAAGCAAGGTAGGGCTACATCTGGCTCCAAAATCAGGAGAGAACCAGAGAGCTGGGGCCAGTGGGTGAATGCTGAATGGAGCCTTTAGATACTGCCTCTGACCCAGGACCCACCTGCCTCCTGGGCTTCTGTGTGTGAAGAGAACTGTAGTATCCTGAGCCCCCTGGCTGCCTCCTCACCCTGCTGCTGTGACAAAAACCACTGCAGTCGTGATGAGAATGAGTCGCTGGCGGGTGCCCGACAGAACGTGTCTGGAACATCTAACAAACACCAGACACAATCTTCCTCCCTCACCCACCCACAGAAGCAGCTGCCTCTGCTCTCCCATGGTCCCTTTTTGGGTGTCGAATGAGAGTTTCTGGGGATGCAAAAGAGGAGGTACAGGGAGAAGCTCAAGGGCTCACCTGAGCCTCAACTTCATTGATTCAACCCCCTCCGTCCCTGTGTTCATTAAAGGAAAGAATCTTCCTGGGCTGGTAGAATAAACAAACTGGGCAAATATTGCTATGAGAAAGCAACTCATTCAGTGCAATAATCAGAATGGCTGTTCATGTATGAATAATCAGGGAAGAATACCCTCAGTTAAGTAGTGGCCCCTCAGCAGACTCCCCAAAGGGCAAGGCAGGGCAGGCATGAAGTCACACATCCAGGAGGCCCCTGGGTGCTAAATGTCACCATTGCAGTGCCCAACTCTGCCCCCATGTTCGGGCCAGGATGCCACAACGATGTGGAGTCCATCTGGCCTTGAAGAAGATGCTTTTTTCCATATGAGCCCCAGGGAGGGCTTTAGCTAAAAGTGGAGCTGGCCTGGACTTAACTGGGCTGTGGGCCAGTTAAGAACTCTAACAAAGCAACAAGAGCAGAAAATTGTGCCTAGACTTATTATGAACATATTTGGGTATCACAAATATATTTGATAAAAAAAAATACATTTGAAAATAAATAAATAAAAATCAGTCACTGAATTAATAAAATGAGTGGACACAATACACTCTACTGGACACATGAAGAATTAATAACAAAATTATTTCCATTTCTTAAAATGAACAAGATATTACAGCTCGCAGTAAACATCTGTAACACCAATCCCCTTTGCCCCAGACGTACATGGTAAACGCCCTGCTAACATCAGTTCCCCTTTGCCCCAGAAACTCTCTCTATTCCAGTACTTGTGGGATCTTCTGTTGATGGGACTCAGAGTCAGGGTGATACCTAGCTAGGTAGTACAAATTTATGCCCCCCGCCTCAGGCATGGCCTCTTATTTTTTTATAATAATTTTTTAAAAACAGTCACAGTGAAATGACAATTATTTATGCCTGAGTTTCAGGCACATAATGTTTTTTTTTTTTTTGTGGTTTTTGGGCCACACCCGGCAGTGCTCAGGGGTTACTCCTGGCTCCATGCTCAGAAATTGCTCCTGGCAGGCACGGGGGACCATATGGGACGCTGGGATTCGAACCGATGACCTCTTGCATGAAAGGCAAACGCCTTACCTCCATGCTATCTCTCCAGCCCCACATAATGTTTTAATACCATTCTCTTCATCAGTTTCTGCTCTCCTCCACCAATGACCCCCTACTTGCCTTCACCTACCAGTCTGTTTCTGCCAAGAGACTTATATGTACACATAGGAATTCTTCACTGTGGTTTACATTATTGATTGATGTGTACACATATGAATTCTTCACTGTGGTTTACAGTATTGATTGTTCTCATACATGACTTTCCCACCTTCCAGCACCCTGTTCTCCTCCCAGTTAATTGCTTCCCTCCACCATCATCACTACCCCTCCCTATTCCCTTTCCCCATCTCCCGGAAGACCAGTTTTCATACACTTTGCTTCCATCACCTTTGGGTATCGCTTTTCCACCATTATGTTTTTTTTTTTTATATCCCACGTATGAGAAAGGTTATTTCGTGTGAGTCTCTCCCTCTGACTGTGTGGGTGCTGGGGATCAAACCCAGGTCGGCTGTATCCAAGACAAGTGCCCTATATGCTATGTGGGTCTCTCTCCCTCTGACTAACAGATTCTCTTGCAAATGCTTGACCTCATCTTCTTTTACAGTGGCCGCTTCCTCTTGATTTCTTCAGCTACACCATGGATGAGTCTGTACATATGGACACAAGGCCAGCATCAAGTCTGTTTTCCACAAGTAAAAACATTGTCCATCCTTCCCAATGGTGGGATTCTTGCATGTGACACACTACCTTTCTAGCAGCTCTGCCTCCACCCAGGGGCAAATGTTCTCAGCACTTATGCCTGAGAGACCACTCATGCACATCTCAGCACATGGGCATGAAAGGATTTGGCCAGGGCCAAAGCTAGAGGTGAGGTCCTTCTGAGTTCTCAGCCATCAGGGTCATGCATTTTCAAGTGTTGAGGATTGTATCCTTGTGATCCTCATGGACGCCATGCCCATGTGTAGTCACTGTCCCCCAAATCCCAGAGAGGACTTCAGCTAAAAGCTGAGCTGGCCTCAGTATGGTCCAGAGTTCACTCTCTCACAAAGGCAAATGGATTAACTTATATGAAAAAAAAAACTGCCTGAAGTTCAATTTAATTATCTTTAATCACCAGTTGTATCATTTTAAAAGCTAATCGTGCGCCCGCATTCTCTCACCTTTTGATAACTTAATGAATTAGCCACTTGCCTATCAGAAAATAACCTCATGAGATAAAATGTCAAAATTCAGTACAGCTCTCGAGCTCATATTGGGCTGATGGATTTAAGGCAAGACTTGAGGCAATAATAATGTTTTGGAAGATGAATCTACTCACAGAGGCTGTCCATGACAAATGAGTCACTGGGAGGCTAACTATTTATGAGGTCCAGGTGGGAGAGGTAGAAACTTAATTAAAGTTTGAAAACATAATAGAACCAAAGGCAGTGCATCAATTTCAGGGTATTCAATCAAAAAAAGCAAATGATGTCCTTAATGGGCTGGTAATATCTGCTTCTCAGGGCTACAGTATATAATATCTGACTTACTCAGCTCTGATTGCTACAGGTTTTGCTAAATATACAACATATACACATGCCAATCGGTGGCCATCAAAATGAGAATTGCTATTTTGGGTATGGCAGTGTTGATCACGGGGATGTTGTCCATCATCTTTTGGTCCAATTTGGTCAATTCTGGGGCAGTGGAGAGATGTGTCCTCTGTGACCTTGAAGACTCAGATGTCCTGACAGTGGTTCCCAATGCAGGAGGTTTTCAAAGAGGCAATGTGGATCCAGAGTGATATAGGACAGTGGATAAGGCATTTGACTTGCACACAGCTGACCCAGGTTTGATCCCTAGCACCCACAGAGTCCCCTGAGACCCTAGGAGTGATTCCTGAGAGCATAGCCATGAATAAGTTCTGAGCACTGCCATGTACAGCACTAAAAGCAAAAACTGACTAATTTTCAAGGTACAGGCTCCATTGCTGACCCAAAGGATTGGCCTGTCTAAGAGGGGGATGTTCTGGAACTAGTACAAAGCTCTCCGTGTGATTTACTTTGCATCCGAGATTGAGAAACTCAAGTTGAATGAATTGAAAATGAGACCTCAATATTATTTTCTAGACTCTGACAAAATCAAAGCAATCATCACCACTTCTCCCAACAAAACAGTGACTGTGGCTATTACAGCTGCAACTCCTCCTTATTCTATCACTCTCGGGAGAGAAAATGCCTGGAGCCCTGACTCAAGCATCTCCTGTGCATTACATCTCCTTAAAGTCTTCTGCAGGTTCGTACCCCACTTTATAAATGAAGGCATGAGAGTCCAGATACCTTGTCCATGGGCTTAGCAGAAGCAAGAGCTGAGCCAGAATATGCAAGCCTGCTAGGTGTGTGGCCACACTTCACACCAGTCTGATGGCTGCTGGTCTCAGTAAAGTTCTTGATTTAAAAGGAAGAGCCATGGTCTTTCTGCTTATGTGCAGTGCTGGTGAGGCAAGCTCAAATATCTCCCAAGTTCCCCTCTCAGCTGATGCAGATGCCCCCTGCCAGAGGCTGTGGGCTGGGCAGACAAGATGGAGAAAACAGACTTATCCATGGCCAAGCCAGCAGTTTCCAGCACTGTGACTTATCTACTTACCAAGTTCAGTAGTGTGGATATTCAAATGGGGGTGATACTTCCCTGGGGCGGGGGGAACTGGATTCAAAATTAATTTTAGTGAAGCTTCCTAGAACAGCACTGGGTTGACCCAATGGCCACACTTTTCTTGGCCAGGCTGCCACAGTGATTTCCTCCTGCCTCATTTGATTCCCAGCACCCCCAGATCCTGAGAGCCCAGCACTCAAGATCCAAAGCACTTTCCCAGAGATAGTCTCTTTTCTATCAAATACCTTATCTTGACTAGTTCCAATCAAACAGTCATTGCTTTTGGGGGATGGCAGTTGGATTGGTGGTGCTCAGGGTTTACTCCTGGCTCTGTACTCAGAAATCGCTCCTGGCAGGCTCAGGGAACCATATGGGATGCCGGGGCTTGAACCTTGTTGAGACCCAGATCAGCTGAATGCATTGTGCTATCTTTCTGGCCCCAACTGTGTGATGGTTTGGGATGTTTCTATCCTTAGACACCCTAAAGAGGTGTGATAACCAAAATCCCACTGGGTCCATGGTAAGGGTCCTAGACTAAGATGAACTTAAACCTTAGTAAAAGCAGTTTTTCCTGAAACAGTTTAAAAGCAGTTCTTCAGGCAGGTTAAAAGATTAGGTACTTTCCCACTCTGAGCCAAGGTAGAGAGAGTTAACTCAGAAATAAAACCACAAAGGAATGCAGGAATGTCAAGTCCCTTTCTATTCTGCTAGGATAGAGGAACTTGGTGGGTCTGGAATGTTCCACCTGATAAGGCCCCCTTGATGATCAAAACTGAGCCAGATGAGTCAGAGGTAAGATGAAACATCAACGCTAAGTAATAACGTGCTTTGTGCACAAATTTATGTAAACCAATCATATATGTGATGAAAGTTATAGGCCAATCATGTATGCTGTAAAGGTTAAACTGTTTGTATTAACCAATGAAATGCTTATGCTGTGAATGCTTCTGATTCTATGTGATCTGGCTAAGATTTTGCTTCGGGGTCCTTGGGTGAATGAGACTTGGGCCTCAACTAGTGAAATAAACTCCATTTTGCATCTTGCATTATCAGAGATGGTCTCTGACTCTCAGTGCCGACTTGGGGGTCAACTCGAACCCTAACAGAAGATCGATGATACCCCACAATGGAAAGGTTTTTCATAGGTTTGCCAATCTGCAGCACTGGTGCATGTGTTATAGCTGCTCGGCTCCGACTGTAAGAAGCCATCAGCCCTGGCAAGAGCCACTAGACATGGCCAGTCAGAGCTCTTGGTAGCATTTACCCACCTCTGAGCCTGGCCTGAAAGTGTGCACCGCAGCCCACCTCTCACACTGTCCTTCATTAGTCAATGCACACACACACACACACACACACACACACACACACACCATGGCACATGCATTTCAACAGGAGAAGATGCCTTAGAACAAGGCACCAAGAAAAGTATTCAAACTGCTAAGGTGTTTGACACTCTCCACCTCCAGATTCATCTCTGACCACTTACTCTCTCAACCTTCTTGAACAGAACCCTACAGCACTGGGGCTAATACCATCTCAGTGTATTTGCACACTTTTACTTCTGAGTCTAGCTATACCTCAGCACCTTTGCACACACTGGGAGCACTGCATGGGGCATTCCTTCTGATCTCTGCTTGGCATAAACCATCTGTTTAATCCTCTTGCTTGCCCTCTGATCCAGCCTCACCAGAAAGTTACTTTCCTGCTTATCTCCAGTCCCTCCAATAAAAGCACCCCAGCCCTTCCTCTATCTCTCTCCTTCACTTTCTATGATACGGTGTTGTTCCCAGTGGTTGATTATGTGACTTGATTCCCCACAGACATTCACCCAAGTAGCAGAGACCTTGTATGTTTGCACCTCTCTCTTTCTCTCTCTCTCTCTCTCTCTCTCTCTCTCACACACACACACACACACACACACACACACACACACACACACACACACACGGAACTATCCTAAGACAGAGATTTCGCCACAGTTTTTTTCTCACACTTTTTTCTGCTTTCTCTGTATTTCCTGTGCTCATTCCTCTCAGGCCTTGAAGGCTCACTTCACCTTGGAGTGCCAAATCTATGGTTCATTCCCCAATTCCACCATGATCAGTGGACAATAAAAAATGATGGCCCAGGCAATCAGTGAAGCACAAAAAAATCAGGAGAGTTGAAATGTAAAAACTACTAAGTCAGGAATTATAGAAATGGTAGGTGATATTAAAAGACATCTATTGAAGCTCTGAATCACAGAATAATAGAAGTTGAGCAAGAGCAAGGTGCTCTGAAAAAGAAGAAAACTACTAGAAAAAAGCAGCTGCTGTTTGTCCAGGAGAGGCTACTAAGGATACAGTTTGACCTCTGGCTTCTTTCCATTTGTCCTGACCTTCAACAATACTGAGATGCTCTTTCAGCTAGGCTGGGACAACAGGGAACTAGAAGTTGCTGATCTATCAAAGAGAAAGATGATCTCTGTTTTATTCTTGGTGGGCTGACGTCCAATGCTTTGGCCTCAATTTTGCTCATCAATATATACGTTTCAGGTAATTGATCTGGGAGGATAATTTAGTGATAAAGCACATAAGGCCCCAGGTACATTCTAAATAGCAAAAATATAACTCAAGTGAACAGTCACCAACAAGTTACTGACTATCACTACATGCTCAGGTACAGTGTAGGCACATTGTCAGGATTCTGATTCCAGAATCCTCTAAACTCCTAACTCCCTAAATTCATCTTAGCAACACATAGGGTCAGTAGATAGATGGATGGTGTGGGTGGATGAGTGGGTAGGTGGATGTTGTAGGTGGATGGATGAATGAGTGGGTGGGTGAGTGGGTGGGTGGGTGAATAGGTGGGTGGATGGATTGATGCATGGGTAGATGAATGGACAGATGGATGGATGGGTAGATGGATGGTGTGTGGATGGTGGATGGATGGATAATGAATGGTGGGTAGATGGATGGATGAATAGATAGTTAAAATTAATGGATGAGTGGACAGATGGCCTGGTTGGTAGAAGTTGTGATACCCAGGGCCAGAGAGATAGCATGGAGGTGGGGGATTTGCCTTGCATGCAGAAGGACAATAGGTCTAATCCCAGCATCCCACATGGTCCCCCGAGCCTGCCAGGAACAATTTTTGAGCATAGAGCCAGGAGTAACCCCTGAACGACACCGGGTGTGACCCAAAAAACAAAATAGAAAAGTTGTAATATACTTATGTGCCATTAGAGGTAAGGAACCTTTTTCTGGCAATGACCATTTATATATTTGTAATATCATCTGTGAGCCATTCAATAAGGTGAACAGGCTGCAGGCAGCCAAAAACATACACATCTGTCTGACAATCAAGAACAGAGTCAGCCCCTGTGTATATGTGACCCATAGGCTGGATATTACCCACCCCTGTAAACCAATCCTGCACTGGCCTGCACTGAGTCCAAAGCTTAGCCCCTCAGTCCTTCATGCACCAGAGTCACTGCTACAAAATACAGATATGTCTGCTAGAATTGCATCTTTCCTTCCCAGGAATTCCTGGCTTCCAGGAGCCACTTGAGGAGACAGGAAGAGGGGCTGAGGATTTCCACACACACCCTCCACAAGGCAAGTGAGCTCAGGAACAGATGCCGTTACCCATCCATCCTCCCAACAGATGGGCCACGGCAGCACCCTGGAACACACAGGCTGGGCCAGCAGCCATGCAGGCTGAGAGCTGCCACGCCGAGTTCCATCCAAGGAGGCTCATCCCAGGCCAGGCCTGCCATGTTTAGGCATAAACAGCGCATCTCTGAGAGCTTTGTTTGCTCTGCTCCCATTATCTGGGGCAAAGCTGGACCCGGGGGAGGAGAAGGCAGCTGTGTTTGGGGAACGGGAACATTGTCTTCTTCCCATGTGAGTTGTTCATTGTCCACATCTGTGACTGCTGAGCTAGAGACCCACCACGCTGCTGCCCACCATCCTATTGACAGAGGGCTGTCCCAAGGTCAGAAACATATACACTGATAGACTCCATGACCCCCTTCTCCTTCACTGAGCCCCCAAAGAGGCACTTCTTCCACCCACTCAGGCACCTTGTCCCTGTGCCATACTTAACTCTGAAGAATGGGTCCTTGTCTGGGAGCAGGAGTCCAAGGTCTCACAATGCCACCAGGCAGGATCTGCACTCAGACCATTCTCAGGGAACATCTGCTCACTCTGGGGCACCCAGATTAGAGCAAAGAGGCCCTGGGTACCATCAAAGCGCTCCTGCCTCCACTTCCTGACCTCCCTGGGCCAGGCCTTTGACAGGTGACGGAAAAACACATGGAAGAGAGTGGAATATGGAGTCAGACCAATCGGAGGCTGGATCCTGGCTCACCACTCGCCCCTGGACAGATCCCCACCTGCAAAGCCACATGGGTGCAAAATGAATGCAGAGGAAGGCGGAGATAATCGAAGAGTCTCGGTGGAAATGCCCCTGACCCAAGTCTGCCTGTCCACAGAGTCCTTCTGCTCCTCCACCTGTAACACTGCTGGAATTGGTTCTTAACTTAGCCACACAGCCTCCTCCTAGGCTCCAAGAGCCCTAAAACCAGGGCAGCAAACTGGCACCGTAAGTACATCCTCTTGGAACAGTGACAGACACTAAGCGAATGGGCTTGTAACAAGGTGTGTGCCACAAATGGTAATGAAAGTGTGTGGGCATCTGCATAGGCCTGGCATCCAGCTGTTTGCTTCACACACACACACACACACACACACACACACACACACACACACACACTGAGACCCCCCACAGGGTTCTCTTTCCCTGCTCTGATTCCTTCTGTGTTCAGAATTCATGGCAAAGAGAAGTGTTTCGGGCTGAAGCAGAAAATGCAGGGAACTGACCTAATGGTAGAGCTAAGAAGTCCCATATTGGGGCTGGAGCAACAGCACAACAGAGAGGGCATTTGCTTGCAGCAGACCCCGGTTCAATCCCCAGCATCCCATATTATTTTTGTCTTCCAGAAGTTTTTTCTGAGTGAAAAGTCAGAAGTAATCCCTGAACTTCTAAATAAGCCCCCCCCCAAAATATATATATATATTAAAAAAGAAGTTCCATGCTCTGTGGACCGTGAGACCCCGGACTTACCATGAGTATCATGATTCTCTGCAGTGCTGGCATGTAGGAGAAAGAGCTGGGCAGGAGCATAAATGACGGACAGGGCAGTGCTACATGAAGAAGCATGGAGCAGCAAGTTGTAAGGCAATAGATGCCACACTATGATGTACCCATTTCCACGGATAGGGGTGCCTGTGCCCCTTAGGGGAATGAATATTCCCAATTTGTCCAGCTGCTGCTTCCCAGAGCTCCCCTTCAACAGAGGACCATAAAACAATGGCAATATTTGAAGATGCCCTGGCAGCTTCCTGGGCACCCAGGGTGTGGACTCAGCCATGCACCAGCTTTCCCAGGACCCCTGGGAATGGGGCTTCCAGGAAGGGTTTCACTGAGGAGACATGGCCAAGGTCATGGGGATGCACGACCTTGACACTGACCCCCTGCCCTGCGCAACTTTCTGTGCCCCATGCCCACTGCCTCTGGCCCTAGAGTGGGAGGCATCTGTGCTGATGGACTTCTTCCTTGCCCCTTCTCTGTGACTTGAATAATGAGCTCTAAATATATTTCCGAGCTCAAAACCATTTTTATTTCCTAATGCTAAATTATAAGGATTGTGTGTGTCAGCAGGAAACCGTGTCCTGCTCCTACAAGGGGAGCAGCCGAACCTCGCTCTCCCCCACCACTGTGAGTGGCCCTGCCGCTCCCAGCAATGACTGGTCCTGGCCCCAACCCCCAGTTATTTCTGGGAAAGTTCAGGATGAAGAAGGATCAGTAATGAATGACCAAAAGCAGAAACCTGAGAAATTCACAAGCGGCATGAGACGCTAACGGTCTCCCTGTGCGTTCATCATGCAGATGATCAGAGACCCCAGGTTTAACTGGGTTCTTGGGGCAGGACCAGGTCCCAGTCCCAGAAACCCAGCACCAGCAGGTTTCTCAACTGCCATTACTCCTGAGGTGCCCATGCCAAGAGTGCAGGCAGAAAAATATGTGGAGACAGGAGTTCTAAGTATCGCACTGCCATGTGCTTTCCCAGGAGAACCGGATTAACTCTGGAATCTGTTTGTGTTTTGCTTTTTTGGATCAGGGGAAATACTATCCATTACTGGACCCTACAGGTTGGGTCTATATGTGTCCTTTACAAGAGGAGAGAGCCCAAAGCCAACAGTGAGAGTAGCAGGAGCAAAGGCCCTGGGGCTGAGGGGCTCTGATATATGCAGAGTGCCAGGAAGCTACTGAGCATCACAGAGAACAGAATAGAGGGGGGGGGGGGCTTCAAGGAGGTGACACAGTAATTGGGTAGAGCCACAGGCCTCTCATGTTCCTGGTCCCTTCCCTGCTGAGAGTTCCCTGGAATAAATCAGGCACCGTGAATCTCAACACTTTTTTTTGTTTGTTTGTTTTTGGTTTTTGGGCCACACCCGGCAGTGCTCAGGGGTTACTCCTGGCTGTCTGCTCAGAAATAGCTCCTGGCAGGCACAGGAGACCATATGGGACACCGGGATTCGAACCAACCACCTTTGGTCCTGGATTGGCTGCTTGCAAGGCAAACACCGTTGTGCTATCTCTCCGGGCCCGAATCTCAACACTCTTATAGGGCTGAAAAAGGACTTTTCAGTTCAGCCTGCAAAGCTACAAAACTCTTCCCTCCCGTGTGCTGTAACAGAGAGCCTGGAAGGGGCTTCATGGACTTCGAGGAGAGTCCAGGCAGTTCCCAGGGAAAAGCCGCAGCTAAGCAGAAAAGTTCAATGTATGATCAGTCTGGGAGGGTCATCGCACCTCACAGGCACACAAACATGCATAGCCATGCGTGTGTATATGAACATGCCTAAGGGCAAATTTGGACACCTTCATGTGTAGGTCCATACACATGTGCAAATATACCATGCGCATATACCAATGTCCATGCACCCACACAGATGTACAGGCTCCACACAAAACCATGTGTACTTAGGCCTGTCCAAAGATACTTGTGTAGACGACATGTATCACACATGCTTAAGCACATGGTACATGCCCATACACACATGTATAGACTCGCACATATGTCTGTTCCCACAAGTGCACACACATGCAATGGAGCCACACATGCAGAGGCCCATGTGTATACGTGGATACATGCATGCCCATGTTCATACACTTTACATAAATACACATGCATGTACTGTGTGCGCTCACAACTAACCTATGCACACACCCCATACACACTTGTATGGCCTTCAAAAAAAACATTAAGGCGTGATTTTAAATTCTAAAAAGGCGAGGGGAGGGGCCTCCTCCCTGCTGAACGAACTCTTCTCTCTCTCCGGGCATTCGGAATTAGCCAAAGTGTCCTAAAAATAACAGGGGCGAAGGAGGCACCCCCTTCACGAGGCTCCGTGCTGCCACTCTGATCACTTGCCCATCAAACTGTGCATTTCTGTAGAGGGAACGAGGAACAGCTTGTCTCCACAGTCTATTATAATTACCACTAAATGCTCTAGAAACTTGGCAGTTTTGAATTTCATAACACCCATGACTGACATTCCTAATTAATACTATTGTTTGTCTCCTCTGGCTGAATTTCCTGAATGCCAACATGCATCGCATACACTAAAAACAGACATTAAAGAAAATAACATCAGTGTTAATCTCTAGCACAAATATATCAAATCCCTCAGCAGAGTACAGAAAAGGAGCTGGTTCCTATCAATAATGGAGCATCCCTTCCTGACCATCTTTCCCCTCCCACGCTAATAAGATGATAATCTTTCTCCTCCTGTGTCCTTGCTCCTAGATTTCACAGCCTCGGGTACTGAAGAGTCTCCCAGCTCTTTCCTGCTCTCGCTTTGCTTTTTTAAGTCTCAGGCTGAGACTTTCAAAGGAAACCTCCACGCTCACGTTGGAACCGGCATTGACGGGCTCTATAAATAGGAAGAGAGAAGATGGAGGCTCTTTCTAACGCTCTGCGTGGGGCTCGGAGCACCACTCCTCCTGACTTTGGGGGAGGAGGCTCAGAGGAAGAATTTCTGCCTCCAGAGCCTCTAAATCTGAGCCAGCAGTGGAGCTGCTGCTGTCACAAACACTCTAAGCTTTGATGTTTCCATCTGAAAAGTGGGCACAATAAGAGCATTCGTCTTGGGCAGCTGTGAGAGTCCAAGGAGAGAGTTCATGAGTTTATGCCCATGCAGGCAGCTAAGAAGTACTAATGAAACTTCGTCTGAGATTTTCCAGGGACATACACACACTTGGTAGGGTGGAGAGAGGGAGGGAGGGAGGGAGGGAGGGAGGGAGGGAGGGAGGGAGGGAGGGAGGAAGGGAGGGAGGGAGGGAGGCCAGGAGGGATGCCAGGGTAAGCGTCAGGTAGTTGGGCAGGCATGGGGCATATGTAGGACTCAGGAGTTGGCCCCCCCAGCTCAACACACCACCACCCCCAACCACAGCTGGAACAGCCCCATCTTAGGGGGACCCTGAAGGGCAGACCTGGCCAGCCAACAACTGCCAGGGAGGGTAGGGGGGTAATCCAGGCTTCTGAACAACACTTACAAGACCCTCCCTTTGGGGCTGGAGCAATAGTACAGTGGTAGGGTATTTGCTTGCTTTGCACGCGGCTGACCCAGGACAGACCTTGGTTCGATTCCCTGGCATCCCATGTGGTCCCCCAAGCCAGGACAATTTCTGAGCACAGAGCCAGGAGTAACCCCTGAGTATCATCAGGTGTGGCCAAAATAAATAAATAAATAAAAAGACCCCCCAATAAAGCATGGACAGGAAGCATAAAATCCAGGCCCAGATATTCCTGGGGTTGGACTCCTGAACATACCAAGGCCTGTACCCCCTGCAGCCACAACAGCTCAGAATCCTCTCCACATGTCCCCTTTTCCCCAGTCCCTGTACCCCCTGAAGAGAGTGGGCCTCTGATGGGTCTCTGACATTCCTGTTCACGGGCCTGTGAGCTTTATCAGCTCTGCTGCGGCCTCGTTGTTTTAGGCACTTCACTTCTATGGGAAATACAAAAGGATAATGAAGCATGCAGTGGAGAGAAGCTTCAGGATTATCTAAACAGAGCAGCCTGCAGCCATAAATTCCCGAGTCACACAGAGGATGCAAACGCGACCCAAGAGCGTGGTGATGAAATAAGCCCCAAGGAAGCCAATACGTGTGTCGCCCATCCGTCAGAGAGCACAGATGTCTCAGAGGCTGCGCCTGCATCTACGCTGTCACTGTGGGGTCAGGAACCAAAGTTCCCTTCCCATGGGTGTTGAATGGTGGGTTGTGCATTCCACAATCCCCAAAGAGGGGGAGGGATCCCCATGCCCCAAATCCAGGTAGGACAAGAGACACAGGTCCGAAGCATGAAATAAATCCACACATAGTTGGGAAGGAATAGCAGGCCAGAAACTCACACCGCCGGCTATCACCCACAAGCCATCGCTTCACCATGTGGAAACACGAGCCAAGATGGCAGCCTCTCCCCCCTTCAAAGCATCCTCTATTTGGAAGAAGAAAAGCCCACCCGCAAGGGGAGAGGGAAAAATCCAGATGAGGAGGCAATGGGGAAACATCTTTTTTTTGGGGGGGGGACATCTTTTTAACAAGAAAACCAAAGGAGGGGGCCGGGCGGTGGCGCTGGAGGTAAGGTGACTGCCTTACCTGCGCTAGCCTAGGAGACGGACCGCGGTTCGATCCCCCGGCGTCCCATATGGTCCCCCAAGCCAGGAGCGACTTCTGAGCGCATAGCTAGGAGTAACCCCTGAGCGTCACCGGGTGTGGCCCAAAAACCAAAAAAAAAAAAAAAAAAAAAAGAAAAGAAAAGAAAACCAAAGGAACCATTGGTAGACATATAATTAGAAGGCAATATGAATACCAACCCAAAGGACTCTACCAACACATGGGGACCCAGCTAGAGGAGTTCTGCCCTATGCCCCTCTGCAGGCAGGTAAGGGCCCCTCTCAGCAGCACTCAGGAAAACTGCTTAACCCCAGCAAGGCCAACAAAGGATCCTGGTTCTAAAACTTTCCTTCCATCCCTGCCCTCAGCCATCCAAGTCTCCTTTTCTCTGAATGCAGGAAAAAGGCATCATCTGGAAACCTGTGGTTCTGACGTCTCCAAGTGGCCTTGAATCTCGTCAGCCAGCAAAGATTGGGCAGCCCTTCCTAGCATATTTGGAAAATTCATCAAAATCCCAGACAGTTCAGAAACCAACGGCCTTTAGCAGAAACTTGTTTCTTTATTGAGGCATCAAATAACACAATCCAGCAGCAGACCTGGTACCTTCTTCCATCCTCTTGGCTCTGAGGTGAGGTACATAAATAATATTTCTGGGGACCAGCAGCAACTGTAATGGGTCGTGAAAAGATTTACGACTCCACTGATGGCAGCCACAGGCTCTACTCAGAAAAGTGCTGTGGTCTGTGCTACCGCTCCTAATGGAAGGAAGTAGTCACTGTACTGGGAGAGGAGCTTAAAGAGCCTCTTTTCATCCCAAAGCCCTGTTCACAGACAAGGATCCTAGTGGTGTGTGCAGATTAGCCATATCTGAACCTCAGCTTCCTGGAATCTAGGCAGTATTTCATCTAAAAGTCAGACATGGACACCAGATGGGCTTCCAGCCCTGAGGCCTGCCCTCTATCATTGTCCCTGCTATCCTTGTCCTCCTGTGACTCAGTCAGGTCTCAAGTCCTATTTCTCTAACTTCTCCCAGTGTCTGTGTGAACTGTTCCATGTGTCCATCCAACACACAATCCTACGTAGCTGTAGTTTAACAGTTTAAGTTTTATTTAAAAGTTTAACATTTGGGGGACAGAGCGATAGCACAGTGGGCAGGGCATTTGCCTCGAACGCAACTAATCCAGGTTCAGTCCCCAGAATCCCATATAATTCCCCAAGCCTGCTAGGTGTGATTTCTGAGTGTAGAGCCAGGAATAACCCTTGCGCATCACCAGGTGTGGCCCAAAAACAAAACAAAGCAAAAAAGTGCTGTTAGGCAAACTGGTTTAAAAATTTAACATTGGGGGAAAAAATTAACACTGGGGCTGGAGAAATAGCACAGCAGTAGGGCGTTTGCCTTGCATACAGCGAATTCCAGACGAACTCTGGTTCGAATCCCGGCATCCCATATGGTCCCCCATGCCTGCCAGGAGCAATTCCTGAGTGTAGAGCCAGGAGTAATCCCTGAGTACCACTGGGTATGACCCAGAAACCAAAAATAAAAATTAAAAATTAAAAAATAAAAGTTTACCATTTATCCTGGGAGAGAAGGAAGGAGGGATTCTGGAGAATTGGAAGGAGGGACTCTGGGAGGGAAGGAGGGATTATGGGAGGGGAGGAAGGAGGAATCTGGGAGAGAAAGAAAGGCATTCTGGAGGAATGAAAGGAGGGATTCTAGGAAGGAAGGAAGGAAGGAAGGAAGGAAGGAAGGAAGGAAGGAAGGAAGGAAGGAAGGAAGGAAGGAAGGAAGGAAGGAAGGAAGGAAGGAGGGAGGGAGGGAGGGAGGGAGGGAGGGAGGGAGGGAGGGAGGGAAAGGAGGGAGGGAGGGAGGGGGAAGAAAGGGAGGGAAAGGGAGGGAGGGAAGGAAGGGAGGGAGGGGGAGGGAGGGAAGGAAGGGAGGGAGGGGGAAGGAAGAAAGGAGGGAAGGAGGGAAGAAAGGGAGGGAAGGGGGAGGGGGAGGAAGGGAGGGAGGGAGGGAAGGAAGTAGGAAGGGATGGAGGGAGGAAGGGGGAAGGGAGGGAGGGAAGAGGGAAGGAAGGAATGGAGGGAGGAGGGAAGGAGGGGAGGAAGGAGGGAAGGAAGGAGGGAGGAGGGAAGGAGGGGAGGAAGGGAGGGAGGAGAGAAGGAAGGGAGGGAAGGAGGGAAGGAAGGGAGGGAAGGGGGAGGGAAGGAAGGGAGGGAGGGAGGGAAGGGAGGGAGGGAGGGGGGGAAGGAAGGAGGAAGGGATGGAGGGAGGAAGGGGGAAGGGAGGGAGAAGGAAGGAGGAAGGGATGGAGGGAGGAAGGGGAAGGGAGGGAGGGAAGAGGGAAGGAAGGAAGGGAGGGAGGAGGGGAGGAAGGATGGAAGGAAGGAGGAAGGAAGGAGGGAAGAAAGGGAGGGAGGGAGGAGGGAAGGAAGGAAGGGAGGGAAGGAGGGAGGGAGGAGGGAAGGAAGGTTGGGAGGAGGAAGGAAGGAAGAAGGAAGGAAGGAAGGAAGGAAGGAAGGAAGGAAGGAAGGAAGGAAGGAAGGAAGGAAGGAAGGAAGGAAGGATTGTGGGAGGGAAATAAAGAAGGATTCTGGAGGGAAGAAGACATGATCGTGAGAGGATTCCAGGCAGGCATGAGGCAGGCAGCCTCAGGAAGGTTCTCGCTGGATCCCTGAGCTGGAAGGAAAGGCCTTCCATCCTCTCTGCTGTTTATCTAGCAGCTGGCAGAACTCAGACAGTTTTGCTTAAAAATCATTTCCCAAGGGATT
The DNA here is from genome assembly GCF_024139225.1 of Suncus etruscus. Classification (NCBI taxonomy): domain Eukaryota; kingdom Metazoa; phylum Chordata; class Mammalia; order Eulipotyphla; family Soricidae; genus Suncus; species Suncus etruscus. The sequence continues at coordinate 7,836,264 of NC_064849.1, read as the reverse complement.
AGCATCCCCTTTCACACTTAAAAGCTTTCCCCAGAGCCAGAGAATGAATTGATTTTCCTAGAACTAATCACACTGCCGGCTAATAGCTGGAAGCCGCCGTGCTAGTGCCCACTGGAGCCTCTAAAAACTGTACACTTGGCACCCCCTCGCCTCACCCTGTCAGTGCCAAATGCCAGGAGGGCACTCCCACTGCCCAGGGATGCCTCTGAGGGGGTTTGGGTTGGGGAGCCTGACCTGCCTGCCCACAAGGGGATCCAGAACCCAGTTAGTGTCAGGGCACAGGCACCTTTACAGTCACCTCTGTGATCATCCATGCAGGGGGGAACGCACCATTAAGAAGGAAATCCTATGCTGGGGATAGCCAGCTGAGAACTGGACTGATGAAGTGTCCACTCCAGGAACACCAAGTCACATGCAGCTTGTGGGGCTCAATGGGGAATGGGGTTGGGAGTTGAACAGTGGCTCATGGGAACCAGCATGGCCCCAGGGACTCTGTGCCAGGAGTGAGGAGTGTGCAAAGGACACCTCAGGCAGGGGCATCTTGGGGAGGGACCAGATGGGTCCCCACCTCCTGCCCCGTCCTGAGCACAGTCCCGCCTCCTGGCCCTGTGTCCATGCTGAGACCCTGGACAGAACCACAACCCCACAGCACAATTGCCGAGCACCCTGAGCACTGGCCACTGAGTCGTAGCGTCCAGTCACCTGTCCAGCCCCAGAGTGCAGGAATGCACAGGAATCTGAGTGCTCTTCCAAGACCATGTGTCAGTCAGAGCCTTTGGGGTACAGGGCACTGGACCCCTGAATCTCAGGAGAATGAATGGGCACTGACCCAGTTCCCCTGTGGCAGCAGAGACCATGTCACTTCTTGCACCATCTGGACTCTGGCTGCCATATCCCAGAACCTTCCCAGAACTCTCCCCATTCCTATCCCGTGGCCCCAGCTCCAGCAAAGAGGACACCAGGTACCCCCAGGGCAGCCACGCTCTGCCCTCCAGCTGGGCCTGACTCACTTCTCCACACGCAAATCGCACCCTCTCCCTGGTAGGGCTTGAACCTGTTTAATGAGGGTCCTGACTGGCTCTTTTAAAAGAGATGGGGAACCACACTTTTACTCTACAATGGGTCCAAATTATACCTTCAGAAAAGACGCCATTGTCCCCCCCCTCCCGTGAACTTTCGCTTTTATGAATTGCTAATTTGGTTAATGGGCTCCTCAGGCTCTGAAATGTGCGTCCTGCAAATTACTGGCTTCCAAAAGTCCTCTGTGTACGGCTCGGTCTGCGCATTCTGCTGGAAAGGTCACATCTGACACCGGCAAACAGGGGGCCCTTTGGAAAAGGTACAAATGCAAGAAATTAAGTGGGCCCATTGGTAGCGCCTGCCATGGTTCAGGAAGGCAGAGGACTGTGCATTTTCATGCGTGTCCTGAGCTGGGTGAACTGGATGTGAGGTTACCCCTTTCCCAAATCCCTAAACTTTGTACTGAAATGTTAATCTCACCTGGATGGTCAGACCCACCCACATAATAGGCTGGGGGAGAAGAGAGGGAGAGAGAGAAAGCCAGCCAGAAAGCAAGCAAGCAAGAGCAGAGACAGCAAGAAAACATGGAGAGCAGCAGAGAAGAGGCTGCTTGAAAAAATGCTCCACATCACTAATCACCGAGATGAAAATCAAAACAACAATGAGGTACCATCTCACACCACAGAGACTAGCACACATCACAAAGAACAAGAATAATCAGTGCTGGCGGAGAAGTGGAAAGAAAGGAACTCTCGTTCATGCTGGTGGGAATGCCATCTAGTCCAGCCTTTATGGGAAACAATATGAAGATTCCTCAAAAAAAAAATTGGAAATGGGGGCCGGAGAGATAGCATAGAGGTAAGGCATTTGCCTTTCATGCAGAAGGTCAGCGGTTCGAATCCCAGCATCCCATATGGTTCCCTGAGACTGCCAGGAGCGAATTCTGAGCATGAAGCCAGGAGTAACTCCTGAGCGCTGCCAGGTGTGACCCAAAAACAACAACAACAATAAAACAAAACTGGAAATTGAGCTCCCATATGATTCAGCTATCCCACTCCTAGGGATATACCCTAGGAACTCAAAAATACAATTCAAAAATCCCTTCCTCACACCTATATTCATTGCAGCACTATTTACAATAGCCAGACTCTGGAAACAACCAAGATGCCCTTCAACAGATGAATGGCTAAGGAAACTGTGGTCCATGTACACAATGGAATATTATGCAGCCATCAGGAGAGATGAAGTCATGAAATTTTCCTATATGTGGATGTACATGGAATCTATTATGCTGAGTGAAATAAGTCAGAGGGAGAGAAACACAGAATATGGGTTTTAAAAAATTTAAAGACATTTTTTGGGGGTTTTGTTTTTGTTTTGTTTTTTTTTTTTTTTGGTTTTTGGGTCATACCCGGCAGTGCTCAGGGGTGACTCCTGGCTATCTGCTCAGAAATAGCTCCTGCCAGGCACGGGGGACCAGATGGGACACCGGGATTTGAACCAACCACCTTTGGTCCTGGATCGGCTGCTTGCAAGGCAAAGGCCCTGTGCTATCTCTCCAGGCCTAAAGACATTATTGTAATAAGGCCCAGAGGCAATAGAGTTAAGGGCTGGAAGGGCCGGGCCGGAAGGACCAGCTCACAATTTGAAGCTCACCACAAAGAGTGGTGAATGCTCTTAGGGAAATAACTACACTAACAATTAGCATGACAATGTTAAAGAGTGAGAGAAGTGAAATGCCTGTCTCGAATACAGGCAGGGGTAGGGGAAACGGAGTGGCATTGGTGGTGGAAATGTTGCACCAGTGAAAGGGGATATTCTGTTTATGACTGAAACCCAACTACAACCATGCTTGTAATCATGGTGTTTAAATAAAGATTTTACATATCAAAAAAAAATTTAGCATAGAAGCCACATGAGGAAATGCACATGGCAGATAGGGCCTTGAAATAAACCTAGCTGACTCCAATGATGCACATTCAGACCCGCCGGCTAAAGGGACTACAGATGCCCAGCCAAGCTGAGGGAGGCCTCATCCCAACCTAGGACCTTATATTTTATATTAATACAACACTGGTTTTGGTTCCAGGCTTCCCATTTCTTCCTTCTACTATCCACCTTTCCTGTTACTCTGCAGCTTGGTGGGGGGCTTGGGGGTTAGGGGGGATGGGAGGCTTGAAAATTTTGCCACTAAGCATGTGGGGAGGGGGGGCGATGGGGAGCCCAGAATAAGATCTGACAGGTGAAATGAAGAGTGCCCTCATGCAAAACTTAGTCACGGGACTCTTATTTTAAGTGCTCCAGGGAGACTGCAAGGAGAATGTTTTGCTGAGGTCCCATAGGATCTGGCAGCTTTTAATCAAGGAGCGTCCCCCTTCCACCCCCTGCTAACCTGGGAAGCTCTGCCAAGGTTGAGATTGACAGCTATCCATCAAAAACTGTCACCACCTCTGCTCTTGTGGGCAGTTCCACTGGGGTTGAGATGACTGAGATCCCATAGGATCTGACAGATGTCAGTCAGGGCACGTCACTACTGCCACCCTACTAACGCGGGCAGCTCTGCTGGAGGTTGAGATGGTTGAAGCGCCATTGGACCTAACAGCTGTCAATCAGAGCATTTCATTGCCCCTGCTGACTTGGGTTAAGATGTCACCCACAGCCCAGCCCTCCTTCTAGCCCTCAGGGGGCTTCAAGTCAGCCAGGAAAAGGGCCCAGTCTGCAGGTGTGGATGAAAAATGCTCTACAAAGATTGTCATGTGAAGCTCAGGGTTCCCTTGGCCTGAGGGCCAGCCAACCACTCCCTGTCCGAGGAAAAGTTGACCACATGGACAGTGGTGGTGGGTACCCTACTCATGTGTCAGTCCACAAAAAACCATATTCCAGAACATACACAGAACCTGGGGTGAGGGTGAAGATCTCAGTACTGGAGAAGGCTGCTGAGCCCACAAGCATGGACTGCCTCACTCCACATCACCTGCTCTCTAGGGGACCCTCAAATTTCTACTTCCTGTCAGGTGTCACTTCCTGGAAGCCACCAGGAGTGGGGGCGGGTATGTCCACGCTGGCTGTGGAATCGGGGACACTTTGGTGATAGTTGGCCCACCTGGGGGAGAACAGCTTTGCAGGGCGGTCAGGTATTATCCCTCCCCAACTTCCTGCCTAACTTACCTGGATAGTGAGACCCTCCCACAACTGGGAGGGGTCTGGGGTTAGTAATTAAGAGTGGCCTGGAAGGAGGGGAGAAACAGAGGTAGCAAGGGAAAGCAGAGACTGCATGGATGCAGAGGCAGCAAGATGGATGGAGGGTAGCTGAAGGATGCTGCTTAAAAAAAGTTTAGCTTATGGGCCAAAGAGATAGCATGGAGGTAAGGCGTTTGCCTTGCATGCAGTAGGTCGATGGTTCAAATCCCGACATCCCATATGGTCCCCCGAGCCTTCCAGGAGCGATTTCTAAGTGCAGAGCCAGGAGTAACCCCTGAGCACTGCCGAGTGTGATGCAAAAAAGCAAAAAAGAAAAAAGTTTAGCTTAGAAGCCATGTGAGATATGCACATGGCAGTTAGAGCCCTCTACTAAAGCTGGATGACTCCTGAAACTTCATCTGACTGTTGTGGAACATTTCCTTGCCAGTACCCTGATACCTACAAACCCGCTAGGCTGTAGGGGCTGCAGGTGTTGGGCCAGGCTGAGAAAGGCACCACCACCCACCTACCACTCTAGGACTTTATTAATTAATAATTAATGCAACAGTCAGGAAGCCCTGGAAGATGAAAGCAAAGCCGGGAATGGCATAGGCAGGAGGGACAGGGAGCCCCTGATTTCGCCATAAGACCCCTGGAGACACCACAGGAAGCATCTGGAAGGCTTTGCCTCTGGAGGAACCTAGACTGCAGGAAAGGGTCCTTTGTGGCAAACACAGAGAAAGCCCCTCTTATCCCCTGCCCCCCTCACCATGTCTCCAGCAAATCCCCCTAATTGCTGTAAATTCCCCCATTCATCCACAGGCCGGGTTCTATTCAGCCTGGCACATTCAGCCGTGCACAATCTCCAATCACGCACCTGACGGCTGGGCTCACTCAGACCTGCCTGTGCGGGGGGGGAGGGGGGAAGGCCCCACCTCCCCTCCTCCTGCACAAGCCTCCCCTAATTAATGCAACAACGTGACCAAGCCTCCCTCTTCTAAGGCTCCCCAGCCTAGAAAAGTCTGGAATTAAGGCTCCTAATCTCACGTGAATGACTTTCCTGTGAGATGATTCACGAAGCTGCTTCAAGACCAGAATTCATCACCACACAAGCACCTCACATCCCTTGCTGTCCCCCCCAAGTACCAGTAGCTGCTTTCCCTTCCCTTCCTCCTAGCAGGCAGCCCTTGGTCTACCGGGGCCAGGCTGGAATCACAGACTCCCGAGCTCCTGCAAGATCCTTTCCCCAAGCGAGATGAATCCAGACCTTCGCCCCAGTTTTTGCTGCTCAAAGTATGGTTCTGGGGCAAACGGAGCCTTGTGAACCTGGTTGTCCAGCCCACTGTACCCAAACCTATACCCAACTGAGCCCAGGGGTCTCCAGGGAGCTTTTCCTATAAGGGCCCCTTTTATGTTCTCTTTGCTGCTCTTAAGACCCAGGGTTCCCCACCCAGAAAGATGTCACTTCAGGCCCAGTTCCACTGCCCTCAACACTTTCAAGAACCTCTCACTTAAATGGCTCTCCTGGGCTCACTCCAGGCCAGGGGATAAATGGAGTCACCAGGCCAACACACAGAGAGGTACCACCTCTGCCGAGCAGCTATCCCATTCTCTCAGTGGCCCTGAAAGGCCATGGGACTGTCTCTCACATCAGCTGGGCAGTTCTCTGCATCTCCTGCTGCCTTACCGCTCAGTATGCGTCTCTCTGGCCAGAGGCCCTGCCTCCTGCCACCTCCGTTTCAGCACCAAGGACAGAGCCTTGGACCCCTGGCCCCTGGTGCATATGTATGTACATATTTATGTGTGCATGTGTGTTGACAATCGTGTATGTATGTGTTATAAGCCATGCACATATGTGCAAGCATGCAGATGTGTGTGTAAGGGCAAAGCTGATGTCTACACCATCCTTCACTTCTATGGACTCTTGTTTTATCACAGGCCCCCTCAGGGTAGATGGCTGTTCCCACACTCTGCCTACTCTATATGAAGCACTGAGCACCCTGGAGTCCATAAGCACCTATGCAGATGGGAGAGGTGACTGCAGGAGCTGCCTGTGATGTCCTGTTAATAAAATGTTGTTTGCTGCAGCAGCCAACGCCTCATAACCATTGGGTGGTAGAATGGAGACTGGCCAGTGGCTCTGAGCTGGGTGGTCTGCCTGGCTCAGGGCATGGAAACAGCATGTGTTGACTAGAGATATGCAGGTGACAGCTGCCTGTGAAACACAGTGACCCTAGGGTGGACGGTCTTAGCAGCCGAGGCTCAGAGATATGATGGCTGCAGGAAGTGGGAAGACCAAGATCCCCCTGGGTCCATGATAAGGGTCCAAAATTAAAAGAGCCCAAACCTTAGTAAAAGAAGCTTTTCCTGAGACCGGTTAAAAGCAGTTCTTCAAGCAGGTTAAAAGTTAGGTACTTTTTCACTCTTAGCTAAAGCTTCCACTCTGAGACAAGGCGGAGAGAGTTAACTCAGAAATAAAAACCACGGAAGTAATGCATGGATGTCAAGACTCTTCCTATTCTGCTAGGATAGAGGAACTAGGTAGATTTGGAATGTTCCACCTGATAAGGCCCCACTGACAACCAACGTTGAGTCCAATGAGTCAGACATAAGTTGAAACCTCACTGCTAAGAAATAATGTGCTATCAGCAGTAGGGTGTTTGCCTTACATGCAGCCGACCAAGGACAGATGGTGGTTCAAATCCCAGCATCCTATATGGTTCCCTGAGTCTTCGAGGAGCAATTTCTGAGCACAGAACCGGGAGTAACACCTGAGCATCACTGGGTGTGACCCAAAAACAAAAACAAAAACAAAAAAAGAAAGAATTGCTTTGTGCACAAAATTATATAAGCCAATCATGTATGTGCTGAAAGATATAGGCCACTCACGTATGCTGTACAAGCTGAATTTTGCATTAACCAATGCAAAACTAAAGCCTGCTAACCCTATATAAACTGCTTTTTAGATCCACTCTGGGTCCTTGTTTTATGCCACTGGTTGGATGAGACCTGGGTCCAACTCAGCAAATAAACTCCCTTTTGTGTCTTGCATTATCGGAGGTGGTCTTTGACTCTTAGCACCGACTAGGGTGTCAACTCAAACCCTAACAGAAGTAGCAGAACAGGAAGAAAATTGGTTCTAGGCATGGGTTCTGGGTTCTCTCCTTGAACCCCTCTGGTCTTGTAAGACCCTGAGTCAAAGGCAACTCTGGTGCAAGATGGCTGCGGCCTTCCCTGCACTGGACAGAGATCCATTGACTCCCCCACGAAGGAGCTGCTTGGAGACTGCTCTGGCCTGACAGGCTTCCTTCCCAGTGGTGTCTGCAGCTGCCTGGTATGATGGCTTATTTAAAATATTGGGTAGAAATAAGATTCGCTGTGAAATTAGTTGTAGACAAGCTCAGAAGCTGCTAATGATGCAAAGCTAATAAGGGGATTTGCAGAAAACACTGATATTGCATGATGATTAGTGAGCGGCGCTTCACCCCTTGAAGCCCGCAGACCCGGGCCCCCACCGGAGAGTAAATGCATATGCATTAGCCGGGCACGCTGGCAAATCCCAGCTCCCAGGGCCTGCAGGCTCGGGCCTCCTGGTCAGAGGCGCCAGGCTCAGTTCTGATTTGCAAAAATGATTAATTTGTGGGTTTTGAGAATGAGAAATGTTTACTTCCTAGGTCTGGGAGAAACCAAAGGCCAGCCCAAAATCCAATTCCCAGTCGAAAATGAAAACAAGCAAGGGCAGCGCTGGAAGGCGGCCCTGTGGCCTCGCCTGGGCCACTGCCCAGGGCTCTTCGGGCAGGCGCCGACTCTGTTGGGTGCTAGCTCCCGCTGGCCAAGGACTTGGCCGCCTACCAAGGCCTTGGGCCTTGCTTGCAGACCCTGTGGCTGGTGATGCCTATGCTCAGACAGGAAAGACCTTCTGCCTACAAACCACTGGGTGAATCTTGGGCTTCTTGCCATCCTCCCAAATGGTGAAAGACAGATACCCGGAGCCTGGCACCCATTCTCACAGGGACCACCTTGTGATCCTGCACTAAAGGGTAAATTCCAAGGTTCTATCCCAGTGCCCTTGGATTGCCCTTCTGGGTGCCAGCTGAATTGGCTGTTTTCTATAGTCCTTTTGCACCCTAAATTGCCAGCACAACTGGTTGAAGCAGTGAGTAGATGAGAAATGGTGTAAAATCACCCCACTTGTGGTTTTTCCAACCCTGAGTGAACAGGTCTGAAGTAGTGTCACGCATAAAATAATCCAGACCAGGCTAAGGGTGAAACACAGATAGTCTGGCAGTCTTCTACCTCATATCAGAGACAGTTGCCTGCCAGAACGGTCGTTTTTATTGAGTACAGAGACCACTGCCAGGTGGGAAGAAAAGACAGAATAAGGGCAGATAGCTCTGGCTATCCTGAGCCAGTCCTGCCCAGGTTTACATGTAAGACAATCTCTGTTTTGGCCTAAAACCAAGTTGTAAACAAATAGATACAAAGAAACGGGGGAGGAGGGGGTTGGCTTTTGTTTTGGGTAAAGTAAGATGTAATCTAACAAAGTGGGACACATGCAGAAGCAAATCCTCTAGTACCACCAACGCTGAGAATCAGCTGGGTTGCATATACCCTTCCTCCTACCGGTTCCCTCCCTCCCTCTCTCCTTCCCTCCGTCCATCCCTGCAAAGGCAGCTGAGAGGGTTGGTGCTCCCAAGATACAGAATGTGTCCAAGCCACAGTCCCTGTACTTTTGGCACCAAACGAGCAGGAAATGCAAATCATATGCATGTCAAGGACTCTAAGTCACCTGCATAATGAGATGCCGGAAAGTTTGAGGCTAAAACACTTATTTACATGAAAAACAAATCTGTATGGGATACACATTCCTCTCCTTCACATCTCAACACGTTTGTCACTCAGGGCCAGGAGGCTCTTCTCCACAAAGTCCCTCCAGTGCCCGGCCCGATTTGCATTCTCTCCCATGTTCAGCTTAACGCCTTGAGGGGCGGAGGCCACCAGGTGTTCAAGACAGATGCCAGGGCACTGCTGCCTCAGGATGCATCATCAGAGTGGGGGGAGACAGCAAGAAGAACACAAAATCTCACTTTGCCCAAACTATCTGTATGATCCCTATACAGAGGGTGAATTATTTATTCGTTATAGGCAGGGCGGTGAATGCAGCCTAATGACTGGAGAGCCTGTCAGCTGACTGACAGTCCTTTTCTTTCCTTAAATTTGATGAAACCAAGCACTGAGGTCGGGAGAGAAAATATTAAAGAAAGATGAGGAGGAAGGTCCATGATCGTTACTGACAACAGTAGTTACTGTCAGCATCTGGGGGGTTAGGGAGCTGGTACTCCTCCACTTTTCTTCCTCTAATAACAGACTTTGAGACTTTCTGATCATGTGAGAGCTCATGTGACCCCCATCCTGACCAATTAGTGAAGCCACGCTTCCCCCCAGACACTGTGATTGGTGATAGAGGGTGGATTCATTATCCAAGGAGAGCCCATCAGAATCTGCACTGAGATTAATATATAAATGCAAGAAGTACAAAGGTCTCTTTCCTGTGGTATTTCTAACTAGGAAGTTACAAATCCAAAGAGCAGAAGCTATCTTCCCTACATCTGTGTCCTCTGAACAAGGTCTGCCAGAAGAAGAAGACCAATAAGAAATTAAGTATATAAGTGTTACAGCTCTTTTAGAATTTGTCCAGCAGGCCTTCTGGTCTCCACCGGAAGGCCCCCCCCCAAAAAAAAAGAAATTAAGTATATAAAGTCATATAACCCTCTATAAATCTGTTTCCTTCCTGTGTCCCCATGGTATTAGTTGGCTCCTAGTCTCATGCCATGTCCCCCAGTTGGGTCCCCCAGGAATAATATGGGGTCCTATAGTGGGGGCATATGCCCTCTGGTAGAGAGAATCACTGGCTTAAATGGTTCAAAGTCCTGGGATTGTAATGATAGTCCAGTGGATAAGGAGCTTATCTTGAACATGGCTGACCTGGGTTCGATCCCTGACAGCCCATATGGTCCCCTGAGTCAGCCGGGAGTAATTCCTGAGTGCAGATCCAGAAGAAAGCCCTAGGCACTGCCAGGTGTGACTCAAAAAATTTTTTTGATTATTCGAGGTACCAGAGAGATAGCATGGAGGCAGGCCACTTGCCTTGCATGCAGAAGGTCGGTGGTTCGAATCCCAGCATCCCATATGGTTCCCCCAAGCCTGCCGTTGGCGATTTCTGAGCATAGAGCCAGGAGTAGTCCCTGAGCGCTGCTGGATGTGATCCGAAAAAACAACAACAACAAAAATTATTCGAAAACCCCTCCATCACAGTACCTTTAGCTGTACTGGCCCATTCCAGCTGGGCAGATACCTAACCTTAATCACTTCCGGGGCCCGATAAGCTATATTTAGCATTCTGTACAAGTAATTTAATTTTGTTTTCCCCTTTTGCAATTTAAAGTGATTAATTAGTTTAAACCTCATAAGTATCCAATTAAATCCAAAGACTCTATTTTTATCTCGATGGTATTAGAGATCCCTGCCTTTCATCACTCGTAGGAGCATTTTAATTTGCTTGTTTTCCCCTCTTTGTAAAACATGAAGGATGAGAGTGGAATAAGAGCCAAAATAATGAAGCTAAACACGGCTGTAAGGACAAAACTGCACCTGATTTCAGGCAACCCCAGTACACAATGACCAAAAAAACTAAACACATGAAGGGTCAAGAATGAGAATTGATATTTCAACACTAGAAACTTCACAATCACATCTCAGGCCACTAGGTGGCAGTGGAGAAAGCACTCGCTCTGGCCTTCCGGGTGAGTTGGCTGAAGGTAAGGATTTGGCCACCAAAAGCATCCCCCTGTTTGGGGATGAGTCTGGGGGTCCCGAGAGGGCTGACAGTTCTGAGGCATTTTCACTCGGGCCCAGAATGAGGTTCTCGCTAAGCCGGCAGGTCCTGGGAGCCGATGACCCGAGGCAGCTTCCTGCCTCTGGTTTTCCGAGATATGCTTGTAAGAGCAGCTTAAATCCTTGCAGTTCATTATTCTACTGCCTGGTTGAAGGCAGAATATAGCAGCTTCCTGGCGGGGAGGAAGCAAGGGCTAACACAGGATCATCTCCGGCAGCTCCTGGACTTAAAGATCCCCAAAACTCCTGTTACCCTCATGGCCCCTCCTCGAGGATGCCCTCACTCTCAGCAAACAAGAAGCTGGTTATCAGGCCCATGGGGCAAAGACCAGACAGCGGGCCTGCTGTTTCTGCATGCACCACAGCTGATAACATCCATGACAGCAAAATTCAGGGATTTCTAGGAGCTGTGTTTGCCGTGGCCATGCAGAACAGGAAAGCAATCGTGGTGCAAACAATAACAAAAGTGAGGCTCTTCCGGGTATTGCCCTATCTGCATTGAGGGGCCCAGCCACAAGAAAAGGGGATCCATCTCCAGGGTCTCTAGGCAGGCCAGTCTGGGAACAGCAGAGAGGTCAGAGGTAAATTGTCCTCACTGCCAGCAATGCAGACGAGGAACCTGACCCCAAACCCAACCCTGGCTTCATAGACTGGATCACACATGGCTGGGCCATGACCTAGTGGTAATCAACCATCAGATGGAGGAGAATGAGGGGGTCACCCAGCTGGCCTGACTTCTGAGCCCCTCCCAGTCAGAACTCAGGACAGAGTCCTAGAGCACCTCTGTGTTCCTCTGGATGCCCTCTTCAAAGGACTGGAGAAAGAAGCCTCAAGCCATCCCAGAACAGCCTCTCAGGATCTCTTAGGAGGCTATGCACAGCACCCTCAGGCACAGCCCCTACCCAGTCCTCCTTAAGAAATAAATGCACAGGGGCCAGAGAGATAGCATGGAGGTAAGGCGTTTGCCTTCATTGCAGAAGGACAGTGGTTTGAATCCCGGCATCCCATATGGTCCCCTGTGCCTGCCAGAGGCGATTTCTGAGCATAGAGCCAGGAATAACCCCTGAGCACTGCTGATGTGATCCCCCCAAAAAAAGAACAAAAAAAGAGAAATAAATGCACAGGGGCCTGTGGTAGGGTGTTAGCCTTGCATGTGGCTGACCCAGGAGAGACCCAGTTCAATTCCCCGCATCCCATATGGTCCCCCAGCCTGCCAGAGGCAATTTCTGAATGCAGAGCCAGGAGAAACCCCTGAGCACCACTGGGTGTGCCCCCAAAACCAATCAATTAATAAATAAAGTTTAAAAAATTAAAAAAACTGAAGGAAACAAAAACGAAAAAAAAATGCATAGTAGGCACCAACCCCAAAAGGAAAGATGAAGAGGAAAATGGGGCAGGGGTGGGGAAAGAGACATGGCAGCCTGAGGGAGGGATCAACCAGATCGCAGGAGAGCCTGAGGCTATGACCAAGGGGTGCATCTCAAGCAAAGTCAAAGCAGTTGTGGGTACAGGGAGGAGAGTCACAGCTTGGAGAGGGGCGTCAGGAAGCCCCAGGGGCTGGGCCAGTGGGTGGCATGATGGATGGGCCCAGCAGGCTGGTGGGGGGTTGTTCATATCCCCTGAGCCAAGCCTTACCCATAACCTCCAGTCTACAGTCTCAGAAGCCATCTGAACATTTGTCACGGGACAAGCTCCAAACTCAAGTGTGACCTTTCTCCAGGAAATCACGTCACGGCCCAGCCACCCCCTCTTAAATGTCAGCTCCTGCCGCTCTGCCACTCTTCTCCGAGACCAGGAAAGTCATGGGCCTGACATGTGGGCAGTTCCAATGACACCTCTGGGAAATGACCTGCATAATGCCACAGAAGGAAACAGGGAAGGGTGATGGGTCTGGCTGGGCCTGCAAGAAGTGGGTTTGTCTCAGGGCAATGCTGGGACCTGCGAGCCCAAGGAACAATATTGGGACACCAGGGGCACTGCAAGGGGAGGGGTCCTCTGCATCAAAGGCTCAAGGGGAGCTGCAAATAAAGCCAGAACACTGTTCAACATACATGACAATTAGTCCAGACTACAAGAAGCAAAACCTGGAGCCTGGACCCCGAGGGCCCCTCTTCTCTGCTTGGTCTTTCCAGTCCAGGTCCCCTGCTGCTCCCTGCTGGGGGTCTGTACTCATCTGCAAGGAAGCACTGCCTCGGCCTCGGCCAAAGGCTTAAACTATGCTCAGACATTCTGCCTTCTGATCCAAGTGATGCCACTTCTCTGTCCTCTTCCCTCAGCTGGGGGCATGTGCCCCATCATTCTGAGAGAAGGCACAATTCTCAGGGAGGCTGACCACTTGTTTTACATTTTTGTTTGGGTTTTCTTGGCCACACTCATCTGTGCTGAGAAGTTAGTCCTGGCTCTGCACTCAGAAATCACTCCTGGCAGGCTCGAGGGACTTTATGAGATGCCAGGAATTGGACCCGGTTGGGTACGTGCAAGGTAAATGCCCTCTCTGATGTGCTATCACTCTGGCCCTTGTTTTATGTTTGATGCTTTTTCTATTTTATGCTTCTACCTAACTGCTCTTCACATTCATCTCTCCTCTTTTGCTGCTTACTACAGCTCACACACAACAATATCCTTTTGAAGAGAAACCAGCAATTTGGTGCCAGTACATGGGATAAGAGAGGGTTCCTTTCAGCTTAAATTATTTCAAATCAAAGAGCCAAAAAGCTGAACTTAAAAAAAAAAATAACTAAAGTCTTTTTAATAGAGGAATTTTTTGGCAGCTTCATTTGCCTAAGAAGAAGGGGTTTAAATAGATTTGACGGTTTAAATACTTCTGAAGGGAATCAGAGCCTGCCCAGCGGGGGTGTCTCATTCACCTAAAAAAAAAAATGATTAAGTGAGATCATTATTTCCTCCAAGATCCTGCTTGAAAAGGAAGCTGGATTTTGGGAGGTGATTGGTGCTTTGGGTCCCAACAGAGATGTAGGTGCTACTATTCAGGGGAGAGCTACTATGAAGGCTCAGAAATGAGAGCCAATTAAGTAAACCTCTTATGTACAGGGGAAAAATATAAAGGGTCTGGATGAAACAATTGGTCCAGAGTGCTCAGAGGGCACCCCTCATCCTGTAGGCACCCCCATCCTTGGAAGGACAGGGATGCACACAGGGCAGAAGAGTCCGCTAGAGTGTTCCACTGGCCCAGGCCCCACACAGCACTTCTCGGGGCTGAGTCAAATTACAGTCAGTAGGGCCCGGAGAGATAGCACAGCGGTGTTTGCCTTGCAAGCAGCCGATCCAGGACCAAAGGTGGTTGGTTCGAATCCCGGTGTCCCATACAGTCCCCCGTGCCTGCCAGGAGCTATTTCTGAGCAGACAGCCAGGAGTCACCCCTGAGCACTGCCGGGTGTGGCCCAAAAACCAAAAAAAAAAAAAAAAATTAGTCAGTAATCAACTTAACCCCACCTGAGGTAAGGGGGCATTGGGGACCCACAAACAGGCAGGATTCACATCCTGAGTCCTGAGTTCAGCTCAACCCATGGGTACAACAGGTGGAGCAGGGCTGCTGTAAAGTTCAAGGCCGGGGCTGGGAAGGTGGCGCTAGAGGTAAGGTGTCTACCTTGCAAGCGCTAGCGTAGGACGGACCACGGTTCGATCCCCCGGCGTCCCATATGGTCCCCCCAAAGCCAGGGCGATTTCTGAGCACATAGCCAGGAGTAACCCTTGAGCGTCAAACTGGTGTGGCCCAAAAACCAAAAAAAAAAGAAAAGTTCAAGGCCATGACCCTCTACACCCAGTATTGCCGCCCCCCATTTTTCTTCTCTTTTCTTTTCTTTTTTTTTTTTTTTTTTTTTTTTGCTTTTTGGGCCACACCCTGTGAAGCTCAGGGGCCACTCCTGGCTATGCGCTCAGAAATCGCTCCTGACTCGGGGAACCATATGGGATGCCGGGGATGGAACCACAGTCTGTCCTGGATCAGCTGCATGCAAGGCAAACACCCTACCACTGTGCTATCACTCTGGCCCAGCATTGCTCCTTGATCCCCCCCCAACATTGCCAGCCCATTACAGAGCCACCATAGCCTTCCCCTGGATGCCTATCTTAGCTCTCTATGACTGGACGCAGCCTCCAGCAAGGTCCTGTCAGGATGACAGGGACTTTCTTTCTTCCAGGAGCTGCTCCTGGCCTGACCCCATTGACAGCAGAGAAACCACAGCCGTCTCCCTCTTGGCCTGGTCTGGGGAAGCTTAAGAGACAGGGACAAAAGCAAACCAGAACTGAGGCCCAAAGCCCCCCAAAACAGGCATGTTCTCTGGACCTCCAGGGAGGCGGGAAAATAGGCTGGTCTGTCTTACAGAGCCTCTGAGGGCAGAGCACCACACACACACATACACACACACACACACACACACACACACACACACACGTCAAACTGAGCATCACCTCATGTGCCACCCATTAAAGCAAGATTTCAGGAGGAGGAAGAGGAGGGTGTGAGGACATCAGGACTAGGGGAGGAAGGGATCAGCAGGAGGAAGAGGAGGAAAAAGGGGGGTAAGGGAAGGAAACAGGAAAGAGGAAGAGGGAGATGAGGTGGGAGAAAGGAAAGGAGGGAGGAGGCGGGTGGAGAGGATGGAGAAGAAGAAGAAGGGGAGGAGAAAGGGGAGGAGTGTGGGTGGCCCAGGAGTGAGAAAGGGAAGAAGGAGGAGGAGGAGGCGCCTCAGAGAGAGGCAGTGGAAACTCACTCACTATGGCCACCAGGCGGCCAACTTGCGCTATTTGTGCTCTGCGACAGTGTGGTCCAATGCGCTGCCCACCCTGGGATCTGGGGAAGAGGCTGTGCCCAGCTGCCCACGGGCCCGGAACAACGGCAGCTCCAAGGAATAGCCACTAGGTGGCGCGTGTCCCTAGTTCACTTCCAGCTGCACAGCAAAGGAACCTGTGCCCAGAACCCACCTGTGCGCCCCCAGACTCCACCTGTGCCCCAAACCCACCAGCACTGGGATTCTGGGATAGCCCAGGGCACTAAGACCCCTGCCCTTGAAGCTGTTCCAGGCTGTTCCACTCCAAACAGACCCCAGAGGTGCTTCCCAAGGAAATCCCCAAGAGGAATGAGGAGTGGGGGTGGATATGGGGGGGAGGGGCAGTTCACCCCACCCCAGAGAAGTTCCAGAAGCTTCCAGAAGGGAGCTAGGAGCCCAAGCACAGTATAAAGGAGCACATCTGGTCTGTATCTTTGTCCCTCACATCCTCCAGCACCACATCTGCGTACAACAGGTGCTCAAGAGAAGCATCAGGGTCACAGAAAAACAAACAAGCTGGTCTCGGGATGAGTGCACAAATGGACAGGGCAATGTTCAGTCTCTAATAAACATACCTGTGAGGAGCCTTAAGAGAAATCAGTGAACACAACACCCAAGTCCTGCGAAGTTCTGAACCGGCAGCTCAGAGACAAAAGTGTATTGGAATCACCCAGTACCACTGAACCAGAACTGAGTACCCCACGGGTTGACAGAACCCCTGTGGGATGACTCACTGGGATCCAGCTTTGGGATGGGAGCCCAGTCAGGGCCTAGAGCAGCAGGGGACAGCAGGCCCAAGCCCAGCGCAGGTACATGGTGAAGGCCGCTCCTCTGTCCCTTAGTTGTCTCATTTCTCAGCGGAATCATCTTTGAGGGGTATCAGAATCCCTGGCCGAGACCTATTTCCTCATTCATCTTCCCTCGGTCCCTCTTGATTAAAAGCTCTGTGTGATATTTGTAGTTGTCAAACATCAATATTTGGCATGGATTTGCAGCCTGGAGATGGGGGAAGAGGATTGAGGTGGTTTCTATAAAGGCTCACCCCCTGAGCAAACAGCCACATTTCCCATCGGGGTGCAGGAGAATGGGGCCTCATCAGAGGAGCCTGCAGGACCCCCAAGCCCCACCGACCTCAGTGGCCCTGAGAAGTTGAATGAGAATGCAGGTTGAAAACTAGATGCTGGTTTCTGTCAGGAGGAGAGGCCCACAGAGGGCAGTGAGGGCCGGGGCCAGGCCAGGGCAGCTCTGCTGAAGGAGGAAATGTGAAGGTCGAGATGCCGAGCTCTGCCTACTGCTCCTAATGCCCTTATCTCAGCCCACAGCTGCCACTATCCAGCTCAGGGCATCACAAAAGCATCAGCCTATGAGGTAGAGTGGGTGTCCAAGGCCAGCCCCTCTGCTTGTATGCTGCTCCATAGGGGTGAAGGACAGGGGAGGGCATAGAAGGGTCCCAGGAAGTATGAGGCTCCAGGTGGTCACCTAGGAGTCCCCATGGAGGCATCAGGCTCAGCATGGATCCCCAGAACCCCAGTCAGGTAGAGCGGTCCATTTATGGGGCTGGAGATCACAGACCCTCAAAGGGGGGCCCTGTTCATCAGGAATCTACTCCAAACCTGGGCCTGGGGGGGGGGGCAGAAGGATGATGGAGCAAGGGGTGAGAGATGAGGGGACAAGAAAAGAGATAAGATATAGGAGGGGAGGGATGAGGAGGAGGGATGGGGCACTCGGTAAGCCCAACCTTCTACCTGATCAACCCCCAAATGCCCCACACCCAGTCATAGGCCCCCTGCCCCTGCCCTCAGGGGTCCCCAGCACCCAGTCCGCACAGGGGTATCAACCACAGAGTCACCAGACAGCCCCCTGGGGTCCATCCTTATGGAAAGGGACACTGACTGGTCTGTGACCCCATCCCTAGTGTCTGCACCCCACATTCCAGCCTCAGGGGCTTCACGAACACCCATAGATCCTGACTCTGGAGTCACCAAGGATGAGTCATGATGGCTGAGCAGAACTTCCTGGGGCTAAAGAAGGGAGAGTTTGGGGGCAAGCTCACTTACTGGGTCTGGGGGGCTGCTCCTGGCACCAGGGGTCACATCTAGAGGCTCCAAATACACCATCCTGGCAAGAACCAAGAGAGACATGAACCCAGGAGGCCACAGGACAGAGTACAAGTGCTTCAACTCTCTCCTCTCTCCTCTCTCATTCTATCACTCTCTCTGTTCCATCGACATTTACTCTTTTTCTCTCTCTTCCTTTCAGTCCCCCTACCCAGCTTCAAAACGATCCAGAGAAGCGTGAAAACAACTCCTTAATATTCATATCTTATTAATATGTTCCATCAATTACACGTTAGAAGGATAATACTTAATATATATCAAACCCAGAGGACTTGGCTTAAACACATGTGGTACGTGATCTTAGCAGAAGGGATGTTGATGGCCCATCTCGCCAGTCCCTTCCACTTTCTCCTGCGGCCACCCCAACATTTTAAATCACATTTGTGCTTCTGGGGAGATGTCCCGAGACCATGCTGGTTGGCAGAGTCTCCCCAAGTGTGGATCCCCCATGTAAATGCTACCCTAACACCATGAAGCCCACGAGTCAGAGCACTGAGGGGAGAAAGACTCATAGGTTGAAAGTTAGCAATTCTCGAAACTTCACCTCCATCATCTGGGGAGGAAATTCAGCCAAGTCGAGAAAAATCTATATATTTTGACAGATATGAAATATTGAAGCAATGCTGATTCGCTTTGTTGGGGGACTAGGAAGTGGGCAGGGGTGCGGGAGTCCCAGTAAAAATATAACAGCAAGAGCAAGTGGCATGGCCGGGGTCAGCCATGTGAGTAGGATGAAGATACCATGGCAACTCAAAAGGATGCAGAGACAGAGCCTCACCAAGGCCAACCAGAGGTCAGGGAGCAGAGGGCAGAGGGCAAGAGGTCAGGGCCAGAAAGCAGGGATGATGAGGCAGGGGGCAGGAACGGGCTGTCTTCAGGGGTCACTCATTCCTCCCTTCACAGAACTTTATTTCTAGCAGCACATTCTCCTCTTCTGGCTTGGGGGACCATATGGCACGACAGGGATCGAACCATGGTCCGTCCTAGGTCAGCCAGGTGCAAGGCAAGCACCCTACCACTGTGCCACCGGCTCCCACATTCTCCTCTCCAAGAGAAACTGGCTGGAAGGAACCCCTTGGAATGGAGAACCATTTTTTTTGTTTTTGTTTTGTTTTGTTCTGTTTTGGGGTCACACCTGGCAAGGCTTAGGGTTACTCCTGGCTCTATGCTCAGAAATCACTACTAGCAGGCCCAGGGGACCATATGGGATGCTGGGATTCGAACCACCATCCTTCTGCATGCAAGGTAAACCTACCTCCACGCTATCTCTCTGTCCCCTAGGGAAAATATTTCTTTTTTTTTTTTTTTTTTTTTTTTTTTTTGGTTTTTGGGCCACACCCAGCAGTGCTCAGGGGTTACTCCTGGCTGTCTGCTCAGAAATAGTTCCTGGCAGGCACGGGGGACCATATGGGACACCGGGATTCGAACCAACCACCTTTGGTCCTGGATCGGCTGCTTGCAAAGCAAACACCACTGTGCTATCTCTTGAAGTTTTCTTTTAAGAATTTTAAAAATGGGGCCGGAGAGATAGCACAGTGGTGTTTGCCTTGCAAGCAGCTGATGCAGGACCTAAGGTGATTGGTTCGAATCCCAGCATCCCATATGGTCCCCTGTGCCTGCCAGGACCTATTTCTGAGCAGATAACCAGGAGTAACCCCTGAGCATGGCTGGGTGTGGCCCAAAAACAAAAACAAAACAAAACAAAACAAAACAAAAAAATTTTAAAAATAATGGAAATAAAATGAACTCAGGGGATATGGCATGTGTGGACGACCATGGTAGGCCCCAGGTCTTCGTAAGCACCAGGACAGCAGCCACAAGCAAGCAGGGTGTTCCCTGGAGCCTGGACCACAGCAGCTATAGGGGTTGTCCCACCATGTTCCCAGGGCATGATTATGGGGGGGGGGGGGAGCTGAGTTTCCCAGCTCAGCCCAGATGCAGCTTCAGATTCCAACACCCCTAAAGGGTACCTTCCACATATCGGGGAGCCACTATGATGGGTCAGTGTGAGGGATGTGGGCACAGGCCAGAACTCGGGGATATGGGATCCAGAGGTTCATTCCTTCCCGAGACCACACACAATCCTCCAGGCGGGAGGCAAGATCCTATCTCACCTCAGTGAACCCTAGCGGGGAGATACAGGTTTGTCTTGTCCACAGACCCAATCCTCCAGCTCCTTCCTGCAGAGTTCCCAGCAATGTCACATTAAGCCTTTTGCTTCTCAGCTCTTTAAAAAAAAAAAAAAAGTGATGAAATCTAGTTTCCCACCGTAGATGCTAAAAATCTCTGCTTCTCCCCAGGGCAAAGAATCACTGTGAGTTGGTCAGCGCTGTGGATGGCTTCCCCTCGGAACACAGTCACTTCCTGCGATTTATCTGGTTACCTACGCCTTCTATTACCATGTAAATTGTTTCAGACTGCAGGGAAAAAAAAAGAAGAAGAAGGATTAATCTCCTCTTGGTAAGTCATAAAATAAAGAAATCAATTTCAAGGTCAATTTAGCCCAAATTACACCTGCCACCCTTTCTGGGAGCGCAGATGCCCCTGAATCGTGCGGATGCCCCCAAGGCTGCTGGCAGAGGCAGCCTGGCATGCGGAGAAGGGGAGTTGGGCCTCAGCCTGAGCCCCCAACAGTTCTGGAGAGACTCTGGGGTGCAGCCAGGGGGTTATCTGGGTGGAAGAAGGCTAGAGTGGAGACCCCCCCAGGAATTCAGACTCAACAACTGGAGTCCACAGGGGTTTAGGGGCACGTGCTGGGAGAGTTTCTCTCTCTGAGCTTCTGAGTCTAGAGCTATAACATGATTTCAAATAAATGCACCAGGGGCCGGAGTGATAGCACAGCGGTAGGGCATTTGCTTTGCACGCAGCCAACACAAGAAGGACCCTGATTCGAACCCTAGCATTCCATATGGTCCCCCGAGCCTGCCAGGAGTGAATTCTGCATGCAGAGCCAGGAGTAACCCCAGAGCACCGCTGGGTGTGGCCCAAAAATAAATAAATAAATAAATAAATAAATAAATAAATAAATAAATAAATAAATAATATGCACCAAATGCTCCCATGGCTCAGCCACCCAGGCCAGGGGGACGTGGCCAGGTATGGCTACCAGGGGAACAGGGGAAGGGAAATTTCTTGGGACAGGATGGCAAGAAAGTTAAGGGAACATTCCAGTTCGCCCCTAAACTCTTCCTTCCACCTGTGGCCTGCATTGCCCATGGTGGGAACTAGGACCGGTGTGTGCAGAGGTTGAGGGGAGTCGGGCAGGCCCTCTGAGCCTACAGGCCTCCCCAAACACCTCAAGGGTCTGACTGTGGCTGCGAGGGCTGTGTCTCGGCAACGCCCACAAATGCCATGACTGGTGGGAAGGTAGTGTCTGGGGGGGACAGAAGTGCCCAGAAACTTGCGGGGATGATAGTAGCCCAGCTTAGCACATGTACAGCGACCTCATAAGAAGGCCTCTTAATGCAGATCAGGGGGCCTGAACAATAGGACAGCTTGTTCAATTCTGGCTTTGCAGATGGCCAACCTGCATTTGAACCCCGGCACCACGTTGGGACCTCAAGTCCCACCAAGTGTACTTGAGTGCAGAGCCAGGCATGACCCCTGTGCTCTGCCAGACTTGACTCCAAATCCAAAAATAAACAAACAAATAAACGTGAGTTGTTGTGTCAAATAAATAACGATGGGGCTGGATGGCGATGGATGGAGGCCTTTGTGCTTAGGCCCCAGCCACGTGGTTTTATCCCCCATCTAGCCGGTGAGTTCCAGGCCCAGGTGAAAGGCGGAAATCAGACTCATTTAGAAACAGGCATCAGGAAGCATTAACTTTATTCATGCCCTATCCACCACATGTGTGTGGCCTACTCATAACCTTTTAAGCATTCAGCCATTCTTGGCTAGCCCTGCATCTTAACTCACTTCAGCCATCTTCCGGGCCAAAGGAAACGGCCAAAATGGGGCCGAATTCCCTCGGTCCCAGCCTTATCTACCTTTTCCAAGACCCCTCCCAGGAATGGGAGGTCTTGCAGGTAAGGTCACACCTATTATCCGGTTCCCAAGACCCCTCCCAGAAATGGGTGGGTCTCAGGTACACCACAGTGAGTTAAGCTCATGTGTTTTTTTTCGGGGGTGTTTTTTGGTTTTTGGTGTTTTGGGCCAGTGACGCTCAGGGGTTACTCCTGGCTTTGTGCTCAGAAATCGCTCCTGGCTTGGGGGACTATATGGGACCCCAGGGGATCAAACCGGGGTCTGTCCTAGGCTAGTACAGGCAAGGCCTTACCACTCTGTGCCACTGCGCTGGCACCAGGTAAAGCTCATGTTTATATGCTACTAAAAGGGCGCTAAGCCTGAAGGCAGCAGAACCTGCACAGAGGTGGGCCAGTCTCCTCACCTGCACCCCTACCTTGGGAGAGGGTCCCCCACAGGCTACAGGACAGTTCTGAGGAGCACACACGGCTCTAATCCCTGTCCTCTTCTATCAATACCGCCTGCACCATGAACCCACACTGTGCACTGGGGTGGGTTGACTGCTGCCCATGCATGCCCAGATGTCCCCTCAGACTGGATGAGCTGCGTAAGTGAAGCTGACAAGATCCTCAGGGCCCCTGACTCCGGCGTTCTGCTCCCAGGACAAACCAGCCTTCACAAATGCCCAACTCAGGTCAGCAGCGCATCCCAGTGACCACACTGGGTCACGGGTGACATCCTGCCAAACTAATGTGGATGGAGACGGCATAAATCTCACCTGACAAATCTTCTATGTGCTACCCTGAAGGCCAAGGGTCGCTCTTACCTGCCAGACTTTGGGAATAATCCAGGCCTGGTGTGCCCAAGGCTCTCACATGGCACAAGACAGCCCAGCCAGGCCCCCAAGTGCTCAGCACCATGGTAAAAATCAGACTCTGTGGGGGCCGGGGAGAGAGCACAATAGTAGGGTGTTTGCCTTGCATGTGGCCAACCCAGGCCAGACCCTGGTTCAATTCCTGGCATCCCATATGGTCCCCCAAGCCTGACAGGAGCGATTTCTGAGTGCAGAGTCAGGAGTAACCCCTGAGCGTCACCGGGTGTGATCCAAAACTATAAAATAAATAAATAAAATAAAATACAAAATCAGGCCCTGTGCACAGAGGAATAATGGAGCCTCTCCAGAGACAGCTCAGAACCTAGATTTGAGGGCCCGGAGAGATAGCACAGCGGTGTTTGCCTTGCAAGCAGCCGATCCAGAACCTAAGGTGGTTGGTTCGAATCCCAGTGTCCCATATGGTCCCCCGTGCCTGCCAGGAACTATTTCTGAGCAGACAGCCAGGAATAACCCCTGAGCAATGCCGGGTGTGGCCCAAAAACCAAAAAAAAAAAGAACCTAGATTTGAATCTTCAAGTGCCCGAGCATCTGCTCCTGAAGCAGGTTTTGTTATAAGGGGGCCCTTTGCCCCCCAAAGAAGGGGCTGGGTTGTGCAAGAGGGAGCTCAAAGCAAGCAGCCACCAGCCACAGTGCCCTGGGGCCTGACTCTGCTTCGACCCCACTGTCCGCTCCATGCCTGGCACCTCTGGTGGGATTTTGTCCTTGTCCCTGACTGATGAGAAAACTTTGAGTGAGCACATGCCTGCCAAAGAGCTGTGAGGAACATGGCTCAGTCCTGTGCCCAGATTCAAAATAAAGAATGATAGGGCTGGAGAGATAGCACAGCAGTAGGGTATTTGCCTTGCACACTGATGATCCAGGACCGACGCTGATTCGAATTCCGGCATCCCATATGGTCCTCTGTGCCTGCCAAAGCGATTTCTGAATGCAGAGCCAGGAGTAACAACCCCTGAGCGCCACCGGGTGTGACTCAAAAACAAACAAAAATAGGGACCCGGAGAGATAGCACAGCAGTGTTTGCCTTGTAAGCAGCCCATCCAGGACCAAAGGTGGTTGGTTCGAATCCCGGTGTCCCATATGGTCCCCCGTGCCTGCCAGGAGCTATTTCTGAGCAGACAGCCAGGAGTAACCCCTGAGCACCGCTGGGTGTAGCCCAAAACCAAAAACAAACAAACAAACAAAAATACAGAATGAGGGGGGATGAACAGAGACTGGACAGCAAGCCAGACCCAGGCTCTTGCACACAGCACTTGTCTTTCTCCCACATCCAATGCATATCCAAAGCATGACCTTCTCCTCTACGGCATCCCCCATCCTCTACCAGAAACCACCAGGCTTCTTTCTTAAAGACCCTAAACTCTTCTGCCTCTCTCGCTCTCATCTCCTTACTCTCACCTCTGGGCCTGTGGCAGCACCAAGGGTGGGTCCTCCAGGGGCAAACGAAGCTTCCTGCCAACTTGGAAAGTGACAAAGAAATTGGGGGACACTCAAGCTTGCACATCACACAGTTGCCTTGCTTGCAGGGATCCTCCAGGTCTAAGCTATGTGGGCAGGAGGAGGGGGATCCCCACTGGCCAGTGTCACCAGACCTGTGTTCCCCCCAGAACACTTCTGTGTGGCCACAGTTCTGAAGCAACCTCTGGGGAAGCTGCAGAGATTCT